>NC_142738.1:7075000-7385000 GCF_051943395.1 Hippocampus bargibanti | reverse complement strand
TATTTATCTTTGTGATGGTCGTTGATGGTTCATGGCTGGATGTGGCCGCTTTCATCAGCATGAAACACTTGATGAGGAACGTCACCTTCTTCTTTCACCGTCTTGAGGAATGATCCCTTGTAGGTGCTTTCTCTGTGATAATTTTATCTAGTTCCTCATCAATTGCGTTCTGTTTAGCTGGGTTGATAGCTTTTTGCATCAAGTGTACAGATGGCTTGTGCGGGTTGTTTGTGGAGCCTGATTGATGGGATATTTTAACCTTGCAGTCTACACTCTGCCTTTGAACTATCAAAGTTGAAACTCTCAGTCATCTGCCTGTCTCTTTAATGTTTAAACCAACCCCCCTCATTGCTGCGTTCTTGACCAATCACGTGGCTTTAACCGAAGACTGGGGGCGGGGAATCGAGGACAAAAACAGTCGGCTGCCATTTTGTTGTTAGAACAACGGGCTCGTTCGCGAACGACACATCACTAATTGAGGCAGCTCCGTGTACGAAAAAGTTCGGATGCCAAGGTAAAGTTCGTATGCCAAGGTAAAATTTTCATAAATGTAACGTTCGTGAACTGAAAAATGTGTAAGCCAAGGGGTTCGTAAACCGAGGTATCACTGTAATAATGAAAGGCCGCTAGCTTCATGCTAACATAAACTAGCATAAACGTCACAGTAAATATCCCCGTTGGTCTTGGAAGATCTTCTACACCTTCTTTCCCTTGATCTTGAAAATCCAAATTCAGAAATGACTTGCTTGTGTGTGTACTGTAATGTCCGATTAAAAAAAAAAAAAAAAAAAAAAAACACTAAAAATGAGCCGCAATTTAGCAAGCGGAAACATCCTGTCATAAAATCATATTTTTGCTTTACAGAGCCAGATGGGGATCAGCAGCTGTTGGCAGAGATGTGGCAGTTGCTCAGGGATAAAGAAGCGTTTATTTTCGGTAAAGATGGCTGCCTCACTCATATGGAGCTACACAGTGTGCTCAAGGTTAAACATCATTCATGTCCAAATATTTTTTTAATCTAAATTAATATCATAAAACATATGCATTGATGTGTGTGTTGTGATTTCAGGTGTTGTGCATGTCCAGAAAAGAGTTGACGGAGTTCAAAAACAATGACGGATGGGAGGACGATGAGGATGAGGACGAGATGATTCTCCAGGTCTTCTCAAACGACGGGCTCTTGGAATTAAAGAGCAAGTGGAGGAGGCTCATTCACGAAGCGGCACGTTTAACCGTGACGGGCTACCCCAACCTGGACGAGGATCGCGTCCTGATGCAAGACCAGGCTTTGCAAGAAAAACTTAGCCGCAGGCAAAGAAATGCACTGCAGGTCCGATATGGACAGAAAAGCATCCTGGAGAAAGTCATGGAGCTCACAAAGACATAAACGTGGATCCGTTTATTTTCTTCATCAGTCATGAATTCACGTTTCATCCAAATGTAAATGTGGGTTATTTGATTGTTTGATGCAGTTTAAAACTTATTTTGTTATTAAAGCAATAAAAAAAAATATCAATGGACCCACACATACTCTCATACCTACCAACTTCTGAAACCAGAAAAGCCTCGTGATACGCTGGGGTCCAGGTTACTGGGCATGCGCAGTAATCTGTCTGCATTTCCGCTTGTTACCGTTTTTGTCATTCCCAGGTCCCCATAAAACATAATTTTCTAGGAAATAAGCCTTAAAACTACACAAAATATACCTTATTTTATGTATAATAAATGTGCTACTGTATTGTATTGTATTTACTTTGTCCATTATACGCATACATTCATGTAAATTATAATACGCATACATGTACTCTACTGTCCCCCGGTGGCCACCATCTGTAATAGAAAATGGCGAGTATCGTTTTGCTTTTTTGAATGTTGCTGTGCCGATTACCATTTTGTGTTTCGGAGCCTTTTACTGAGCATCTTCATCTTTAAGTTCATGGAGTTTCTTTTTCTGTAGCTAGAAGGAGGACATAAGCCAGTATCTTCTTGTGCCGGTCCCAAGCCCGGATAAATACAGAGGGTTGTGTCAGGAAGGGCATCACACGTAAAAAGCCTGGCCAAAACAAACATGGGAATCAAACCTCTGAAGATGGAGAACACTGAATCGCTGTGGCGACCCCTTGAAGGGAAAAGCCAGAAGGAAAAGAAGCGTTTTTAAATCATTTCAAGTACGGCGTACTCCAAATTTTATGCAGGAACTGTAATCATTTATACGAGCAGCTATTAGCCAAGGTTTACAGGTATGATTAACTCAAACTCGTGTCATTTTCACCTTTTCTTGAGCGAAGTCCAACTCCTGGAAATGCTTGGGAGCATTCCCCACAAAACGACCGTGGTTTTCTTTTACTTTTCACACTTTTTGTTGATTTTTCTCCGGCAGATGTGATTACACGACAATGATAAAAACGATGCTAACTTTTGAGTCTCGATTCCAGGTAGCACTGTGCTGATCGCCTGTTCTCATGATGGGAATTCCGGCTCTTTTCAGAGAGCCGGTTCTTTTGGCAAAGCTCACTAAAAATATCCGGCTCTATTGGCTCCCAAATGGCTCCTCAGTTTGTTTTTTTTGTTGTTGCTGAAATTAACTACCAAAAAAATCATGTAAAATAATGTGAAAAACGAATTACTCATGTAAAAAATACACTATATCAAATATTTGTATTCATATGGCTTGATTTACACAAGCACAGAGGGCATCCACTAACTTTCACGTTCCCATTTCCACTGTCACGAATTTGCTTTTGATTTTAATAATGCTATCATACCAACTAGTAAAAAAAGTATAATAATTGAATAACAACATGTATGTAATACATATTTGCCCAAGTGTCTACCCTAATCCCCCCCCCCCCCCTCCCTTCTCACTGCTGTCTGTAATTCTCCCCTCCCCCCTCTACCACGGATACAGACCAATCACGTGCGGCTTTAACCGAAGACCGGGGAATAGAGGACAAAAAAAGTCAGCTCCCATTTCCGGCTCCTTGCAGGGAACCAGCTCTCCTCGTTCACTTCAGAGATCCGGTTCGTTCGCGAACGACACATCATTACTGTTCTGTTTTGAATTGAGTACAGTACTTACTATTTTGACCATTTTGGATTTGTTTTTATTGGAAACCGTAATTTTCATTAACCCGTAATCCGAAATGGGATAATGAAAACTGTAGTTTTTACGGCAAAACCAGAGTAGTTTGCTGGTATGCATACTTGCTCAGCACTCATGGATTTGTTTTTCAAGGGTTTAATCACCTCTTTAGCGGAAAATATTGAAAATATATTCCAATCCTGATTTGCAGTTTGAATGCTTTATTAACTGTATGTACGCATACTGCAATTAAGTAGCAAGAACTAAAGGCAAACTAGAAAGAACTACAAAATACACATGGACCAATACATTTACAAAACATTCAAAATGTTACAAAATGGGCTGTATTGGTCCTTTCTGTTGTTCTTCAATTTGAATCTTTGTACAAATTGTCAACATATAAGGTCAACCATTTTCACTTTGCACAATTTTACAAGAACCAGGGAGAGAGAGACGTGTCCACGCACCACCCGTCAGTTAACAATCCGGTAAAGCATTATCTCCATCCAACATCACGTACACGAGCCCCTCCCCCCTCATAGTTGAAATTAAATCTTCGGGTCCCTTTAAGGACACAAAACAAAAGAAAAACCTAAAACAAAGAACAAAAAAAAAGTTTTTCTTCAATCATTTTTAGCTTTCAGCCTCAGCAAACAAAGTCAAGGAGCAAAAAGGATTTGTGAGAGGGAAGCAAAAAAAATAAACTTTGACCGTGAAATTATGTTCAGATATTTTTTGTCTTTTTTTTGACATGTCAGTATACAATTGTTACGACATGTTTCCCCCACTCTTCACTTATTGACTCTCCCCCCCAATTATTTACATCAAAGCATGAAAAAAAGTAAACAGCATTTCTCACATCCATTATTTCCTTCCAGAGAAAGTTCCAAAAGGGATGAAAAAAAAAATGTAAATCTTCAGAAGCTGGAGCAGTAGTCCTTATGTCCACATTTCTCAACAAAGACTGTGGTTGCCAGTTTATCCAGTGCTGCCAACAGTGAAGGGGGAGGTGCGTACGTGTGTGTGTGTGTTTTCTGTCTTTCACTCTCTCTCAAATGCTACGAGCTATATGTGAGCCAGGCTAGCTGGCGCCGGTTCCTTCCATCACTTGCTGGGCTTGTTTCTGACCCATGCAGCACTGAGCCACCGACTGGAACAACCTGATGGAGGAAAGAGGAATATTGTCAACGCGTCAAAATTAACAGACAGAGCAGGGAAGTGGGAAGTAAAGTGAGACCTCAATTTCGAGATTTTGGAGTTATTAGAACAAAAAATAAATAAATACATAAATAAAATACCATGCTAATATGGAAACCATGTGACTTTCTCCAACTCATTTAAAGGACAACCGACGCCTCCGGACAAGTTGTGTCCATAATTTGTAAAATCACTACAAATGACTTTGACTGAGCGTATTTTACGTTTTAAGACTCACGGTGAATATTCAGGAAGTCTTGTTTTCGAGTTGATGACGATGCCTGACGTCACATCTGGAACGCCGCTGATAGAGAAAGCGACATACAATGCATTTTGGGTACTTTGGTCTTAAAACTTCTGATGGCGAAATTACAAGGAAAACACATAAATAATGCGATGGTAAATCGTTGTGTGTTGCACCAAGACTACTATTTGATACTAGTTGACACCAATTCTCAGCAGACAAATCAGCCCATTTGCAACGGAGCTTGGGCGCCATATTGTACATTTTCTGGGACGCTACATTGGAGTCCTGACAGCTCAAATTGTCCTGGCGTAATGTCACGAACAAGGGGCGGGACCTTATGAAACGCAGCATCTCCGAGGTTATTTTGAAGTAGTTTTGGGACACTAAGTCATTTTTATTGGTGTTTTGCGTTTGACTAAAAATATCAGCCTGCGTGTTTGGGTATTTTAGATGCTATAAAATGCTTTTCTGATGTCAGTTAGAAAACAAAAAAAAATGGTGTCGGTTGTCCTTTAAAGCCATTCCCGAATTTATTCGGGAATTGAAAAGCATCATTCCCGATTTTTTTGTTGCGAGGGGATGCCTTTCAAGCATCGGTCAGACCTCAGGCAATGTTTTGCCCACCCACGAGGGAGGAGCATTTACCTTTTGTTCTACCGGAGACAAATTCCTTGTGTGTTCTATATACTTGCCGCTGCTCACCCGCAAACAAAATATCCTGTGACTGTAAAGTGTCCTTGACAGTTTTGAAAGGCGCTTATAAATGAAATGTATTATTATACCTGGCAATAAAGATGATTCTGATTTGTACAGCCGCCCCCACTTTAAATACTGATAACTCCAGATCCATGGAACTTAGGAATTAACTCGTTTTTTTTCTGATAAAAGAAGAGAGTCTAAGGTTTCTTACGCTGCGTTGAATGTTCATGTAGTCCTAAAACTCAATTTTCTGTGGGTACTGCAGTTTGAGTGAAAACGACAAAACCCCTGGCACTGGAGTGAACACATTTTTGCACATCATCTGGCAGTGAATGAGTTAACTGTTTATGTATTTATTTTTTGTGTGTAAGAGATTCCATTGTGTTCAACTAAATCAAATAATAATGGCCGCTAGCTTAATGCTAATGGAACAGCTTAATGCTAAATTCCGCTCCAGTGCCCCTGCAAATTGTCTTGCATTAAATGAGTTAAATGGAAGACTCCATGTCAACCACGTTGGCAGGAGCAATGACCCCAACCGCCCCCCCCCCCCCATAAAAAAATAAGAGCAATGAAAAGCAATAATAATAATAATAAATTTCATTTATAAGCACCTTTCAAAACTCTCAAGGCTTCACTTTACAGTCACAGGATACGTTTTTCTGTGGGTGAGCAGCGGCAGTCACATGCGCCAGCGGTCACTCAACCCGGAAGTAACTCAGAAAGCTAGCTAGCTAATAAATAGCTAACAGTAAGCTAGCCAGACCTTCACTCAACCCAGAAGTAACTCAGATAGAAAGCTAGCTAGCTATTAGATAGCTAGCTAGCCAGATAGCTATACAGCTATACTTATGAACATACGGTTGAAGCACTGGCGTAGACATGCAGTTCAAACCTACTTTTCAATTTCAGGGGCACAGTGCACAAAGTCATGGCTCCAGAACTTGAAAGCAGGATTCTTGATGAGCTCGATGAAAGTGATGAGGAGACCCCAAGGGTGGGGCCGGTTCACAATTAGCCGCTCCAATAGCACCCTGTGGGGAAAAAAACTGTTTTAGCAGTTGAATTTGTTCCGTGACCAAACAGACAACCATTTACTCATATCAAGTGAATTATCACCATTGAAATGGTATTCATCATTTCAGAATCAGAAAGCCTTTAATAGTCCGACAATGGGGAAATTTAAGGATGTGATGGTGCCTGCACACGAGTGATGAGCCAAACTGACCTGGTGATCTGCTCCTGGATAGCCTCAGTGTTCGCTTCAGCAAACAGGTAGAGCATGGTGCAGCTAAAGTAATGTGTGTGGCTGTTCGGGTAACGCAGCTGATTGGCAATGGCGTTCAAGAACAAATAACGTCCTGAAAAGCAGCACATACGTGTTGTTTTTTTTTTAGTGTCATTTATTATGACCGCCCAGTTATGTGTCAAGTTTACCCTCTGTGTCCAAATCCACAGCCAGGTTCTGGAAGATGTCCATGTGCGCAGAGTGGGTGATGGTGCTCATGGACGGCGTACTTCCTTTGTTGTGGATGTGCGCGATGGCCTGGGTGCCCACATATAACACTAAAGCGTTGATCAGCTGGATGTTGTAGCGGTTTCCTGGCTCGTTCGAAACCTGACGGAAGAAAACAGATTTTAGATTTCTAATAGCCTCCTTTCCCACGGGAGGGAAACATTACCTGGAGATTGCTGCGCAACTCTGACAGGAAAGTGACTGGCGAACGGGTTTTAAGATACGAGTCCAGATCCTTCTTGAACTGGGAAGGCATCACGGCTGTGAAGTTGGTGAGGATGCGAGGAGCGATGTTGATCTCACTCAGCATGTCCACCTGCGCGACATCGAAGACGCTTAGCAAAGTGAGGCAAAAAAAACATTACGGAGTGGCTCAGTCAACTACGGTGATACATTGGCTTACGAACTTAATTGGTTCCCAGACAGAGTGTGTAATGCGAAAAGTGTGTATCCCTAAAATTAATTTCCCATAGGAAACCATGAAAGTTAGAATAATCCGTTCTCATGTCCCCATAAAACATAATTTTCTAAGCCTTAAAACTACACAAAATATACCTTGTATAATAAATGTGCTATGGTATTATAATTAAAGAAATAAACTGTACTGTATAATAAAGTGGTTTTATTTACCTTTGTGATGGTCGTTGATGGATTGATGGAATGGAGTGGCCGGTTTCATCAGCATTAAACACTTGAGGAACGTAACCTTCTTCTTTCACCATCTTGAGGAATGATCCCTTGTAGGTGCTTTCTCTGTGATAATTTTATCTAGTTCCTCATCAATTGCGTTCTGTTTAGCTGGGTTGATAGCTTTTTGCATCAAGTGTACAGATGGCTTGTGCGGGTTGTTTGTGGAGCCTGATTGATGGGATATTTTAACCTTGCCGTCTACACTCTGCCTTTGAACTATCAAAGTTGAACCTCTCTCAATGTCGTCTGACTGTCTCTTTCATGTTTAAACCACCCCCCTCACTGCTGCGTTCTTGAGCAATCACATGGTTTTCACCAAAGACTGGGGGCGGGGAATATAGCACAAAAACAGTTGGCTGCCATTTTGTTGTTAGAAGAACGGGCTCGTTCGCAAAGGACATCCTCATTGAGGCAGCTGTGTGTACGAAAAAAGTTCGTATGCCAAGGTAAAATTTTCATAAATTTAACGTTCGTAAACCGAAAAGTTCGTAAGTCAAGGGGTTCGTAAACCGAGGTATCACTGTAGTCTGTAAAGCTTCTACCTTGAGATTGGGAGTGAAAGGGTCAGGAAGCCTCATATTGCGTGGAAAGGCACTCAGAATGAGGTTGCGCAGCTGAATGCAGTTGGGTGGGATCACGTCACAGAACCCGTAATGGTAATCGCACAAAAACTCTGGGAAGTCGTGCAACAGGACCAGCAGTACCCTCAGTGTGCCCTGAAATGAAAATTAAAAACAATTAGGTCTGTGGGAATCTGCTAACTTGGTTAACACAAAAATATGGTTGACAAATATTGCCTCAAAACTATCATTCATGATTTGAAAACCATATTTGGCCACTGTCTATGTTTGCCAGAGAAATACAGAGCATGCCCGACTGCAAATAGATAAATAACTACACTTCTTCTTCTTTTCCTTTGGGCGTTTCCCTTCAAGGGGTCGCCACAGCGAATTAGTGTCCTCCATCTTCAGAGGTTTGATTCGCATGTTTGTTTTGGCCAAGCTTTTACGTCGGATGCCCTTCCTGACACAACCCTCTGTATTTATCCGGGCTTGGGACCGCCACAAGAAGACACTGGCTTGTGTCCCCTTGTGGCTACAGAACAAGCAACTCTATGAACTTCATAAAGATGATGTAATGCAAATTATTTCCGCATTTGAATAAATTCAATGATTGAATTTCCTCTTTAAACACAGGAAAAAAGGTAAGAGTGGCTAAGATCACTGTCATTCGTATCTCGTAACCACAGAAATTTTAATTGACCCAAGTAGTTGTCGAATACAAAAGAAACTATTGCTCGTTCTTATATAACCAATGAAGAATTGGATTGGATTGGATTTGCCTTTATTAGTCTCGCAGTGGAGAAATTAAAAATGATAATTATTAATTATAATTATATTATTAATTATAAAGAAACACATTTGACCAAGCATGGTGGAATTCATGCTTGGTGTTGGTGTTGAACGTGTGTGAAATTGTCTTTCTGGTCAGACAGAAAAGCGACACTGAAAAAATAAACAAGTAAATAATAAACAATTAACAAATAATTGAACAATAAATAAATACAAAAATTAAATGAATTGTAAAATAGATGAATAAATAACGAAAACAATGCAATAAATGGTAAAATATATAAATACATAAATCAATTAAAGGAATGGTAAAACAAAGATAAATAAATAAAACAATTAAATACATGGTTAAAATAGATTAATAAATAGATACAACTATTAAATAAATGTAAAATAGATTAATAAATGGTAAAATAGATAAATACACGGTAAGGTAAATCAATGTTAAAATATATAAATACATGGTAAAGTAAATCAATGGTAAAATAAAAATAATAAATGGTAAAATAACTAAACAAATAGTAATTTTTGCGTGGAATAAATAAATATTAAAATAAATATGGATGGAATAATACATCGTAAAATAAATAGATGGATGGAATAAAGAATGTCAAATAAATATGGATAGATGGAATAAATGATAATATAAATATAGAAAGCTAGCTAGCTCGCTTGACAGACAGACAAATATTTTGGTGACAACCCTAAAACCAAAACAAAAAAAAACATTTTGGAAATAACAGCAAACCGCACCTTGTAGAGGATTTGCATAGGTTTGTTGAGCTCTACATTCCTCAGGAAAGGTGCCAGATACTTGAAGAGATCAATGAGCAACTGCGCATACATCGGCCAACCCTGGGAAAGGACAAAACATTGAGACTCCCGAGACATTTGCCATTCAATTTATCTGCATTGTGGAAAATCGGGGAAGCAAACCTTCTGTTGCGGCGTATGCGCTAGCATGCGGGCGATGAAAATGCGATGAGAGATCAGTTCAAGCCAAGCGTACACAAAACCCGGTGCCTTGGTGGGTCTCAAGATGTGGAAGGTGTTGCTTAAGAGAAATACATTTCAGTTAAAAATCTTACAAAGTTGAGAGCGATAGAGAGAGACTTCTGTTTCAGTCAGCCGTAGACGCTTGTCTTACCAGAAGGCAGTGAGCGTCTGGAAGTTGATGGTCTCCAGGACGTGCTCGGGGGCGTTTAGTTCCAAAAGCAGCATGATGAAAATGCGGTGGTAGGGCAGCTGCTGGAATTCAGTCTGACGGACATCATGATCCTGGATCAAAACCCCAACAACGATTCCCAGCACCTAATGGGGGAGAATGCGGAAAGGTGCAGTTGTGGGGAGCCTATGTTAGATTTTGCTTACAGACGCTCCCCACCTTACGAACGAGATACGTTCCCAGCGGTCGTTCGTAAAATGAATTTGCTCGTAAGTCGCTTCAGTGCTATATTTTGTATGGAATGTATGTTTAAGTCAAACACTGGACGGGGAAGTATAAAACGCAGACACTCTAACTGCCGTAAAATAAATTTACACCTACTGTCGTACAACAACATATATCCTTGCGTCTTCAGTAAGTCATTACTGAAGCTGCTGGCACCTAATTACTGAATTACATGCCAGCAGCCATTACTTTTTGCTATGCATCGTGTCCTCCTGGAGCGTCAACTGGGAAGAGGGTTTTCCTCCCCGCCCACATACTCTACGCAGCCAATCGCAAGCGAGCTCGGCTGGAAAAAGGCACGCAATACAAAATCTAACTTACAGTATCGATGAGAAGGTTTCTTCAGCCGTCATCTGTACAATTTTGAAGGTTTCGGACGTTTCGCCTCCTATCCAAGAGGCTTCGTCAGCGAACTAAAGTCTGACTGGTCGTATCGGCCCTATTTATATATCCCTAATGTCCAGACATGGTGGCGCCGGACACAGCTATGATAGGTCCCTACTCTCAGGTTGGGGGGGCAGAGGACCCCTCCCTGTGGCCCCACTGATTGTTCCTACATTCCTGACTAACGACTGGCCTATTACCCCCACTCCCACCGGTATCACCTCATCAGCATAACGACCCTCATCAGCATTACGAAAGTTGCCTAACCTGTTTTGCCTAAGCAGGCTATTGTATGAACGATCCAAATTGAACCTCACCCCACTAGGATAGGAGGCGAAACGTCCGAAACCTTCAAAATTGTACAGATGACGGCTGAAGAAACCTTCTCATCGATGGACCACTTCTGTACGACTGAGAGCTTACACAGACGTAACTTACAGTATCTCTGTCCGAACATTTTTCGACATACAGTAAAGTCTCGTTATATCGATATCGGATATATCGATAGTCCCAGTTATATCGATACTATTTCTATGCACGCACGGAGAAAATTACATGCAAACAGGGTCGGATATATCGATAGTCCCGGTTATATCGATATTTTTTCGGACTCCCTTGAATATCGATATAACGAGACTTTACTGTATCTGCAAAAATGTCCATATGTACCGTTGTTCGTAACTCGGATGTTCATTAGTCGGGGAGCGTCTGTACTAACTAGAAATCGATTAACGGTCATTTCGCAAGGAGGCTTCTGTATAAACTAAAACATAAAATAACAGAGGTAATCAGATGATGACATGATGTTACGAATCGCACGAAAACTACAGGTAAAATCCAAGTTACGACCGGGTTCCATTCAAAATGTCTGACGCGACGTTTATACGACAGGATAGTATACAATGTCAATCTGTTGTTTTTAAGCAATGTTTTCTATTGAATAGTATTATATTATATTACCAAACAGTTTACAGTTCATTTATAAAAGTTATAACTTTTAGTGTCATTTTTATCATTTTCTATTTCGTATTGTCGATTTTTATTACTGTACAACTGTACGTGTAATGTATGCAAAACTGTTTACTGTACAGTTCATTTATAAATGTTATGCTTACCTTTTAGTGTCGTTTTTATCATTTTATGTTTCATATAACTGATTTCAATTACTGTATAACTGTACCTGTAAAATTGCTCTCCCTGCTAACGGCCAGAAGAGGTCGGCCGACACACACGCTCGGACTCAGGCGGACTGTGCCGCTCCAATAGGAACAGAACTCAATTGAAAAACTAGGACCCCACCCATGCACATGTACACAATATTGTACCTTGTTGAGGAGATTGATCTTGGTCACAGTGTTGGAAGCTTCTCCAGAATGCTTGACGAGCAAGGCTATGAGTCGAACAAAGGCGTCCAGGTTGTGGTAACACTTGGCTCTGATGATGGCCGCGCTGGCCGCTGGGTTATGTTGCTGTTCGGCCTGTGCACGGTAACTGATCTCCACACACATCTCGGTACACAATCGGAAGAAGCGCGTGATCAGGTCGTCAGTCTTCAGAATACCTTGCTGGTGCATCTGAGTGGCAAAAACAGTGAGAGATGATAGAGTTAGAGTGGTGGTTCAATGTGTTATTCAAAAAGTTGGTGAATACCTGGCCTACAAAGGCAGAGAATGCTTTGGTGCTGTCCCGACCGGCAGCGGCCGAGTGGTACAGGTTGACCCATTCCCTTAAGAGATACTCGGCCTTCTCCCGTAAGCCAGGTGGATCGTCGTATTCCGAAGCCTGCGAGATCCCAGAATGCATCATGAAGTTTGGGCCACCGTGGGCCCGGTCAATCATGGCCTCGTAGTTGGAGCGGACAACATCCATCAACTGTGGAAGCCTGGGGAAAACATTGAATATTTTAAAACCCAAAGCAAGATGCTGGAACTTGAGCTTGAATTGATTGCATGGCCAACATGAAAACAACCGGCTTCAAATTTGGAGCCACGACATTCATCAAGGAGGAGAGTGTGCTGAGCTGTTGCGCCTTCTCGGCAGCACGAATATGCCAGCACCGTTTTTGATTGGGAGGAATGTTGGTGCCATTTGATTGTCTTCGCCGGACAGCTCTCGGGCATTTGTGCGCCTGTCATGGGAAGTATTTTCACAGCCCCGCTTTGTTCAGCAGAAAGGTCGGTGCTGTTGGACAGTTTGCAGTTGGATGGATGCATGGCTTGAGGAGCCTACTATCATAGATGACACGTGGAACTGTCGCGGCTTGGAATTGATGTGGATTTACGTGGGACAGGAGATGCGAGACAATTTATTTTCCTCAAAGAATGCTACGGCTTTGTGTTTGCTTTCAACATTTAGCTTGTAGCTGACATGCACATTTCACCATGACGTCGCTGTTCCACTGGTGAAAAAGACGCTTTGATCCTATCCTCTTTCATCTAAAACTGCTTCATACAAAAGAGGGTGCAGAAAAGTGCATAAGATTGAATGACTCTCTTTTGTGTTGTGTCACCTTATTAGTTAGTTCTACTTCTTTCTTTAGTTAGTTCTACTTCTTTCTTCCCTTTCATCACTTTGCTGCTGTGAAATGTAAATCTCTCCACTGCGAGACTAATAAAGGCAAATCCAATCCAATGTCATTGTTGTTTTTTTTTTTTTTACTTCAAGATGGCGCCGTGAGAGTGGCTGCCTTTACAACAGATCCTGTACAGAATTTTGTTTTTGCTGCTGTGAAATGTAAATGTATCCACTCTGAGATAAAGGCTCTTCTTTTCCTTTCGACTTTTACCTTCAGGGGTTGCCACATACTCATCTAATCAAAATTTGAAAATAAAAGACAAACCACAATAAAACAGGTTCATAGTATTTCCATTTACCCTTCTGGCGCATTTGCTCGAGAGTGCGCACAGGTCCTCATTAACGTCTCAATGGTGTGTAAAAGGTCCGCTTCAGTGACATGACTGACACTGCGCTCATCCACCAGCAGCAGTTTCACTAACTGCATCGCAAACGCCACAGCCATGTAGTGAAGTCCGTTCTCCATCGACTGAAAGCAAACAATTACGGAACAACTTAATGATAACAGTACATAACCATATTTATAATTTCATCGGGAAATATGAAATTTTGAAGCTTGTAAAAATATAGTAAGCACACGTGAGCAGCATACATATTGCCCCAATTACATTGAAATGAATGCGAGTGAGCCTTGCTTTGCAAAGATGTCACCTTTTTTGTTCCATTTTCTGTAGCAACGTGCGTTTTCCTTGACTGACACTCCAATTTGTCAATTTTTAAAAAAAGTTGTGATACGGTGCTACTTTGTACAGGGATTTTTTTTTTTTTTTGACTAGAGCACTCCCAGGTTGAATGGGTGAGTGGTTTTTTTTTTGTGACGGTTAGGTCCGAATTAGAGGCATCCTGCAGTGTGTGGCCACCCTAAAATTTTGTTTTGCCAAATCAAGACCTGGTAAAGCTTCTTAGACATTTACAGTGAGAGAATTCTACATGGAGGTTTGTTGTACCTGGGCCACGTGCAAATCGTACTGCTGCATATTAACAAGATGGTTTCGGATCAAAAGCTCCACCGCCTCGACATTGTACTTGTACTCATCGCGGCACTCAATTAGACACCTGTCAATCAAAAAGACAATCAAACAAGGGCTTTACTAATACTGTGGGGTGCATGAATTGTTTCCATAACAAGGACATCCCGTATTTCCTAAATTGCACACTCACCTGGTGATTTGTTTGTTGCACCACTGCTGTCCATATGCACGGCCATCTTGCAGGGCTTTAAGAACCAGCAGGTGACACTCCCGATATCGGAGAAGCAAGTCATTATCAGCCCCGCTAGTAGCATCCAGTAGACCTTCCACAGCCTTCAAAAGGAGAGGAAACGTGGTATTTAGCAACGTTGAATTCGAGATCTGAGTCTCACACCAGATCTTGTGCAAAAACAAAACATCAAAGACATCCAATATTTTGAATGGGGGGGGTCTTCACACAAATTATCAATCCCGTCATCGAATCAATCCTGTATTCTTCCATCAGTTTGGTTCAGGGCCGCCACAAAAATGGACAAAATCCGACTTCAACGGACAGTTAGGACGGCGGGGGAAAAAAAAAATCATACCCACTCTGTAGGACTTGCACACTGGAAGAATCAAGACAAGGTCGCGGAAAATACTATTAGACCCTCCGCACCCTGCCCATCACCTTTTCCAGGCTACCAATCCATGCGCACCAATGGATGCAAATGACAATTTTGCATACTCGGCACCGGCAGCCAATCAGAAGCCTGTTTCGTGCTTCGGACTACACCATGACTGAAAAGTGTACTTGAGAGTTTTGAGAGTTTGCGCTTAGAAAGAGGAGTCCACGTTGCTTTGAGCAGACAACGCAACACAAACATCGCATTGTGCACCATGACGAAAAACGACAAATGGAGTAAAATCTTGGATTCAGCAAGGGATATTTACCATAAATTAAGCAAGGGAGCATTTGTGGTAGGTAGGTACTTAATTTTAAAAAATCCTTTATACTTTGCAACAGTGTGTTGTTTTTTTTTGGCGATTAGTCGTCTTATTGTTTTTCAAGTTGTGAAAAATGGGGCAGGCAACTTTCTGGCCGGGCCGGCAACTTTTCAGAGTTGTCTGCCCAGGTGTCCGCTAACTTTTTGTCATGAGTTTCAGACACAATGGCATAGTGCCTCTTTGCAATTTTTCTTATACTGACACTAGTGCAGTGTGTTCTACCGCAGACAAAATCCTTGTGTGTTCTACATACTTGCCCAATAAAGATGATTCTGTCTACTATATATTTTACGTTTGAATTTTTTACAATGTATGTTTAAAAAGTGTCATTCAAAAGGTCAAAATATGTTTAGTGTGTTAAACAGTTAAAACCACAATAAAAAAAAACATCTCTCCATCAAGAACTTCCACCCATTTTCAGGTGGGCCTGGAACATCGCTGCTGTAACTTGAGCACTTTTAAAACTAGCTTCTATTATCACCGGTAATTAAGAAAAAAAAAAGTCTTACCTTCTGCAGCAGTCCAAGAGCTGCAATACCGTCCCTGGAGTTCCTTGCCAAGGCCACAGCCTCCAGTAGGCTGCGCAGAGCTTGGGTCAGGGGATTCATGGAGAGCGGCTGAGGGATTGCATGAAGATGCTGCTCCAAGTCTGCCATACACTTGTCATAGATTTGGGCAACGTCATCCGTGGCCCAGGCTTGTTGCTGATGACATAGAAAATTGTAAGAAACAATCACACCGCTTTGTGAAGGTAAGGAGACTTGACAAAAAATATGTACCTTCATTGGTTGAGCAAGGAAACCAGTTGGTTGAGAAAGATCATTACTGGGTAAGAAACCAGGAACATTCCTTGCAAACTCCTCATACACTGCAAGCTGCTTGGGGTCAACTCCCCCCACCTGAAAAAAGACATTAAATGTGTACAGTGAGGTATGTGAATGAATAGACCGCTATTAAAATTAAAATCATCTATTGAACTTTACTTTGAGTCTTATCTGCTCTGGCATACGTTCGGCCTGGTAAGTCAGAACAACTGGATCACAGTAACGGCGTCCTTCTTGACGTGCGTGCTTCCGCAATTCAAATTCCTGGATGACAAGGGGATATACAAGTCGATTAGAAATAGACAGAGAGGACCGAAGCTAAGCACACTTTTTAAAGAACCAAAGGGAATTATGAAAACAAGGACGGAAAAATTAGCTTTAAAAAAATAGGAAGTGTTGGTGCAGATAGCTAGGGCCTCAAAATAAGAATGAGGTAGATGCTGCCTGACTATTCAGCTTTTAAGTCTTTCACTGCCATTCTCAAATTTATTCAGAAATTCAAAAGCATGATGTGGAGCACCATCCATGAATTTTTTTGGGTTGTGTTTTTTTTCTTGCACGGGGGTGCGTTTGAAGCTTCGGTCAGACCTCTGGCAATGTTTTTCCCTCCCACGAGGGGACAGCATTTGCCTTTTATACAGCCACCCTCATTTCAAGCTGAGATAATTCCAGACCTATAATTTAGGAATTAACTTTTTTTCCTGATGAAAGAAGATCGTCTATGGTTTCTTACGCTGCATTTAATGTTTATGCAGTCCTGAAAATCAATATTCTGTGGGTCCTGCGATTTGAGAGAAACTGACAAAAACCCTGGCACTGGAGTGGACACATTTGCACATCATATTGCAGTGAATGAGTTATGGTCTAAGTCATGTTTAAAAAAAATTAAAAAAGAAATTGTGACATGGGAAAAAAAACCTGTTTTGCAATTGACTGTTATTTTTTTCTTTAATATTAAACCATGTCACTGTTGATATAATTTAAATAGCATTTTGGGTGTACAAATTTAGGTATACACCAAAAATCTATACCATATCCGTGCACCAACTTGTTTTCATAATCTACATTTATTTGTGCGGTTCAGTACACGGTGTGTACTTATCTGTAAATAAATTATAAATAACATAATAAGGCAATGTTTTAAATTTTATACCATTTGCACACAAAAAAAATCAAATACAATTTTGGTTGGTGGTTAAAAAAATGGCGTGCTGTGTTCAATCAATGTTGAAAGACGAAATGCACAAATACTTGAAGGTGACCTTCCCAAATACTCACCGTGGCAAGCCTCTTGTCCATTTCAGGTCCAGCCTTCTCTACTGCTGTCTTCTGAATAAAGCAACATGCTAGTTCACAGTTCTCCTGAGAAACACGGGCTGCAGCATCTTCCATCATTTCCCTCTGCTGGGGAGTTGGTGCCTGACAAAAAAAGAGGGAAAATGAATACTTGGTCATAGAAAGTAGGATGAAGCAGTAGAACTAAGTTTACCCTCAGCGCAGCTGCAAAACTGTTCTTGAGATTAGCCGCGATGCTGACGAGCAGCGGCTCCCGGCAGGTGATCATGGCCATGCCGGCAGTCAGGTTCCGCATCATGTGGTGGGCCGCCACACGCATGCGGGACTCCTCCGAATCGAGCGCAAAATCCTTCCGGATAATTTGCTCGCATGTCGTCATTGCAATTTTGATAGAGCGGTCAACCACGGGATGCACCAGCTCCTGGACGGCGCGCTCGACTGATTGCCTCACACACTGCTTCAATTGAGGATGGGCTTGTAGAAGAGGAATCTAAAGGGAAAAAAGAAAATTCCATTGAGAATTAACTTCCCATTTTAAAATAAATATACTGTATTTTCCGGTGTATAAGGCGCACCCAATCTGAATGATGAATTTTCAAACTTTTTCCATATATAAGGCGCACCGGACGATAAGGCCCACCATTAATGAATGAAAAAAAAAATCCAAATAATATACAGCCGATCCCTAACTTACGAACTAAGTACGTTCCGAACATTTGTTTGTTAGGTGAATTTGTTCATAAGTTGCTTCAGTGCTATATTTTGTATGAAATGTATGTTTAAGGCTTATATAAGTATATTTAAGGATTGTATAATTAACCTGTATTGGTTTGTACTGAAAAATAAACAGTTAATAAAATATATGTGCTATAAAGCTATGTACATGTAAAACTGGAGAGAATACTACATATATTACTACAAAAATGTTTGTATGTACTGTTGTTCGTAACTCGAATGTTCGTAAGCAGGGGAGAGTCTGTATATAAATATATAAATATATAAGTTTTCCAAATACGTATAAGGCACACCACAATATAAGGCGCTACAGTAGAGGCTATTACTTCACATAAAAGTTGCAATTATAAGGTCATATATTGAAGAAAATTGAGGCTTTAGGGTGCACCTTATACAAAAATGGTACTACAGTGTAAAGCACAATTGAAATTCAACACCCAAAAATATTCTCAACAAACACAAAAACTAATAAATACTCAAACACACCTACTCCAAAATAGAGGTAGGAAATTGGAAACCCCTCAAACCTTGCTAAAAAAAGAATAATAATATGCGTGTGCTTGGTCCAATCCAATCAATACTTACGTTGGCATTTATATTAATGTGCGGTGCCAGGCCTGCCAAGGCATACACATTGATGTCATGATAACTGAACTGTGGGGTGGGGGGCCCCGTGGTTGTACAAGGAGCAGTGGTTGCAGCTGGAGTGGAGGGTGGCGCTGAAAACGGGACAAAATCTCCTGTTGGTCACAAAAAAAACAACAAAAAGGTTTTAGTATTAGGGAAAAAAGAAAAATATACAGGCAAACAAAAAATAACGAACTTAAAAAAACATTCAAATGCAGATTTACCTGATGTGGTAACAGGGAGCATTTCATCTGGAGGTTTTGCTTCTTTCTTTGGTGCCGACAGCTGCTCCTCAAAATTCTTGAGTTTGTCTTTGTTCTTTAACAGGTTCCCCGGCTTCAGGTCATTGATATCCAGAGACAAGTTCTTACAAAGAACTTCAATCTCAAATTTCAGGTTCAGCTGCAATTAAACGGAAAACGTCATCTTGTCTTCAGTGTTTACAGATTAAGTGCAGACTGGCCAATTAACTAATTCACTGCCATTCCCGAATTTATTTGGGAATTGTAAAGCATGACGTGTGAGCGACATTCCTGAATTTGTTCAGGTTTTGGTTTTTCTTGCGGGGGAGTTGCCGATAAAGCGCCGGTCATACCTCTGGCAATGTTTTTTTCCCCATCCACGAGGGAGCAGCATTTGTCTTTTGTAGATCTACCCTCATTTCAAGATCATACAATTCCAGTCCCATATAATTTAGGAATTAACTATTTTCTGATGAAGAGAGTAAGGTTTCTTAAAACTCATGAGTTAAAATGTTGCCTGAATATTAACTCAATCACTGCCAGACGATGTGCAAAAGTGTGTCCAAAAACGTGTCTCAAATTCCAGGACCTACAGAATATTGGGTTTTAGGACTACATAAACATATTCAATGCAGCAAAACATATTCAATGCAGTGTAAGAAACCTTAGACTCTCTTCTTTAATCGGAAAAAAAGTTAATTCCTAAATCATATGGGACTGGAGTTCTGAGCATGAAATGAGGGTGGCTGTCCAAAATATAATGCAATACATATATATTAGTTTATAAAGCGCGTTAACAACAGCTGAAGATGGAACAAAGCGCTAATATGACAAAAGGGAAATGCTGGCCCGTTGTGGAAGGGAAAAACATTGCCAGAGGCCATGGCCAGCGCTTTATCTGCAACCAAATAAAAAACAAAGCCGCTCTAACGTCATATTTTCAATTTTGGAATAAATTGGTGAATGGCAATGAATGAGTTAACATTGCAAAGAAATACGCATTTTTATCCCCAAATATTTTTCGTTAATATCCAGACGTGTGCAATGATATTCAAGACTCAAAATAACTCAAATGTTTATTTAGGGTTCCAATGCCAGTAAAATTACCTTGAGGTCATGTTCCTGATGTAGCTCTGCGAGAACATTCATAATGGCCATGGTCCAAGGATTCTGGGGCCTGAAAATCTAGAAGAGTGAAAACGAACCATTAAGTTGCCAGCCTGAGCTGCGACGAGCTTTCTCAATCCATGATGCTTACTTACCATACTTCGGAGACTGGACTCCAAAACTTTGGCCACAAAGGGAACCACATAAAGTAGCTCCTGCTGACCTTTCACATAAGCTTCCAGTAGCAGCAACTTTATTTCCAGATCCTGGAAAAGTCACGGGAGGAAATATCAAACCGTCTCAAATAATTATCGTTATAAAAAAAAAAAAGAAAAAAAAATGTTAAAACATCTTACTTTGAAAAGAATAGGCTTGTTTTTGGCCAGTGTAATCATGCCCAACCAGTGTCCCAGGTTCTTCAGCAATGATCGATCAGAGAAATTGGCAGCAGCCTTATCGGATGTCAACAAAACCTAAATGGAGAACAGGAGGTATGCTTATACAGTCGACTGCAAAACATGATTTCCAGTAGAGACCCAAAACAATTTAAAATAATCCAACCTTAATGTTCCTGTACGTCTCTGTGAGGACCATTTTGACAAACTGTGGATTCTTAAGTGTGTCCAGAAAGTTGGAGTAGAGACTATGGAAATTGGGCTCAATGCTGACACGCTTCATCACCAGATATTGAGACACCCACGGCATGAATTCTTCCTTCACAGTTTCTTTCAATTCCTCTACCTAAATTAAAACAGGAGGATTAGAAGAGTTGCTCGTCATCGTCTTAATGGCAAGTTGATATTTTCACCCTTTATTTACCTTTTGTGTCATGTTTGACTGGGAAAGGTTATTGAAAATGAAAGCAATCTTCTCCTGGACATTCTCCGGGGGTTCTACAATCCTTTCCGTTTGGTCAGTGGCCACCAGTAGAGTGTCAATATTTGTAGTGTTTATGGAGGGCTGTGGAAAGGAATACAAAGTGCAGCTTAGTGTACATTACACATTTTATAATGATGATTTAAATGTTTTTTTTTACAGATGAAAGTCAGACGCCGGAAGTCTTAGTACACAACTAAGTGGCACTCGTTGTAGAGCAGCACAGAAAAGATGCATTTAAGTGGATGTTTCTGTATTTTAATATGTACAGGAACAGATTTGACCCTTAAAATTCAAGGTTTCCATGAATGATGACATACTGTGTTGCTGTGTATTCAGTTGCAGCTGTTTGAATATTTATAAATACCCTAGCATCCATCCTAATTTCTGCTACATTAATCGTGTTTCGGGGGAAAAAATAGGACTATCGCGAGATAAAATTATATAGTTTGGTTATACTTTTTTTTGGGTGTATAATTTAAATTTTATTTTTACAAAAAAACTTCTACCGGAGGTGTCAAATAATGAGCTTGATGCAGGCATGCTTTATTATTTGAAGAATTGTGTGATTGAAAATACATTGGAGCATATTTCTAAATTACAAATGACAAACGAAAAAAAATTAAAACATTCTAGTATATCAACAATTTTAATTCAAGTCAAAGAATGTATTCAAACAAACTTTTTCAATTTTCTTTAGTTATTACGCATTCAATTCTGTGCTATTTTAATATTCGACGGTCCTACAGAGAAGACAAAAAGAACAGACTTTGCACAATATTTCTTACGAGTGTCCACTTAGAAAAATTCTTTCCTTTGAAGATTTCCAATGGGCTGCAACAAATCTGAAATAATTCACATCAGCCACTAAATTTGAATCATTAACAGTAGTTTTCTAAAAAAAATGAGAATATGCTTGTTTGCTGCGTGTTTTTAATGTCTTTTTGAGTTTAACTCCTATTTTCTGACTCCATACTGCAACCGTCCGCAATGTTTGATGTAAATACTGCAATGAACCATGGGTATGAATATTTTATAACCTGTTTCGGCAGTTTCCGGCGGATCACGGAAAAGCCTGAGATACTTTGGAACGTCCCAAAACAAATGCAAGGTGATTATGGCTCGATATCGGTAAGGTAAGATGGCAGACAACAAAAGTTAAAACCTCTGAAGGAAAACGAACAGTTTCAATTGCTGTTTAACATTTTTTTTTTGCCATTTTCACAGAAGTATGTCATGTGTGTGATCATTGAGCAATATGCGCTAATCTCAATAGACCTGCGCCGGTGCTGGCGCAGTGGAGTTACAAAATTGCACCAGTGGCTGTCAAAATTCGTAAGTGCCGCATGGGCGCGGCCCAGATGCATCCCTGTATAAGGTTCTGTTTTTACAAATAAATGTGTTTGAAGCATTTTTTTTGAGGGGGTGGGGGTCTCTTTTTCACTGACACTCACAGGAACATCCTTCTTGAAGCTACTGGGTGTTGGCCTTGTGATGGTTGTGGTTTTTGCGGCCGTGGTTGTGGTCGTAGTGGTCGTGACAAGGGTGCTCGTCTGTCCCGGTTGTGGTGCTTTTGGAACACCAGGCTGCTGTGTTTGGGCTTGAACCTGTGCAAGCGCGAGACTCCCCGGGGTGGTGATGGAACCTTGCATCTTCACCGGAGGGTCCCGTGACTGTTGGCCATACTCAATATACTGCACACACAGGATATTGGAAGATGCAGAGCGTAGGATTTAATCTGTCAGTAGTCTTTCCAGGTAGACAATTCTATGGCATCTATCTAGTAGAGCTGAATGATTAGACAAAAATTCTATTGTGATATTTGGAAACGGATTTATTTCAGGTTTCTAGAAGTGTGTGCACTGTTTGCTATCCTACCACGTAATTTGCTGCTCTTTTTAAGAAAAGAATGTCTGGAACTGCTTTTCACCAAAGTTATTGGACAACAAAGTACTTTTTCTGGTGTTTGGGGACACAATATTAATCTTTGGATTAGCACCGGCTTCTTCTGTTCCGTCTTGCTTGGCGTTGCTTCCTTATTACTCGCTACCCCTCATACGCTATTAGTACAATACAATACATTTATATAGCACTTTAACAACAGTGACAATGATGCTTATGAGAAGTGTCACTTCTTTGTCACCATGGTAGTAAGGATTAGATATTTAAGAGCGATTCTGCACTGTGGAAGGATAACGTTTATTCCTGCCAGCTAGAATATTCAGATCATAGTAGCATGCCTCTTCTGAGTGAACTTCAGAGTTTGTGTGTGATAATAGTTGATACAACAGATTATGGGTAATAAGGAGTGCCATAAAAAATAGATTTAGCGATCATATGATCATACTGGCTGGAAATTACGCTTTTGATGAAATAATACGAATAATCATTCAGCCTGTACATCTGAACTGAAAAATACTTATAGCTAAATTAAGGAAACCTGGTTACCTCTTGTAAATGATGGGGGAACTGCAAAAAATGACCAATTGATGCAAGGTGTTGACAATACTGCGGGTAGTCCTTCAATCTAAAAAAAAAAAAAAAAAAGAATCACATGGAATTTAGGAATTATCGCTATACAAAACAACACGTTAAATTCACAATCAATTTCATTACCTGTTTTTGAATCGGTCAAGGGCAGCAATTCCGAAGTAATACATTTTGGACCCATAGGGTTTTCTTAAGGCTTCAAGCACATATCTGAGTGCAAGGCCGAGGGCCATGTAGGTGACGAGACCCTTTTCAATTATGCCCCCAAAGAGGCAGGCTGTGATGTGCAGTTCCTTGTCTGGGTATTGAGGGAAGAAGCGATACTCCTCAAACAAGTTCCGAAGCATACAATTGAACACTTCCCGCTCCCTCTTGATGGTGGAATCTTTGAACCGCTGCAGCATCTCTAGAACCTGGAGGATGATCGTTTTGCTGTTACTTGTATTCAGAATCAGAAAACCTTTAATAGTCCCACAAATGGGAAATTTGCATGATTCATGTTAATCACCGCAGATATAGATAGAAGTTACACCTCAATAGCCAGTATACACGATGTGTGTAATAGCCAACTCACAGGATAGTACATTTAGCTACTTACTTCATCAACAGACATCGTCGGGTGAGGTGGGTGGTTGTAGATGCGCTGGAAGTAACTGTTGGCTTCATCATCTATCTCCTTGCTAAAGTGCTGGTTTGCCTCGGGCCAAACCTGAGAAAGGTCAGCTGGGAAGACAATTGTACAGACTTGAGACAATTTACAAGAGGGCAATTATTTCAGCGAAGCGTAAGCCATCCAATTTTGTCTCGTGTGGAAAGTCATATGTACAAACGTGCATCACAATTAATTATAATACATTAAACATGTGATATTATGATGATGAGTTAAAATACTTTAACATTTATGTGTTTAATGAATCTAAAGATTACGGATTGCACCTGTTGACTTAAACTACTTACTGAATGAACTTCCCCAGTGTAATTTACTGAGAAGCACCTGTACACGTTCACATTCACAAGGATTTAAAAAAATAAAATAAAATAAACTGACTAAAAGTGGGGCTGTCAGCTGAAGCAGACAAGGAATGGAAGACTGGCCTGTATTTCCTCTACAAAATATTTAAGGTTAAATGGGATTTCAGACACGGGAAGGTGATACATCCAAAATATAAGACCGATTTTTCTTTTACGACGTTTGTCAACGATATAACCGTCCACTAAAATATAGGATTGCCAACGCAGTAATAATATGACAAAGCGGCTCCTCTCTGTGCCAAGCACGCTGGGTCCGAGAGGACAGTAATTTCATCTGTTCTGTATGTCATGCATATCAGCATATTTGACAAGAAAGCTGATTTTGACTTGACAAATGCAGAGGAAATACAGTGCTGAGCAGCGCGTTGCCAGGCTCTCAGTCACACCACTACCACCGCCACTTACAGGCCTTCATCTTACTCTGCTGGAAGGTAGGTGGGTTCAAGCTGGGCGTGCTCATCTTTCTGGTGCTGAATGGATCAGTGCTTACTGCTGGCATTCCAAGACTAGAACCGATACCAGTGCCAATCCCAGAGCCTAAGGGGCCTGGGAAGAAATGTCAGAAATTGTATTTCATGATCTGCTTCAATTGTCAATCTAGTAGCGTTAAAAACAAAAATCTGAAAATGACTTCCATTGGTGATATGAAAGGAAAACTCTTTAAAAACCACAGTACCAGAGTCCATACCAGGGAGCTGCGAGGACAAGCTGCCAATACCGCCAAATGGTGTGCTTGGATTGGTGTTTGAGAGAGGTGGGAATGCCTTTGCTGGCGACTGGGGATTGTTGAAAGCTGAACTAAGGGAGGTCGGGAAACCCTGCATACTCTGAGTATGGGAGGTGGATGTGCTGCCCAGGTTCAAGGAGCCCATGCCAGTAAGAGGGTCCGTCTAACAGAAGCAAGAAAAGGAGTGCTAGATTCAGAATGAGGAAGGAAGTTGTTCAGCTAATACAGTATCATTGTTTTATTTCAAAAACTGTTTGGCTCAACGCTTTACTGCGAGAGTTAAAATCCAAACTGAGTGATGAGACGTGAAAATCTTTGATGTTTTTTTTTTTTTTTTTTTTGGGGGGGGGGGGGGGGGGGGGGGGGACTTCACTCCGTCTTTAACTCATTCACTGCCAGACATGCAAAAATATGTCCAATCCAGTGCCTGGGTTTTTTGTCATTGTCACTTGAATTCCAGGAATATTGAGTTTTAGCACTACATTGGATTGGATTGGATATGCCTTTATTAGTCTCACAGTGGAGAAATTATAAACATTCAAATCAGTGTGAGAAACCTGAGATTATCTTCTTTCATCAGAAAAAAAAGAGTTAATTCCTACATTATATGGGTCTGGAGCTATATGAGCTTGAAATGAGGGTGGTTGTCCAAAATACAATGCAATACATATCGGTTTATATAGCGCTTTCATAACAGCTGAAGCTGGAACAAAGCACAAACATGGAAAAAAAGGAAATGATGCCCCCTTCTGGAAAAAAAAACATTGCCAGAGGCCATGGCCAGCGCTTTATCAGCACCCAAGCATGAAAAATAAACCAGAACATATTCGGGAATGGCGCTATACGTCATATTTTCAATTCCTGAATACATTTGTGAATGGCAGTGAATGAGTTAAAAGGCCACTTATCTCTAAATTCTTTAAAGCCTGTGGGGAGTCTTAAAGGACAACTGACGTCTCCGGACAAGTTGTGTCCATAATTTGTAAAATGGCTTCAAATGACTTCTACTGGGCATATTTTAATAAGATTCCACCGCATATAGCTATATTTTACGTTTTAAGACTCACGCTGAACATTCAGGAAGTCTTGTGTTTGAGTTGGTGACGAGTCCGTACGTGACGTCAGAAAAGGACCGCCTACTAACCGTAGAAAAGACGCATTGTAGCGTCTTTCCATCACGTCAATGTATTTTGCTGTACTGTTTTTTTGAAAACCTTGTGTTACACCCAAAGGCCGCCACCAGAGGGAGTCCAAGCTCCATGGAAGGAATTTATCAGCCTGTGGAAACGGGCTGATTCATTCCTCACCGCTCGGTGGCCATTTTCTTGCCTCTTTTTGGGTGAGACATCCCCCCCGGCCGTCTGCCTCAAAATGACACGGAATAAATTATTTAATCGATTGCAAACATGTATGCTTTCCTCTTCAGAACTATTTGAATCATATTCTTAACTGGATGTGTAACAAGAAAGCATATTCTCCGAATCTGAAGTCATTGTTTTTATTCTCCAGCAATGCAAGACGTCTTGACGTGACGTCACGAACTGGGGGCGGGACTTTCTGAAAATGCCCAATTCGCAGCTCAATTTTTGCAGATTGTGGACACCAAGTCATTTTTATTGGTGTTTTGCATTTGAATAAAAATATACTGTGTGTTTTGGGTATTTTAGATGCTATAAAACGTTTTTCTAATGTCAGTTAAAAACCAAAAAAGGGACGTTGGTTGTCCTTTAAGGGTATAATTGTTATGGCTTAGCATTTAGAATAAATTCCTATTCATCAACCTACGCAATGTTACAAGGGAATTGAGCCGTTTATATGTGAATTAGCCTTACGTGCACTGTAATGACAATGAAAGTTAAAAACGCCTGCAAAACACCGTAAAAATGGCAACCATTAAAAATACGCAGATGTTAAACAAAAATCTGTGCTAGCAAGTGATTTACTATAATGCTGACTTAAACAGTTACATATGTCAAATATGCTTTTTTTATACTTGAACTATGTACAGTTCTTTTTATGAAACATTTTTGCAGTTAAACATTTCAGTCTTCTGACATTTCTCTATGCATATAATACTTTTCTTAATCTTTTCACCCCCCTTTCAATTTTGCTGCTGTACATTGAAAACGTCCGCATTGTGGGACTATTAAAGGTTTTCTGATTGTGAAAACAACCCTATGTGAAATGAACTTAGTTTCATTAAATTACCAAAGTCAATCACAAACCTAAAATGACTAAAAAGGCACGTTAAATAATTTATGAAAAAGCCTTTGAGGACCCTAAACATAAAAAGGTCAAAATAAAAACACTATGTCCCATACTCTGTACGCATAGGTGACATGGCAATTTTGTATAATGCGATGGGTTTTTTTTTTTACACAAAAGTACCATATCTGTCAAAATTTAAGATACCTGAACAGGGGAAATGGCATCCTGACTGCTGGTACTTGGTGCCCGACCTTTAGGCATGACTCCGGGTGGTGGCTGACGGGCTTTGTTCATAACGTTGCTGCAGTTTGCAACCATGGTCAGGATGGTCTCCGACAGCTCTTGAGAAACACTCCTGAGGGATAAGTAACAACAATTTCAGTCAGACATATGGCACTAAAAAGAAAGATTCAAGACAAAGTGCGAGCACAAACACCGAACGGCGGGAGGTACTCACCCAGCACATGACTGAAGACAGGCCAGCATAGTGGCTAAGGTCTCTGGAGGTAACTGAGAACTTTTAGGCTGGTCCTTGTCTGGGGCCAAACCCCCCATAATGGATGGGCATCGCCTCTTAAGGAATGTGACGCATGCTTGGATAAAAGGTTCCTGATTCAGGAAAAAATAAATACATGAAAAATGACTTCCATTTCGATTCCAACTGGTTTGCTTAACACATTTTCAAAGCGACATACCCCGTGCTCTCTAATTTTGTCAGTCAGCCATTTATCAAGTTTGAGGTATTCACGGCGAGAGGCAAGTGCAGCAAGGTCAATAACAAAGGCAAACGGAGTACCATTCAGCAGCATCGAGAGAGACTGCAGAACAAACAAAATCAGACTGGCATTATAAAACAATCAAACATAGATGTACATTTATCTTCCGTTGAATAAAAGGAAGTTTTTACATACTTATAGTCGAATGAAAAAAAAACTTTGTGCCATATATTCATGTTTTGACAAACCTTCAAGTCTTGGGCCACATCCAGGATGCGAGATAACTTGGCTTGGTCATATTGCTCACCTCTCATATACCACTCAGCCATCGAATGCATAATTAACTGACGTATGGAAGGAGACTGTCCCTGGAAAAAGAAACACACCAGATTTAGTCCAATGCCCACTATATCACGAAACATTACCCTGCGATAAATATGAGTTTCACTGTATTCGAGACGAGCCAAAGGGAGAAGTGACTATATAAGGCACACTGGAGTATAAAACATCCACTCAAGGCGCACTGGAGTATAAAACTTCCATTCTAAAGGCACAACGAACTATGAGGCGCAACTTCAGAATCAGAAAGCCTTAAATAGTCCCACAATTGGGAAATTTGGCACGCCACATTATAAGGCGCTACAGTAGAGGCTGAGGTTACACACTACTTCTACAGGGGGAAGGATTGGGGAGACCACTCTAAACGGTCGTGATCGATTACCGTATTTTCTGGTGTATAAGGTGCATCGGAGTATAAAGAGCACCCCCAATGAATGGTGTATTTTCAAACTTTTTCCATATATAAGGAACACCGGACAATAAGGTGCATCTTCAATGAATGAAAAACATTTTCCAAACAAAATATAAGGCAAGCCACATTATAAGGCGCTACAGTGGAGGTTAGGGTTACGCATAACTTTCTTCTAAAGCGGGAAATTGAGTCGGTGGCTGCTAACAGTAGTTGCGAGACCTGTTGTGGCTCAATATTACTTTACATATAAGGTGCACATGCACATAAGGCGCAGTCTCATCTTTTGAAGAAAATCAAGGCTTTTGGGTGCCCCTTATACACCGGAAAATACGGTATAACTAAACATATCGATTTCTAGACATCAAGTATCAAAAATGGTAATTGACCAAGATATGTTTTATCACCAACCTGTCCATGCCAGGCATAGTGCAGAATGATAGCAGAGTTAGGGTGGTTGCCCAAAAAGATTGGCATCAGGGTAGAGATGAGCTCATGGCGCAGTGTATGCCAAGAGGTTGAGATCTGCAGCAATGCCATAACAAGCATATCCGGGCAGTGCTTGATGGGGAAGCTGAAGAGTTGCTTCACCTGCTCGTACTGGCCAACCTCTGATAGCCTCAGCAGGCTTTCCACCAAATCCAGACTTTTCCTGTGATGAGATCCAAGGTTTATGGTATGCGATATGTTTGTGGCTTGTGCATGCCATGATATGTGGACATATTTCTCAAAAAAGACCAATCCCATACCATGTTGCAATCTCCCGGTTGTCATCCTCCGGTGGTGCTTTAAGGATGTCGATTGCTACGGTGTGGCAGGGGTACTCGGCAAAGCAAAACACTTCGGGGCTCATAAGAGAGTGCTGAATGAATGATAACTGGAAAAAAAACAACAACAAAAGGCGTTCAGAGATTGGTAGTAAAACATTTCACATGTTTGATGTGATAGATCTGAAACAACGCAACCATATTGTGGTAAACTCGACATGTAAAGCTACACAAGTTAATCTTGCCGTGATGTTACCTGTCCTTCTGCGTGTTTCCATGGCCGATATATGAGATCAACAGGAAAAACCTCCATGCCCAAACCCCGCTGAATTCCATACACCACTATATGCAGGCCCTTACTGTCCCGGATTAGGAATCCTGCATGATCCAGTTCGTATGTCACCTCTTTGAAGTTCAGGTTTGGATTCTACAGGATTGATATGATCAAAGTGATTATTGGCTGGAAGTGAAATATTATTGACAGTCAGAAAAACAACAACCATTAATTATTGCAATAAATAGGCTCCTTATTTAACTTGTCGGATTATTACATGGGTGCGATGTCAAAGGTCCAATATGGCTAACACTGGACCTAGAGCACATCAATGAGAACTCTTTTACTCGCACACCACGTCTGCATCCAATGACGTTTAATCGGGTGAGTATGTACATTATCCTCTTATTTCAAGAGTCGAGTGCTCATTTATTTGAATGAAGTCATTCCAGGCTTTCGTTCAGGTTGAATATGCCGCACGTGTGCACTCTTTCCTTGCTGGTATGAGCAGTTTTTTCTGCATTGCTTCTTCTTAGTGTTTGGAATTGGCAGCGAGCCATCTATCACATGCAAAATGCTGCAGTCAGGGTTATTTTTTTTTCCTCTAACAAACATTTTATTGATGGGATTTTGTATTGATATATTCTGTGGCTATCAGCATATTGAATTATCACCCAACAATATTAGAGGACATTGTACCATTTCATGTATAACATGTTTGATTGCCAATTCATTTATTAGTCATTTTAAACTCAACACAGACAGTTTTTAATTGAAAAAAATGCCACTTTACGGCACCTTTATTCGAAGCATTGTATGCAAGAGTGGTGACTTACCACTTCCTTAACGACATCGATGAGCAACTCAACATTCCACGTGTGTGCCTGTGAGCTGTCGTTCTTATCCTTTCCATCACTCCAGATGCCACTTCCCGGTGCAGAGATTGACTAGGAGGATAAAAAGCAAGCTGGAACAGATAGAAATATTGTGAAGGCAAAATGCATACAAGCAACCCTGACCTACCTGTAGGGGTATACCATCAGTCAGGCCAGAGTGGGTCCTAGCCATCATGCCGAGGACTCTGGCTACCTGGCTGGCTGTCACCTCCCTCACCCCATACTGGAGGATTATGTTTCTGCACTCGTCCAGACTGTGTAAGAAAGAACAAACGGATCAGTATTGATAACAAAGGGCAGCATACAATTTGGGTACCAACTAGGGCCGAGAGTAAAAAATACCTTGCACAGAAGCCATAGCCTACTTCCTGCATGAATTCTGCAAGGGAACTCTCCATTATGGTCTTGGCTAACTCCCCGGAGTCAGGCAGGATCCTATCCATGAGAATGTCCCGTTTTTCAGGGTACAATAGTGGTGCGAGCACCACAGGACAGCGCACCTGCGGGAAATCTGAAACACAAACACAGATGACACTCAATATTGTCATCACAGCAAACTAAATTGAGCTCGTAAAACACGATTTACGGAGTGAGATACGATTTAAGAAAAAAAAACAAATTCAACATGTTATAAGTCAGTCATAACTTTCTTATCTGCATTTGAAAATATGAATGAACGTTCTAAGTGTAAGTATGAAAGTCATAGCTCTGCCAAAAAGAGGATTCAATAAGTTACTCAATTTAAATATCTAACTGGAACAAAGATTTGATGCACTTAAGACCAATCACTGACTATTTAAAATAAAAATGTAAATTTCAAGCGACATGTTTGTTTAATGGTTGGCATCTCAACTTTGAGGACCTATACCAGATTGCAGGATTCAACTTACCTCGGCAAAGTGTTTTCAAGAAGGCGTCAATCTGCTCCTGTCCGACACCGCTGGCTCCCTTCTGGCCAAACAATAAATGGGAGAGCAGCAGGTGTAAGACCTCTATAGCGATGTCCTGGAAGCCACCTTCTTGATTTCCGCCGAGATCTGCGTCAATGTATGATCGCAAGAGGTCGGGAAGCTTCTGCTTTATGAACTGTGCAGCTGTAGAAGTTTATGAAAAAAAAAATCAGAACAAATGTAAGCTTTTTTAAATTTGTTTTTAAGGAAGCACTTTTAACTCATTCAATGCCAGACGATGTGCAAAGACGTCTCCATTCCAGTGCCAAGGTTTTTGTCATTTTCACTCAAATTGCAAGACATTCAATACGTTAGAAACCTTAGACTCTCTTCTTTCATCAGAAAAAAATAGTTAATTCCTAAGTTAAATGGGACTGAGGTTATCTGAACTTGAAATGGGGGTGGATGTACAAAATACAATACATGCTGAAGCTGTAACAAAGTGCTAACATTGACAAAATGCAAATGTTGCCCCTTGGTAGGGCAAAAACAATGCCAGAGGTCTGACAAGCACTTTATCGGCACCCTGCAGGGAAAAACAAAAACCCAAACAAATTTGGGAATGGCGCTCCATATCACAGTTTTCAATTCCCAAATAAATTCGGGAATGGCAACGAATGAGTCAAATCAAGCTCGATCCAGAACTGCTTACCAAATCCCCGCAGGTCAGTGTTGCAGGAGTTGAGCAGCGCAAGGCCAAATATCACCTAAAATGTAAATGATGGCAAAGAAACTTTCAAAAGAATGTTCGTCCATTTCAAAGTACATTTTTGACTCATTATTTTCTCTACCAATTGCGGCAGAAAGTTCAAGTGGCTTACCTCTTGAACCTTGCTGAGCTTAAGAACTTTACTGAGTTGAGTGAATAAGTGGGCAGATGGTTTCAAACTCTGAAATAAAACTCATGTCAAGCTCTCATTTATGACAATGTCACAAAAAAATACTGTATACAAACTATATAAACATTTTCATTGCTTTATTTTTATTCATGTCATTTCAGATGGCGTTGCCTCAAAAGAACCGCTCTCGTACCTTTTGGTAGTGGAGGGGATTGTCGATGGCGTAGCACAGAGTCGAGATAAAGTTGGGCTTTGATATCAGCGACACACACTCCTGGATCAGAAACTGTGTCTTGGCCAAGTTGGAAATACAACATGCCGGGGAGGCGACCGCAAAGAGAACAAAGGCATATGAAGGATAACGAAGGGAAAGGTGTCAAAAGAATCGATGTGATAGTAAAAAGTACAAAAGCACAACATATTCTATGTCCATAGCCACAATTTGCACGAAGTGTGTAAAATGAGAATGAATTAAACATGATGTCATTATGCCTTAGAGGACAACCGACGTCTCCGGACAAGTTGTGTCCATAATTTGTAAAATGGCTTCAAATGACTTCTGAGCGTATTTTACAAACATTCCACCGCATATAGCTATATTTTACGTTTTAAGACTCGCGCTGAATATTCCGGAAGTCTTGTTTTTGAGTCGGTGACGAGTCCTCACGTCACGTCACTGAAGGAACGCCCCTGATCGAGAAAGGACACACTGTAGCAGTCCTTTGATCACGTCAATGCATTTTGCGGTACTTAGTTTGGTCTGAAAACTTTGTGTTGATGGCGAAATTAGAAGGAAAACATAAATAACGCGATGGTGAATCCTTTGTGACAAAAATGTTGAGCCTATTTCCACACGGAGCTTTGTCGCCATCTTCTGCCTTTTTCGGGCACGGCATTTCCCCCCCGGCCGTCTGCCTCAAAATGACACAGAATAAATTCTTTAATCGATTGCAAACATGTATGCTTTCCTCTTCAGAACTATTTGAATCATATTCATAACTGGATGAGTAACAAGAAAGCATGTTCTCCGAATCTGAAGCCATTGTTTTGATGCTCAAGCAAGGCAAGACGTCTTGGCGTGACACCACGAACATGGGGGCGGGACCTTCTGAAACTGGCCACTTCCGGTTTTTTGCAGTTTCAGCACACTTTAGGTCATTTTTATTGGTGTTTTGCATTTGACTACAATATCATACTGCGTGTTTTGATGTCAGTTAGGAAACAAAAAAAGTATGTTGGTTGTCCTTTAAACCAGGGGTCAGGAACCTACGGCTCGCGAGCCATATATGGCTCCTTTGATTTTGCCGATAAAACTAAATACATATTCTCGCCTTTTCGCTGTTCATTTCCTGTTTGGGCTGCAGTTGGCAGAAAGCGCAATTTTGATTGGATACTGGCTGTTCATGTTGAAACAGGTTAACGCCCATTTTAAATAAGCCAGATGAGTAGAAAAAATGACGAGTATCATAAACATCAGTTTGGAATGGACCGAAGGATTTGCCTTAGTGGAGAGAAAACGTTCTGATTCTAATTTGCAATGAAACAATACCATAGTTGAAACAGTTGAATGTCAGTGGCACTTTGACAAGTACCATGCTAACGTTAGCATCAATGTACTTCTGCGAGAGACAGCAGAAAGCAAGTGTGGAAGCTAATGAGCAGTGTGCAGGCTATCTAGCAGTAACTTCGCGTATGGACCCGGCACGTTGACTTTCATTCCAATCGTTTGGCTGGATTTATTTTACCAATCATGAGTAACGGAAAACCATTCATGTTAATGGGGAGTACCATCACAAATTTATTTTAAATACATTTTAAATTCTGACATTTTGTTGAAAAGTGGCTGCGCGTGCGTGTTTGCGCGTGCGGCTCTCACTGAAAAACATTTCTAAATATTTTATTTTTATGGCTCTCTTAGTCAAAAAGGTTCCCAACCCCTGCTTTAACCGACTGTTTTAACAGTCAGCAGAAGTCTACTGACTTTTTTTGGGGGAAAAATCTATTCCAACTATACTGTATACTAAAAGGCATAACAATCAAATGCTCGTCCACCAGATAACAGAAAGTTAATCTGTACATCCCCTTTTTTGACGAAGCCTTTTCCTCAGTGGTGTGCCGTGAATTTTGTTTAGATGCAGAATTTTATTTTGTATTTTTTGGAGAGTGGACCTAACTTTCTGATATTTTGTGTCAGGCTGACATAAATGGCACAAATCTTCTTGAACTTCAATGAAAAGAAGACAAACGACATCCAGTTTGGTCCCAGTGGCCCATGTACATTTCATCCTGGAGACTGGGGCCCTCTGGCTCCTTACCTGAAGTCAATAGTCTCAAACTTGGGTCTTAAACTGGACAGTGACTTTAAACTTGACCGACAAATTGGCACTGTTGTTAAATCCAACTTCTTTCATCTTAGGCGACTGGCTAAAATAAAACGTCTCCTTTCTCATGAGCACCTTGAAGTAGTAATACATGCCTTTGTCACATCTCGGCTCGGTTACTGCAATGCGCTTTACTTTGCTGTCAGCCAATCCTCTATGAAGAGTCTCCAGCTGGTCCAGAATGCTGCTGCTCGCCTCTTGACAGGTACTTATAAGAGGGAGCATATAACGCCTAATCTGGCATCCCTTCACTATACATTATAGAGTTCTTGTCAAGATCTCATTATTTGTGTTCAAATTTTAAAATGGCCTCGCTCCCGCTTACTTCTCTGAGCTCATCCACTGCTAGACACCTTCCCGACACCTCAGGACTGCCTACCAGATATCAGATGTGTGAATAACTAAACGGAGGCTCACCGCGGATCAAGCGTTTTCAGTTGCTGGTCCCACTCTCTGGAATGACCTGCCATTGAACATTCGGCAAGCCCCCTCGCTGCTCCTCTTTAAAACCCGTCTCAAAACTCACTTGCACTCTTTGGCATTCGACTCAGCATGATTCTGATTTGATATTGGTTTCACTCCCTGGTGCTTTCTACTATCTTTGTGCCTGCTTTATTTCCTGTATATGATAGCTGTCCATGTTACGCTTTGTTACAGCTTTAACTGTTGTTAAAGCGCTGTATAAATCAATATGTATTTTATTGTACTGTATGAATAGGCAAAATTTAATGGTTTCTGATTAAAAAAAAAACAATTACCTGGTGAAAATCCTTGCCGCTGCTTTTACCATCGCCACTAAAATCCACATGTGAGAAAAGACAGCGAAGTAGATGCCTGTCTGCCTCAGGACCGTGACGATTTACAATCTGGAAAAAGTGACAGGCAATTTATTAATGTTACACCTTCACAGAGTACATGCTTATTGAGGTGAAAATATGTATTTTAAAACCACTCACATGCTGTATTTCTTGCTGGCTGGCTCTGTAATTTTTCTTTGTCAAATTGTCCACAAGATAGCTGATTTGAGACAAAGCCAGCGAGAGCGAGTCAAGATTCATTGCTGGTTGGGGCGGAAGCAGGCGGCCGAGCACGGCGCAAAATCACCATTATTCCCCTTTAGTCACTTCAGTGATATGTTACTTTTTCTCCCCCCCCTCCCCAAAAAGTGTTTAAAAAAAGGTGACGTCCAAATGAGGTTTGCTGTCAGTGGCTCCCGGTCCTAAATTGAGTCTTTCAGTTTAAAATAAGGTTCAGCATCTGCAGGGAAGAGATGTAAAAATTAATAATGATGCTACAACATATGCAATATACAACAAGTAGGTTTATAAATTCTTCATTACTTCCGTACTGGATAATAGGTGCATTGTAAAACCTCTAGATTTTTAGATTTTTCTGGAGAAAAGCTATGTACTACAACACTCAACCCTTCACATTCAATCAGATATTTTCATGCTCTTTAAAGCAATACAAATGCTCAGCAACTCCTAAATTGCCATTTGGGGCGCAGCTGCTAGCCTTGGACTCCCAGCTGTTCGCTGATTGACTTACAATGGACAGACATCTGATGAAAGGTTCTAGCAAAGGAAAACATGTAAGGTTGCTTGTGGAGGCAACATTCAAGATGATACTGAGAAAGGTCTGAATTAATGCAGCAAATAATGCAAGTCAACAGCTAATTGTGAATGGCTAGATGCTTTACATAAGGTACAGTGGCCAACTGAAGCTATGCGGTCATTACCACTATATTTAAAAATTAGACCTATGTATCCCTGAGTAAATACCATATAATAGGTAAAATGGTCTAATTGCATTTTCTCCACTAAACCAAATTATCAGTAAGCATTTATTTCCAATGCAATGTTTGCAGAATGGTATATGACCAATATTTTGAGGGTATGATTAGAGGTCAAATGATCATGATGGGAACCTTACAAACATTGTGGGGTTTTGTTCGGAGAGAGGAAGGCCTTATTGGAAAATATATTACTTTACTCATTTGGATCTTTGTCCAAAACAGCAACCAATGGCTTGTGTTTACCAACTCCTTGTCATGCCAAAACAGGACAGACTTTTTGAGGCCTTTGGGCATGACAGCTTAAATTGTTCCATTTAGCAGATTTCAACGGCTATTAGTGAGAGATTTGACAAGTCGGGCACATGAATCTGGAGGTCTACTCGTCTCGTGGCTATCTAATTCAGCTAAACCCCCAAAACGAGGCTGCAGATTGTTCACACTAGGCCTCGGTTTGGCTAAAACAAGAGGCAGAATCGACATCTCCTTCCAGATAACACACCTCTACTTTTCCCTTAATTAAAAACATATGCATCACACAACAAACAGGTAGAGACCCTATCCCGCATAAAGACAAAAACAATCAAAAAAACACCACGAACAAACAAAGGGCAAGTGCATGGAGGGAGCAAATGCTCCGCGAGCTATAAACAAGCAATCGAAATGTTGCTGTAATTTATGATCTAAGTGCCCAAATGGCGTCCAGGTTTCATACATAGATTATAAATTCGAGATAGTTGACTGCTCAATTCAACAATGAATTAAGATTTCTTGTAGTTGGATTTGTTTCCGAGTGTCGTGTATAGAGCATATCTAGCCATCGAAGCTAACAACATATTATGGCGTGATCTGAGTTATAGCCGATTAAGTTAAACATAAAGAGCCAGTTTAACTAACCTATGAGGATAAAACTACGACACAAATGGCTAGCCACGTTTATAAAGCCAATTAATGTCGCACATATCGGAAACTGTTGAATTTAAGCACAGTCCAAGGATCATTCACGCGAATAAGCTAACCGTGCTAGGCCCAAAACAGGGTTAGCATTGTTTGCTGCAAAGTTTTGATAAAATAGCTCTATAAGCTAATAGCGAACATTCTGAGACCTTATTAGTAATTCGGTAAAGAAAACTTGATTGATATTACGGGAGTCAACTATAGAACTATCGAAACAATCCCTATGGATTGGCGTACGATAGCGTTAGCCTTGTTAGCACATCCCGACGAGCCCCGTCTAGTCTACGGAACTGGAATCACTTGAGATGCAAGCATCATGTACACAACAAATGTGTGTTGCCTCAACTCGAACGCCATTAAGTCTCATAGTGGAGTGTGTAGAAATTTTAGGTGCATCACATACGGAAATTAAACACGAGCAACTGTCAACTTCAGCAATTTGATCGTTTTGATCATGTATGACAGCTGGTTTCCAGTAAATAGTCCATCCCCGATGCTGGTAGCTAACCGCCGTCCTGTTGATTTCAAATCGCTACAGTACGCGTTAAAATCAACCTGATCCTGTCAGTGAGTATTTCGTCAAAATCTCACCGTGCTTCGACGAGGGTGATTCGGTAGCTCATTCCTCCTTCGTTCTCTCCAAACAAACTTGGGCGAAATGGAAGAGGATCGCGGGTCCTTCAAGTGCAGTTTGATTTTCAAAATAAAATGGCGACTGTCACCGTCGCGGCGCGCTCTCGGTGCAAGAAGAGTGCGCGAGCGTAAACGTGCGTGCGCGCGCCAGGCACGCTCGAGTGAGGCTGTCTTTGCGCGTTCACCTGCAAGTGCGGCAACGTTTGTTTGCAGTTTCATCGATGGATGGATGGATGGATGGATGGATGGATGGATGGACGGATGATAGATCGATGGATGGATTGATGGATGGATGGGTGGCTAGTTAGCTAGCCTTTTTTTAAATAATGGATAAGCAACAAAAATTGTCTTGGTTGTTTGATTTCACACTATTGGGTTGTCAGGCACTCCAGTAAACCAAACAAACCGCGGTACCTTGAGTTCTTAGTTTAATTTATTCCATGACCAAGCTAGTACATTAATCTGAAGCTACCACTATTTAAATAAAAATAATGAAAATAAATTTTCCAAAATATGACCCTTTGAAGAATTGACAGTTCCTTCCATGTATTTCATTGGATCTTTTTGTCTTCACCACTCTGGAGATTCTGTGGATCACATAAATTACCATCAGTGTCAGTGAACATATAATCATCATGAATAATAATAATAATCCATTTCTAAGCACCTTTCAAAACTCTCAAGGTCACATTACAGTCACAGGATACATTTTTTTCTGTAGGCGAGCAGCGGCAGCCACACGAGCCAGCGTTCACTCAACCCGTAAGTAACTCTAATACACAGGTGTCAAAGTCAAGGCCCGCGGGCCAAATCCGGCCCGCCACATCATTTTTTTCGGCCCGCGAAAGCAAATCAAACTTGTTAAATTCCATGATGATTGCTAAAATCTGAGCCAAAATTTCATATTTTTGGATGTCAACCACAATAAAAGTCATTATTCTTGACTTCGGATTTGAAAACGAGTTATTCATTAATTTGCTGTGTGCTCTATATGTAATATTTGAAGGGATTTAAACATTCTAATGGGTTCCCCAAATTCATAACGGCCCTCGAGAGGAAACCCTAACTACAATGTGGCCCGCGGCAAAAAATGACTTTGACACCCCTGCTCTAATAGATAAAAAGCTAGCTTGCTAGCTAATAGATAGCAATAAACAGTAGATAGAATACAGCCATGTAAATTTACCTGGATCTGATGATGCTCACTCAGCAGTCGATCGTACTCCTTGGTTAGACCTTTGGTCTGCCTTCTCATGGTTTCCACTTCAGCATGGGATTTGGAAACGGCTGCAGACACAAACGGGACTTCAAATGAGTTGCTTTGGGCTGTTCCATCCTCCACTGCAGCATTTCGGCATTTTCTTTTTCCATTTCCACCCTGCCCACTGCCAGAAACAGCTTGGATAAATTCCAGCACGCCTGCAACCCTCGTGAGGATAAGCGGTTTGGATAATGGATGGATGAATGAGAAAACTCTTGATTTCATTTCAAAGTGTCATTTGCGGTTTGGACCGCTGCATATGGCTGACTCTACAAACATTAGCATGACCATTTCCATTAGGGCAAAGATAAGTTGATGGCTTCTCTTATGTTTTAATTTATTGTACATTCTAACAGATGCAACATCAAACCGATAACATTTCATTTTTGGCAATATCCTGGATGAACATTTTCTGCCGCTCAGTTCACTCTGCTATCAATGCTCCAAGGAGGAGTTGTTCTGAAAGTCTCCCTAAGAGGCGAGCAAGAATACTCACCCGCTCGTGCCATCTTCAGCTGATTGGACAGGCTCTCAACTTCAAGCTTCAGCTGATGATTCTTTTCTGAAATGACTTTTTCCTCATCTGAGAGCGTCTAATAATCAATGGTTACATTTACCAAAGTCAAACTTGACAATATAAAGTGCTGTCATGATTTTTTTTCTTGACCTGTTTGAGTACACGGTTGTCCTCTTGATGTTGCTTGGCGGCCTTGCCAGCATTCTCCATCTGCAACTGGAGACCTGCGTTACTCCCTGCAGCAACAGCCACTTGGTTGAGCAATATGATAACTCGACGCATAACACTGGGACATGAAATACACAGAAATGGCAAATGAAGAGATTTTTTTTCTGGGTATATTGTTGTATTATGGCTACTACTCAGAAGCCGCTTCCGCAAACACATTTTTCTGCAATGTAAGGCTTCTTCAGCTGCTATCACAAGATGAGCTGCTGTTTAAGCCGCTCCGCAAATTAATAACACCTTGGCATTGGAAATGATATTTAAAACTAACAGCCACAGGAAGAGTGAGAAGCCCGAGATGTAGAGGTTCCTCTGTGCTCTGAAGAGCTTCATGTGAAGGTGGTCGAAGAGATTGGAGTTCACCTTCACTTCCAGCATGGATTCAGGGCTTGAGTACTTGTGCACCTCACGAGCTGCATCTGAGAAGTGGCAGAGGTGGAAGAAAGTATTCTTGTCACACTCTGGAGTCATATTGAAATTGAAGGCACAAGAAAACTATGAAGTGGACCCAGTTTTGATGTTTTATCACAATTAATTATTAAAGTGCTCGTGCTGAAAACAAAAAAACAAAACAAAAATACAAAAAAAAAAAATATCAAAACAATGTAATGTGTTCACAATGACTTCCTCGAACCAAGAGAAGTGACACATAAAAATGAATAAATACAGTAAATACATAATAAATACATAAATACATGGTTAAGTAAGTACATTAATTAACAAATAAAATAATAAATAAAATAATAAATAAACACATAAATAAATACATTAAAATAAACAAATTAACAAATACATAGATACATAAATAAAAAATGAGTAAATAAATACACAAATAAATACACTGCTGAAGTAGCTAATAATTACGTACAAAAACTACATGCATGTGCTTCCCCCCACCTCATATGTTTTCACACATCAATCAAATAAAATTTAAACTGTGATTTTTGGCCCTCTCTGTCATCCAAAATGGGTTGACAGAAGGTTTTAAAAGTATTGAGGGAAAAGTAACAAACTATTTTCAAATGAAAGCTGTTGGAGTAAAAAAAAAGTCATCTGAACACAACTCAAGTACAGATAACACAAAATGTGACTGGCGGTGTAACAAAAAACAATCCACTTTGTTACTTTCCTCAATTGGAGGATGGGTAAGTTTCGATCAATTATATGGTCAATATCAATACAGTAGCTGGGACCAGTTTGCAATGACAATCGCTCACCGAGGAAAAGAACAATGAGAACCATGATCATGGTGAAGAAACATTTGTTCCAGTAAGGGGATAACCACGTCCATATTTTCCAACTGAAAACAAAGCGCCATCTGCAAAAACAAGACATACATTTTATATCTACTGAAACAGTTTCAATTCGTTGGTTGCAGTAGAATTCATGTTTATTCCAAATATTCGCTTTGGCGCTGCTGTATACTGTACCTCTGTGCTGATATGAAAGGGACACACAAGAGGAGATTGATGACTATCTCTGCATATAGAAAGAAGGCTACTGCCGTCCATTGAAGAGTCATCCTGCTTTGCTTCCAAGATCAGAGATACACAGGAGGGTCGCTTTTCTATTTGGATCAAATAGGAGAAAAAAAAAACAGCCTTGGAAGGTAACCAAGTTGGTGTATGCAAGAGAGGCTGTTGAGGAAAATGTAAACAAATGATGTTGGGCTTTGATAGAAACATAACATGATAATTTTTACTTTTTAATGGCTTGTACACAAATAGCTAAATGTCCAGTGTCTACCATTGCATCAAGTATGAGTTCCCGGTACTCTGCCAATTACATAATCGATTAGGCTGGTAGCATTCAAGGGGTAAGCCCGGTCCAAAATCTCTCAAATCCTCCCTCCCAGCAATTTATGTAGTTGTCCATGATGCTTCGTTGCAGCTTCAGCTGTTGTTAAAAGCTTATGTAAATTAACATGTATTATATTATACGTATTTACAGGTAGCCATTTTGTTCCAATAAAATAAATTCCTGTTTCCATGTCTGTGCTGGAACTGTCCCTTGTGTGTTGTTGTGAGGTTCCTGCCTCTCCTTTTATGACACTCACTGTTGGTTTGTAATTAAAGAATATTCTTTCTCTATTCTAAAGAGTCGATTTTACTTGAGCCATCTCATAGAATTGACCCCATACAAAGGCAATACTTCTCTATATGTGCTGTAGTCACAACTACAAGCACGAACAAATCAAACTTCTCATTTATCAAAATAGAATGTTTGAGACAGTTTGTTTTGACTCTCCATGTATTTTGTGCTCGTACCTAAAACATTGTTCAATGTTGCGGTGATCAGAGATGGCCAGAAGCAGAATGGATTTCCAGACCTATTCTATTTATAGGCTTTTTCTCACCCACCCACTAGCGTTTAATTTCATCACTCCAAAATCGAGAACAATGCATATATTGTGTGATATAGCTTGATTCTACGAAGCAAGCGAAAGCTATGGTTGATGATAGAAAGTTTGACTTACCACAAGTTGTGTGCGCACAGCACACCCAGAAAAGTCCATGCACACACACTCATGCGCACAAACGTTATGCACACACAACAGCTGCATTTGTGCGACATGACAGGCTCATATGTCAATGACGTTTTTGGCTAGGCGGCCCATATAATGGACCATTAACTAATGTCGTGTCGATGTAAAATATTTGACCTCATGTCAGACTGTCAATTATGATGTAATTTTCAAATGAATTCCAAAAACTTTGAATTACAAAATGTGTGTAAATAAGACATTTTATTTTCAGTGTTGGAGGCTTGAGAAGTTGTTTTGCTCTCTGTGTCAATCTAAATAAAGTACATAATTATTCAGGACACGTCATTTTAGTGTTTTGTGAATGGCGAATTAAAACAGTACAAAAGACCACAGCGACAGCGAGTGGTCAATACACTCAATTACAAAATGCAGTGTACCCTTTTCGGCCACCATAACATTCGCGGAAGTAATACATCGATTTTTCATCCTGACGATGGGATAAAAACATCAACCTTCACGTGGTTAACGGGACAATAAACATGGATGATGAATGGGAAGACGAGGTTGGTGCTACTATTGTCAATATATATTAATAATTATTGGACTATCCAAACATTAGTGCTCTGTGTCCAGCGTATTACATTTTAAAGGCATTTACCACACGCGAATGCCCAAAGCATTCCTATGAGTTCATCAATGAAGTGCATGTTCATTTACTGGTTAATATATACGCCTGTTGAGTTTTTTTTCTGGCTTTTTTGGACATACTAAATCAAATACACGTAAACACTTATATCGGGAACGGTGCAAATATTTCACGGCACCGTAGATTAGTCATATTTTGATGGCTGATATGTCTGTGTGTCCAGGAGCAGCTCGTTGTTGTCGAACTTTCTGGAATTATAAATAATGATGCGATATTCAAGTCTCGGGGCACCTGCAAAATACTGGTAGGTTTTGACTGTTGTGTTTTACGACATCGAACCAAAAAATATGTTGTGCGTCACTAAGGATTGTTAAAAGCAGAATCTTGTTTGCATTTGTCTGAAAGGATATTGACAGTGAGCAGCCAATGATGCAAGTGGGGCAGTATGTGTTTGCAGGAGAATATGAAGGTAAGACTCTTCCCTAATGTGGGAAATAAACTAATCAGAGACATGGAGAATACCGGGAACAAGTCAATTTAAGAGGAAAAAAAATGTGCACCTTGTGTTATTTGGCAAAGAGAACAGGTAACATATGAAACCAAATGGATCGAGATATGTAAAAAATGAGTTTGTAATCAGAAATATGGGAGTCATCTTGTAGTCGGATAAATCCAAATGTTGCTTTGCTCTTTATTGAGGTCCCTGAAATCAGTTATTCCACTCACAGGCACAGAAGTGTTCTTTAAAACAAAACTGTTCCTTCTACAGGTTATAGGTAGTGTAAAATGAGCATCCCAAAGCATATAATAATAAGAAATCTATATCTATGCCCTCTTCTTATGATACCATGATCATCTTCCCTTTCAAAGATGCCCTGGGAACATGTGTTCTTTTTGAGGAGGGACCAGGCAAAGGTAATGTCTATGCGCGCCATGTCTTCTCGAAAAAGTTACTGGCATTACTTCAGTAATGCGTGATCTTTGTTTTTTTTTGTGTATGTCTTTAGAAAAAGAAGGCAGTGTGCCAGAGCTCAAGTACAAGTGTCACACGGTGAAGAAACTCATGATGCAGCGGGTCTTCCTTAGTGAGAAGAAAGAAAATGAAAGTGATGCAGGTAAGAGGTATGTGATTTTGAAATCACACGAGTGTACTCTAAAGCAGTGAAACCCAACCACTGTGCCAGGTCACTTTTCTTTGGTGAAATCATCAGGTGTCTAGCAAGGACTTATATAATTTACACTTAAAGGACAACCGACGTCTCCGGACAAGTTGTGTCCATAATTTGTAAAATGGCTTCAAATGACTTCTACTGAGCGTATTTTAAAAAGAGTCCACGGCACATAGCTATATTTTACGTTTTAAGACTCGCGCTGAATATTCAGGAAGTCTTGTTTTTGAGTTGGTGACGAGTCCGTACGTGACGTCACTAAAGGAACGCCCCTGACCGAAAAAAGACACATTGTAGCAGTCCTTCCATCACGTCAATGTATTTGGCTGTACTTGTTTGGTCTGAAAACCTTGTGTTGCACCCAAAAGCTGCCAGAAGAGGGCGTCCAAGCTCCATGGAAGGAATTTATCAGCCTGTGGAAACGGGCTGATTCATTCCTCAAAACAGCTCGGTGGCCATTTTGTGCCTCTTTTTGGGTGAGACATTTCCCCCCAATGTTGCCTCAAAATGGCACGGAATAAATTCTTTAATCGATTGCAAACATGTATGCTTTCCTCTTCAGAACAATTTGAATCATATTCATAACTGGATGTGTAACAAGAAATCATATTCTCCGAATCTGAAGTCATTGTTTTTATTCTCCAGCAATGCAAGACGTCTTGACGTGACGTCACGAACTGGGGGCGGGACTTTCTGAAAATGCACAATTCGCAGCTCAATTTTTTGCAAATTTTGGACACTTTAAGTCATTTTTATTGGTGTTTTGCATTTGAATAAAAATATACTGCGTGTTTTGGGTATTTTGGATGGTATAAAACGTTTTTCTGATGTCAGTTAAAAAACAAAAAAGTGACGTCGGTTGTCCTTTAATTGATATGGAAATGATTATTTATTACAATTACAATGTAGATATGTTTTGGGGGTGGGGAGGTTGTTCATTTGCGCCAGGTGGCGAAGTCGACACAGTCTGTCAGTCGGGTGAAGAAAATAAACAGGAGGATGAAGACCTGGCATCGGGATGAAATAAAGAAGATTATCAGAATCAGAATCAGAATACCTTTATTCGTCCCGCAATGGGGAAATTTGCAGTCCACAGCAGCAATTGAAGAGGGATGGGGTTGGGGTGGGAGTGAAAGGATAGAAAACAAGATATTCTAAGCATAACAAAATAAAAATGTCAACTGTATACTGTGCAAATGTAGATGTGCAAAAACCGTTCTATAAACAAGACTGTACATAGTGCAGAATCAAGAGATGCATTTAGATATATTGCAACAACCCATATTTACAAGTGTCCAGTTTTTTTTGTTTTTTTTCACATGTGATCATTGGGAATTGTGAAGCCTGACAGCAGTCGGTAGGAACGAGCGGCGGTACCTCTCCTTCTTGCAGCGCGGGTGTAATAGTCTCTGGCTAAAGGAGCTACCCAGAGCTGTCAGGATGGGCAGGAGGGGGTGGGAGGGGCTGTCCGTCATAGCTTTTAGTTTAGCTAGCGTCCGTCTGTTGCCCACCTCCTCTAGAGAGTCCAGCGAGCAGCCCACGACAGAACTGGCCCGCTTGACAAAGCGCTCCAGTCTTTTTCTGTCCCGGGTGGTGATGCTGCCTGACCAGCAGACAATGCCATAGTGGATGGCTGATGCCACCACAGAGTCATAGAAAGTCTTTAGGAGTGACCCCTGAACTCCAAAAGACCTCAGTTTCCTGAGGAGGAAGAGGCGACTCTGTCCCTTTTTGATTAGGGCATCCGTGTTTGTTGTCCAGTCCAGTTTATTGTTGAGAGTAACACCCAGGTACTTGTAGGAGGTCACCCTCTCAATGTCCGAACCCTGGATGTTCAATGGTGCAGGTGACGATTGTTTCCTGCAGAAATCCACCACCAGCTCCTTGGTTTTGCCAGTGTTGATCTGGAGGTGATTCTGCTGGCACCAGTCCACAAAGTCCTTTGTCAGTCCCCTGTACTCCCTATCGCCACTATACATGTGAAGAAAAGACTTTTGTTCTTCAATTTAAGAAATGAATGTTAACAGTACGGTTAGTATTGAGTAAATATGACAGAGTTTAATTTAGTGTAGTTGGTCATGTAATTTTACAGAAACTCTTATTGATGGATCAAACAAAGACCAAAAGGAGGAGACTAAAGTCAAGGCTTTTCATTGTACCCGTCATGCACAGTATGACAGATTTTTTTTCCGTGTCTTTTATTTTGTTTTCCTGCTAAGTTCATACAGTAGTTGAATTTCTATGGTAGCATAAGAAGGTGGTACCAGTCAAAGTCAAAATCAAAGTCAGCTTTATTGTCAAATATGCTAATATGCATGACATACAGCACAGATGAAATTACTGTCCTGTCGGACCCAGCGTGCAAGGCACTTAAACTTACTTTAACAACATAATAAACATGAAAACGCCAATTTGCCGGGAGAGCGGAGCCGCTGCGTGTTCACGCACCGCCATCTTGGGAAAAACAAAAATAAAAAATATGACAACACAAAGACAGAGTCAGTCATTCTTCAGGACTTGCTGTACCCTCTTTGTGATGACATGAAGCAGTTCTAGATGAAAGAGGAGAGGATCAAAGCATCCATTTCAGCAGTGGATCAGGGACGTCATGGTGGAATTTGCACGTCTACTACAAGCTAAATGTTGAAAGCAAACACAAAGCTGTAGTAGCCATTGATGAAAAGACATTGTCTCACATCTTCTGTCACACATAAATCCGCTTCAATTCCGAGCCGCGACAGTTCCACATACGCATCGACACTCTCAACTGACGCTCCTTTCTTCTTATCGCGGGCTCCTCAAGCCAGTCAAGAGTCAATAACATTATAATGTGGCTTTGGAGTTCTCGTAAGACTCATTCGGTTAGCTTGAAAATAGAACGGAATGATAACTGATTAGACATAGCCAGTACTACAGTCTCTTTGTGTTTCTTTTATTTTATTATTTTTTCATCGGATGTCCTTAAATTTGTCATATCCTGCATATTGCTATGCCACCTACAGTATGTGTTAAGTGGTTTAATTACACTGAACATTTTTTTTAATAAACCACTCATTTTGATCGCATGTTTTCATTATCATACTAAACGGTTCACATCTGTCATTGTCTCTATTGGGTAACAGCCCCTTTAAGAAATATTTTGATGTGTCCATCTACATTACTGCTACCCCGAAATCACTGGGATTTCCCCGGAAAATATGAAAACATGTTTATGACGTTTTTCTCGAATGAAATTCAAACTTCATGTGTTAGGATTGCGATTTTACGTTGAAAACTCATATTAAAGACGTTAAATCAAAAGTATGGTTCCCAAACTATTGCTGAAATACACAAGGTCAAACAATCACTAGCAGGATTTAAGGGGTGTGGGCATAAATGCCACACTTCCCTATTTTTGTGATTCGTTTGTTTTGTACTTTTAATCTGTGTACGTATGTACGTTTTTTTTTTTTTTTTTTTTTTTTTTTTTTTAATAAAAACGTTCATAGCCATTTTTCATGTTCCACTTGTACGTCGATGGAAAGTATTTGAATGAAAGGAAAACGTTGCTTTTGGGGACGTGGCGGTTTTCGGCCAATCCAATCATCAAACGCTCACAAGATGTGGACCAATCAACGAGCGTTATGCTAACTGCGTTCTCGCAATGCTATTGGCCAGTTGGCGCTCGACCACCGGAAGTGGATGGGTGCGTTTCCTGCAGTTGAGTCGACAGCCACATCGACGAAGTTGTCCCAAGACGTCGGTAAGTCTTCTTGGAGTCAATTCAAGCTTTAAACACAAACGTTAAACTCAATTGTTGCTAGTGTGTATATATATATATATTTTCAAACATTTATACAATCTTGCGATTAAATTCGAGTTAGACTGTTATATTTGTGAGAAAACCGTTAGGCTAAACTAGCCGGTCAAATGTAGCACTCAATGAGTTTTGAACATAAACATCATTCTTTCCTGAGCTGAATCTTATTCATCCTTATGTATTTTTTTTAGGTTTTACCGACTGCTCCAAAGTTTTACTTTTGTTATTAAACCGTCATCCGGCCCGACGTACTCTATAAAAATAGCGATTCTGCCCTCATTTGTAACTTCTTAGTGTCGCTCGAGTATACACCTGTAGTAATACCGTTGTCGCTGAAACATGAACGACATTTGACGTCAATTGTACTCGGGCGGAGTTTAGTTGTTCATGACGATCACAAAGCGTCATTGTATGTGGACCATAAGTAAATCACTCGATGTAATTTATGAAGTTCGTGAAAACGATGGTTAAATACATTACCACGGTATTGTCGAACAACATTTTAAACCATTAATACGACCAAAAGAGTGCAATAATGCCCAATTAAAGCAGAATAAAATCATATTGTGATGAGATTAGGCGAAAATGTCTTTATTCAGAGGTGCAGGTTTTGGTAGACCTGCATTAATATCCTGGAGAAAGTAGTTAAGTCATTCTATGCGTTCACCGCCCCCCAAAAATCTGAAATTCTTAACAAAGCAAATTTTAATGTAACACACATCTACTCCTTCATAAAATCATTTCCATCCTCCCAATGTTACTTAATACATAATTTCGCCCTCTACAGGTGCATCTACGTTGGCTGAATGGCGCTGCGGCCGTTTTTAATGTGCTTTGCCCTGTGCGTGGTGTACGCCACCAGCAAGCCCACGGAAAAGAAAGACCGTGTGCACCACGATGATCCACTCAGCAACAGGGAGCATGACGATGCAGAGAACTTTGATTATGATCACGAAGCGTTCTTAGGCCAGGAGGATGCCAAAACCTTCGACCAGCTCACTCCTGAGGAAAGCAAGGAGCGACTTGGGTAAGGTTTATCTCATAATGTGGGGCCATTTTTATAGGGGCTGAAAAAAGCAAAGGTAGTGCAGAACTTTGTATCACAACGTTTCATATCATTTTCATGAAAGACACCAAGTAAGATCGGATGATTTCCATGCCCAATGGAACTGAACTTGTTTGCAAATCAGAACAAACTGTATTCCTAATTCTGCAGTAATTAAGATGGTCATCAAGACAAGACCACCCAAAATAATATCCTTCACTTGGGCTTGACGGGTTTCTCTTGCCTGTGCGACTTCAGGCCATCCAACCACATACCACTTTTCAAATTTGCCGTTGATGGAAAGGTTAAACCAACCCAGGACAATCATTTTGGACAGGGAGGGAACAAGTGAAGGGCACACATGCCCACGCTCACAAATAATGACATTCAGTACACACATGAGAAATCAATTTTAAGGTTATCGCGATGCCATGAACTTTGTGGTGAAAACCGTACAAGCAGTCAACGCCTCGCCGGCTTATTCCTTTGAAGAGGAGCAATTATTAGCTTTAATTATATCCACACTTTTTTCATGATTACCGCACATGTTCTCGTTCTGCAGCAACCCGTGTGTTCCTGCAGACACACCGGCATCAAGCTTCACACCATAAGCAAAATGGTGCAGGACAAACACGCAAACACTTTGTTTGTAGCATAAAATAGATATTAGAGGTACAATTGCGGTACAATGTGAACATTACTAATTTTGTTCAATTTGTTGATGTAGATTTTTTTTAACAAATTCTAAAAAGAGCATGTTCCAATGCTTAATTTTCACCAAACCCACAGTAGTATGATCTTCGGGTCCTACTTTAGTTGTATAATGTTTCCTTTATTATTTTGGTGTATTCCTAAACTTTGTGTTTTGTAATCGCATCAAAAACTGTACAGACGTTCCCCACCTTATGAACGACATGCGTTCCGAGCGGTCGTTCGTAAGGTGAATTTGTTCGTAAGTTTCTTCAGTGCTATATTTTTTATGGAATCTATGGTTAAGTTAATCACTGAACACAGGAAGTATAAAACACAGACGCTCTAACCGTCGTAAAATAAATTCACACCCACTGTAGTACGACGACAAATATCCTTGGGTCTTCTGTAAGCCATTACTAAAGCCGCTGGCATGTAATTACTGAAGTCCGTGCCAGCAGCCATTACTTTTTGTTATGCATCGCATCCTCCTAGAGCGTCAACTGGGAAGAGGTATTTCCTCCCCGCCCACATACTCCCCACAGCCAATCGCAAGCGAGCTCGGTCAGAATTATTGTATGTATAATAAATGTGTTATGTGCAAAGGGACATAAGTCTTCTTGTGCCGGTCCCAAGCCTGGATAAATACAGAGGGTTGTGTCAGGAACGGCATCCGACGTAAAAGCTTGGCCAAAAAGCTTGGCTCTAAAGATGGAGGACACTGATTTGCTGTGGCGACCCCTTGAAGGGAAAAGTCGAAAGAAAAGAAAAGAAGAAGAAATGTGCTACGGTATTATAATTAAAGAAATAAATGGTACTGTATAATAAAGTCATTTTATTTACCTTTGTGATGGTCATTGATGGCTTGATGGAATGGAGTGGCCTCAGCATTAAACACTTGATGAGGAACGTAACCTTGTTCTTTCACCATCTTGAGGAATGATCCCTTGTAGGTGCTTTCTCTGTGATAATTCTATCTAGTTCTTCATCAGTTCAGTTTAGCTGGGTTGATAGCTTTTTGCATCAAGTGTACAAATGGCTTGTGCGGGTTGTTTGTGGAGCCTGATTGATGGGATATCTTAAGCTTGCAGTCTACACTCTGCCTTTGAACTATCAAAGTTGAAACTCTTATTGTCGTCTGCCTGTCTTTTTAATGTTCAAACCACCCCCCTCACTGCTGCGTTCTTGAACAATCACGTGGCTTTAACCGAAGACTGGGGCGCGGAATAGAGGACAAAAACAGTCGGCTGCCATTTTGTTGTTAGAAGAACGGGCTTGTTCGTGAACGACATCACTCATTGAGGCAGCTCCGTGTATGAAAAAAAGTTTGTTTGCCAAGCTAAAGTTTGTATGCCAAGGTAAAATTTTCATAAATGTAACGTTCGTAAACCAACAAGTGTGTATGCCAAGGGGTTCGTAAACCGAGGTATCACAGCACTGTATTCCTAAACTTTGCGTTTTGCTATCACATGAAAAACAGTCCAAACAAACCATGCATTCTCATGTCACATGACCAAATATTATTCATCTTAACCATTGCGCAATTTGCTTTCATGTTCTCCGCAGCATGCTTGTGGAACGCATCGATGAAGACAAGGATGGTTTTGTGACAACCGAGGAGATGAAAAAGTGGATCAAACATGCACAGAAGAGGTGGATCTACGAGGATGTAGATCGCCAGTGGAAGACGCATGACCTCAATCAGGATGGCAGCGTGTCCTGGGAGGAGTACAAGAATGCCACATACGGGTACATTCTCGGTAAGTCTTCAGCCGCAGATTTCACAGTCGGCGGGTACAACACCGCCTGAGCTCAATCACACCCGCTTTTTGACCACAGATGACCCCGAACCTGATGATGGCTTCAGCTACAGACAGATGATGGCGCGTGATGAAAGGAGGTTCAAGTTGGCCGATCAGGATGGAGACTTCAAGGCGAACAAAGACGAGTTCACCGCCTTCATTCACCCTGAGGAGTTTGAACACATGAAAGACATTGTGGTGATTGTAAGTGATCAATTCGGCCCAAGCGACTAACACCACTGTAACGGTTAACTCATTCACTGCCATTCACAAATTTATTCAGGAATTGAAAATATGAGCGGCATTCCCGATTTATTTAATTTTTTTCCGGGTTTGTTTGTTTTTTTGTTTTTTTTATTTTTTTAGCTGCTTATAAAGCGCTGGCCTTGGTCTCTGGTAATGTGTTTTTCCCTTCCACAAGGAGGCAGCATTTCCCTTTTTTCCAAGTTAGCGCTTTGTTCCAGCTTCAGCTGTTGTTAAAAGCTTTTTCTGAGGAAAGAAGAGAGTCTAAGGTTTCTCACGCTGCATTTAATGTTTATGTAGTCCTAAAATCCAATATTTTGTGGGTCCTGGAATTCGAGTGAGAATGATAAAAAACCCTGGCACTGGAGTAGACACATTTTTGCACATGTCTGGAAGTGAATGAGTTAATTTACCTTGCCCTGCCCTCTTTTCTTCCTTATAGGAAACTATGGAAGATATTGACAAGAATGGAGATGGTCTAATTGACCTGGAAGAGTACATTGGTAAGCCTGCAAGTGGATGACACTTTTGAATCAATTTTGTCCATTAGCTTGTCTGGGACTTACAAATGGTGGTTTCCAAAGAAACAAGACAACACAAGGAGAACCTTACTGAGATGTTGTTCACCTTACCAGGTGACATGTACCGCGAGGAAGGAGCTTCGGAACCCGAATGGGTGAAGATGGAAAGGCAGCAGTTTAAGGAGTTCCGGGACAAAAACAACGACGGCAAAATGGACAAGGACGAAACGCGAGATTGGATTTTGCCTAATGACTACGACCACGCCGAGGCCGAGGCCAAGCACCTGGTCCACGAGTCTGACGCAGATAAAGTAAGCTGTCGACCCCCTCAAAAAATTGGATCTGTGTTTAAATTCCAATTAAAGCTCCTAGACATGTTTTTGAAAAGGTCACCAGACAGTTGGAACAGTGGATAATTTGATCACACACCCTCTGGGTTATAAACTGATACAGTGATGCCTTGGTTTACGAACTTAATTGGTTACCAGACAGAGTGTGTAAGGCGAAAAGTGTGTATCCCAAAAAATAATTTCCCATAGGAAACCATTAAAATGAGAATTATCCGTTCCCAGGTCCGCATAAAACAATTTTCCACTTTCAAGTTTTCTAAGCCTTACAACTCCACAAAATATACCTTATTCAAAGTCCAAAGTCAGCTTTATTGTCAAATATGCTAATATGCATGACATACAGCACAGATGAAATTACTGTCCTCTCTGACCCAGCATGCAAGGCACTTATAATTACTTAACAAACATAAACATGAAAACGCCAATTTGCCGGGAGAGGGGAGCCGCTGCGTGTTCACGCGCCGCTATCTTGGGGAGAAAATTTTTTTTTACAAAATAACAAATATGACAACACAAAGACACAGAGTCATTCATTCTTCAGGACTTGCTGTACCCTCTTTGCGATGACTTGAAGCAGTTCTAGTTGGGATCAAAGCATCCATGTCAGCAGTGGATCAGGGACGTCATGGTGGAATTTGTACGTCTACTACAAGCTAAATGTTGAAAGCAAACACGAAGCTGTAGCATTATTGTATGTATGTATGTATGTATGTATGTATGTATGTATGTATGTATGTATGTATGTATGTATGTATGTATGTATTATTGTATGTATTATTGTATGTAGCATTATTTTATGTATAATAAATGTGCTATGGTATTATAATTAATTAATTAAATAAAATAAATTAAATAAATAAATAAACCGTACTGTATAATAAAGTCATTTTATTTACCTTGGTGATGGTCGTTGATGGCTTGATGGAAAGGAGTGGCCGGTTTCCTAAGCATTAAACAAGTGCACAGTTGACTTGTGCGGTTGATTTGTGGAGCCTGATTGATGGGATATTATAACCTTCCAGTCTACACTCTGCTTTTGAACTATCAAAATTAAAACGAGTCCAAATTTCACTGTTTTCTATCCATTTTCTCACCATTTCACATTTTTTTCACTTGTTTTTTTGGTTTCAAACTCTGTCGTCTCCCTTTCGTGTGTGTGTGTGTGTGTGTGTGTGTGTGTGTGTGTGTGTGTGTGTGTGTGTGTGTGTGTGTGTGTGTGTGTGTGTGTGTGTGTGTGTGTGTGTGTGTGTGTGTGTGTGTGTGTGTGTGTGTGTTTTCTCACTCTCGCTCTCTGTCGTCTGCCTGTCTCTTTAATGTCTGCCCCCCCCAACTGCTGCGTTTTTGACCAATCATGTGGCTTTAACCGAAGACACCATTTTGATTTTGGGAGAACGGCCTCACTCTCTTTGTCTGTAACCCCACCCCCTCACTGCTGCGTTCTTGACCAATCACGTGGCTTTCACCAAAGACTGGAGGCGTGGAATAGGTCACCATTTTCTTGTTAGGAGAACGGGCTCGTTCGCGAACGACACATCACTCATTGTGGCAGCTCCGTGTGTATCCCGAAAAATAGTTTGGATGCCGAGGTAAAATTTTCATCAATATAACGTTCGTAAACCAAAAGGTTTGTAAGCCAAGGGGTTCATAAACCGAGGTATCACTGTATGTGTTTGCACTCCATATTACTAGACACAGCGCATGTTGCCGGCAGTGCGTTTTGAACTACTTAGCTGCCAAAAAAATACATAATAATATATATTTTTTCTAGGTGCCTTTCAAAACTCTCAAGGACACAAATCCGTGTATGGTAACTTTATTTGAACTTTTCCTTCACTAGGATGGCCGCCTGACAAAAGATGAAATAGTGGACAAGTACGACCTGTTTGTGGGCAGCCAGGCCACCGACTTTGGAGAGGCCCTCACTCGGCATGACGAGTTCTAAGTTTGAAACCATCCACAAAGACACTTAGGTGTCCACTACGCCTCATTACTTTTTTTTCACAGTGGACATCTATTTTTTATATATATATAAAAAAACACACCATGAGGTCATTTAATTTATTTCATGTCTTGAATGTTCGCTGTCATGCGCATGCCACGGACACGCACTACTTTTTCAAAGCAGAATTATTTAGTCCTGTTTCGTTCAAACAATTGTAACTCATTCACTGCCAGACATGCAAAAATGTGTCCACTCTAGTGCCAGGGTTTTTGTCCTGTTCACTCAAATTGCAGGGCCCACAGAATATTGAGTTTTGATTACATAAACATTCAATGTAGCTTAAGAAACATTACTCTTCTTTCATCAGGAAAAAAAAGTTAATTCCTAAATTATATCGGTCTGAAGTAATATGAGCTTGAAATGAAGGCGACTGTCCAAAATACAATGCAATACATACATCATGGTTTATATAGCGCTTTAACAACAGCTGAAGCTGGAACAAAGCACTCGCATGGAAAATAGGGAAAAGCTGCCCTCTCGCATAAAAGAAAAAACATTGCTAGAGGTCTGGCCAGCGCTTTATCCCCCCCCCCCCCCCTGCAAGAAAAACCAAAACCCGAACGAATTCAAGAATGGTGCTCCACGTCATATTTTCAATTTCCAAATACGTTCGGGAATGGCAGTGAATGAGTTAATGACGAGAAGAAATGTGGGGTGTTCACACGGCACACATTTGTATCAGTGCTGCACCGATGTATTTTGTTTCGATATATTTTACATCGATATAAATTCTGTGCAGCGTTCACATGTATAAATCTGCTTACTCTAAAGAGAAGCGTGTTTCTGCGGCCGGGTAATAATCAACGATGTGGTAAAAGGACACCAGAGTAAAAGTTGCTGTGTGAACATCCCTAAGGTCAACACATTTAGAATACAGTGAGTGTGTTTAGATTTTTTTATTTTTTTGGCAATGCACTGGACAATAACTCCGCCCCATTTAATGCCATTATTGTTCGGGTGTTTGTAACAAGGCTAAATTGGATAGTGAAAAAAAGAGCCATTTGCTCACTTTTAGTTGAAGGGATTTAAATTATGGACAGATATAATTATGGACAGAATAACTGTGTCCTGTCGTCGCTTTTGCTTACGTTTTTCCGTGGACAGTACATTTTGTTGTCTTTTTGACCACTGATATTTACTACTTGGCATATATGTTTTTTTAGGTGCCAAGTTAAAAACACACAATGCCTTTTCTCCATTACAAACACATCACAATAAATACAGTTTACAGTGCTTATGTAATCACAAACTCCATTTACAACCACTTGTTTCCATTCAAATCACATTTTGGAGCCTTTAAAAGAAACAAAACTGGCTGACTGTGTAAGTAGCCTTTTATAGGGATTTAACTGTAAATACGTTGTTGTTGTTGTTATGCAAACAGCTGACGATCAAGTACAGTTTTTGTGATTGAAACATTTTAATAAAAATACATACAAATGTATTTAAAGGACAACAGATACCATTTTTTGTTTCCTGACATCAGAAAAACATTTTATAGCATCTAAAATACCCAAAACACGCAGGCTGATATTTTTAGTCAAATGCAAAACACCAATAAAAATGAGTAAAGTGTCCCAAAACTATTTCAAAATAACCTGGAGATGCCGAGTTTTAGAAGGTCACGCCATGATGTCTTGCCTTGCTCTAGAATCAAAACAATGGCTTCAGATTCAGAGATGTTTCTTGTTACTCATCCAGTTATGCATATGATTCAAATAGTTCTGAAGAGGAAAGCATAAATGTTTGCCATCGATGAAAGAAGTCCTCCCGTATTAATTCGAGCCGTCAGATCTCCACTGTAGCGCCCCAGAAAATGCACAAGATCGCGCCTAAGCTCCGTTGGAAATGGGCTGATTTGTCTGCTGGGAATTTGTCAACTAGTATCAAATAGTAGTCTTGGTGCAACACACGATTCACCATCGCGTTATTTATGTGTTTTCCTTCTAATTTCGCCATCAACACAAAGTTTTCAGACCAAACAAAGTACCCAAAATGCATTGTGTGTCGCTTTCTCGGTCACTGGGGTGTTCCAGGCGTGATGTCACACGTCAGGCATCATCATCAACTCAAAAACAAGACTTCCTGAATAGTCAGCGCAAGTTTTAAAACGTAAAATATAGCTATATTAGGTGGAATCGTTATAAAATACGCTCAGTAGAAGTCATTTGAAGCCATTTTACAAATTATGGACACAACTTGTCCGGAGACGTCGGTTGTCCTTTAAATCTGACATGGAACAAAAGTGGGTGGGGGAGGGGCTGTTGTTTACATTGAATGTGATCTTTTGTTGATGTTTGTTCAATTTAATAAAGTGTGTAGTCTTTCGTCCATTTTCAATCTTGATAATGGTGAATATATTTGCGAGATTCGGGACAGATTTGCTTTAAATGTGTGTTTTCCTTTTTCTATGGCATCCCAGGAGGCATACCAAGGCGACCTTTGATTGTGTTCTTATCTAAAAATGTTAACTCGTTCACTGCCAGACGTGCAAAAATGTGTCCACTCCAGTGCCAGGGTTTTTGTCATTGTTACTCGAATTGTGTCTGAAACTCATGACAAAAAGTTAGGGCAACTGATAAGTTGCCTGCCCCATTTTTCACAACTTGAAATACAATAAGACGACTAATCGCTAAATTAAGGAAGTACCTACCACCAATACTGCCTTGCTTAATGTATGGTAAATATCCCTTGCTGAAGATTTTGCTCCAGTTGTCGTTTGTCGTCATGTTGCACAATGCAATGTTTGTGTTGCGTTGTCTGCTCAAAGCCACGTGGACTGCTCTTTCTAAGCACCTTTCAAAACTTCAGTACATTTTACAGTCACGGTATAGTCCAAAGCATGAAACAGGCTTCTGATTGGCTGCCGTGCAGAGTAAGCAAATTGCCAAACGAATTTGCATTCATTCATGCTTCGATACCGTGACTGTAAAGTGTACTTGTGTAAAGTGTATTAGTCACTGCGAGACTAATAAAGGCAAATCCAATCCACAAAGTTTTGAAAGGCGCTTAGAGTCCACGTGGCTTGTAGTAGTTTGCTTGTAGCTTTTGCTTTATTGAATAAAACAAACGTTTGATTTCTATTTATTTATATTTTTTTTTCTTCAAGTAAAGTTGTACGCCCCGAATCCGAAGCCATTGTTTTGATTCAACAAGACGTCGTGACGTCACGAACAAGGGGGCGGGACCTTCTGAAATTCGCCATTTCCGTGGTCATTTTGAAGTAGTTTTGGGACACTCATTTTTATTGGTGTTCTGCATTTGACTAAAAATATCAGCCTACGTGTTTTGGGTATTTTAGATGCTATAAAACGGTCTTCTGATGTCAGTTAGTTAACAAAAAACAAAAAATGAAGTCGGTTGTCCTTATACGTTTTCTCTGCATGGTTCCAAAAAAAAGGCTCACTTTCAGTCAACAAAATGGCCACAGCTTTAATCAACTTCCTATTTTCATATTAATGTAACTATCATGAAGCAATAATATAAGAGAAGCAAAGATTAATAAGAATATGAAAACCAAAATTAACTTGAATGGATTTGACATGCCGCACAAAATTCAACCAGTGACAAAAATGCTCACTTTGTCAACATTCTTTGCGATAACAACGTCATGTCGTGTATGTTAGAATTTTTTTTCGTTAACTTATTGAGTACAGAAGGTTTTGAAGTTCCGTTTTTTAGAAGATTCCACAAAAATGGTTGCTACTTGTCATGTTACGAAACAAAGTCCAGTGTTCAGATCAGTGGACAGCTATAAATTTAGAACTCATCATGTTGCGTGAGGACTTCTTCCAAGTCGCTGGCTGTGCTGCCCACAAACAACTCGTACTTGTCCAGGATTTCAGCCTTGGTCAGACGGCCATCCTAGTAAAAGGAGAGATACAATTAAATTGGATTAACTCATTCACTGCCATTCGCGAATTTATTCAGAAATTGAAAAGATGACGTGGAGCACCATTTCCCGCATTTGTTTTAGTTTTTGTTTATCTTGCTGGGACTGCTGATAAAGCGTTGTTCAGCCCTATGGCGATGTTTTGTCCCTTTCACAAGGGGGCAGCATTTCCCTTTTTTTCGATGTTAGTGCTTTCGTTACAGCTTCAACTTGTTAAAGCGCGATATAAACCAATTTGTATGGATATTGTATTTTGCATTGTATTTTGGACAGCCATCCTCATTTCAAGCTCATATAACTCCAGACCTAGTAGACATTTAAACAGCTTCCTTCCCCAAGCCATTAACTCTTTAAACAGTAACCCAAATAGAACTGCCTGTTTGCAATTTTTTGGGTGATACTAGTGCAGCGTGTTCTACCGGGAACAAATTCCTTGTGCGTTCTACATACTTGTCAATAAAGATGATTCTCATTCTGATGCTCGACGCACACTGCAGCCCTGGTTTGGAATCGCTGTCTCTCAACTGCAAGCCATTCTACTCGCCACGTGAGTTCGCTTCCTTTATATTCGTTGCCGTGTACATCGCGCCACAAGCTAATGCTAACGCGTGTATACAAACGCTAGCGGACCATGTAAACCATCTCGAAATAAAATATCCAGAATCACCCCTGATCATTTTGGGCGATTTTAATCAAACACGTTTAAACCGTAAACTTCCCAAATATAAGCAGCATATTGACTGTTTCACCAGAGGAGAAAACATTCTAGATCATTGTTACACAGCACTCAAAGGCGCATACCGGTCTGTTGCACATGCAGCATTGGGTCTTTCTGACCACTATTTAATCCACTTAATTCCCACATACAGAAACTCAAATGTGTAAAACCGGTAGTCAAGACAGTTAAAATATGGACAGATGAAGCAAAGTTATCGCTACAAGAATGCTTAGACTGCACTGATTGGAGCGTCTTTGAAACTTCAACGGGCACATTGGATGAATACACAGACACTGTAACATCATACATCAGTTTCTGTGAGGACATGTGTGTACCAACAAAGTCCTTCCGCTCATTCAGAATCAGATCAGAATCAGAATACCTTTATTCGTCCCGCAATGGGGAAATTTGCAGTCCACAGCAGCAATTGAAGAGGGATGGGGTTGGGGTGGGAGTGAAAGGATAGAAAACAAGATATTCTAAGCATAACAAAATAAAAATGTCAACTGTATACTGTGCAAATGTAGATGTGCAAAAACCGTTCTATAAACAAGACTGTACATAGTGCAGAATCAAGAGATGCATTTAGATATATTGCAACAACCCATATTTACAAGTGTCCAGTTTTTTTTTTTTTTTTTTTTTCACATGTGATCATTGGGAATTGTGAAGCCTGACAGCAGTCGGTAGGAACGAGCGGCGGTACCTCTCCTTCTTGCAGCGCGGGTGTAATAGTCTCTGGCTAAAGGAGCTACCCAGAGCTGTCAGGATGGGCAGGAGGGGGTGGGAGGGGCTGTCCGTCATAGCTTTTAGTTTAGCTAGCGTCCGTCTGTTGCCCACCTCCTCAAGAGAGTCCAGCGAGCAGCCCACGACAGAACTGGCCCGCTTGACAAAGCGCTCCAGTCTTTTTCTGTCCCGGGTGGTGATGCTGCCTGACCAGCAGACAATGCCATAGTGGATGGCTGATGCCACCACAGAGTCATAGAAAGTCTTTAGGAGTGACCCCTGAACTCCAAAAGACCTCAGTTTCCTGAGGAGGAAGAGGCGACTCTGTCCCTTTTTGATTAGGGCATCCGTGTTTGTTGTCCAGTCCAGTTTATTGTTGAGAGTAACACCCAGGTACTTGTAGGAGGTCACCCTCTCAATGTCCGAACCCTGGATGTTCAATGGTGCAGGTGACGATTGTTTCCTGCAGAAATCCACCACCAGCTCCTTGGTTTTGCCAGTGTTGATCTGGAGGTGATTCTGCTGGCACCAGTCCACAAAGTCCTTTGTCAGTCCCCTGTACTCCCTATCGTCTCCCTCTGTAATGAGGCCGACAATAGCTGAGTCGTCAGAGAACTTCTGAAGGTGGCAGGTTGGGGTGTTGTAGTTGAATTCAACAACAACAAGCCATGGTTCACTCCCAAACTCAGGCAGCTTAGGAAAGAGAAAGAATCCGCATTTAAAAGCGGCGATTGAGCAGTTTACAAACTCGCCCGAAACAGGCTGACGAAGGAAATTAACATCGCAAAGAAAAGTTATGCGGAGAGGCTTAACAAACAGTTCTCCGCTAACGACTCTGCATCGGTGTGGAATGGCCTGAAAGCAATAACAAATTATCGTTTACCTTCCCCCCAAGCAGTGTACAACAATGGTATGGCTGATGAGTTAAATACATACTTTTGCCGATTTGAAAAGGACACCACCATTTCCCCGGTCTGCCCACCATTACCAGAAACTACCGTATCTCCGCCCTCTGCCCTACAGATCCACGAACTGGACGTTAGACGGCTCTTCAAGCAGCAAAAGATCAAGAAAGCTGCAGGACCTGACAGAGTGTCCCCCTCCTGCCTGAGAGTCTGCGCTGACCAGCTGGCTCCGGTCTTCACGCAAATCTTCAACAGATCCCTGGAGCAGTGTGAAGTCCCATCCTGCTTCAAACAGTCTACTATCGTCCCAGTTCCAAAGAAACCAGCACCCTCGGGATTGAACGACTATTGACCTGTTGCTCTGACGTCTGTGGTCATGAAGTCCTTTGAACGCCTCGTGCTGAACCACCTAAAGAACATCACCGGACCTCTGCTAGATCCTCTTCAGTTTGCCTACCGGGCAAACAGGTCTGTGGAGGATGCAGTCAACATTGGACTGCATCACATCCTCGACCACCTTGACAACACAGGAACCTACGCAAGGATCCTGTTTGTGGACTACAGCTCTGCGTTCAATACCATCATCCCAGAACTCCTCATCCCCAAACTTCTCCAGCTTGGTGTGTCCCCCACGATCTGCCAGTGGACCCTCAGCTTCCTGACAGGACGGACACAACAGGTCAGACTGGGAAATATATCATCCACAACACGAACCACGAGCACTGGAGCCCCGCAGGGATGCGTCCTCTCTCCATTGCTCTTCTCTCTCTACACGAACGACTGCACCTCAACGCACCCGGCTGTCAAATTCATAAAGTTCGCAGACGACACCACGGTCATCGGTCTCATCAAAGACGGCGACGAGTCTGCGTACCGACAACAAGTGGAGCAGCTGGAGCTCTAGTGCAGCCGTCACAACCTGGAGCTGAACACGCTCAAGACAGTTGAGATGATGGTGGACTTCAGGAAACATCCATCACCACAGCTACCCCTCACACTATCCAACTCCCTGGTGTCAACCGTTGAGACCTTCAAGTTCCTGGGAATCACAGTCTCCCAGGACATGAAGTGGGAGGTCAACACCAACTCTATCCTGAAAAAGGCCCAACAGAGAATGTACTTCCTGAGGCTGCTAAAGAAGCATGGCCTGCCACAGGAGGTGCTGCAACATTTCTACACGGCTGTCATCGAATCCATCCTGTGTTCTTCCATCACCGTTTGGTTCGGGGCCGCCACAAAAATGGACAAAATCCGACTTCAACGGACAGTTAGGACGGCGGAAAAAATCATTGGCACCGCCCTACCCACTCTCGAGGACTTGCACACTGCAAGAATCCAAACTAGGGCGCGGAAAATCCTACTGGACCCTCCGCACCCTGCCCACCACCTTTTCCAGCTACTCCCCTCAGGCAGGCGCTACCGATCCATGCGCACCAAATCCAGCAGACATTTAAACAGCTTCTTCCCCCAAGCCATTAACTCTTTGAACTCTTTCAACAGTAGCCAAAATGGAACTGTATAGTGCCACTTAGCAGTTTTTTTGACAACGATACTAGTGCAGCGTGTTCTACCGGAAACAAATTCCTTGTGTTCTACATACTTGGCAATAAAGATGATTCTGATTCTGATTCTGATTCTAAAGACCCATATAATTTAGAATTAACTTTTTTTCTGACAAAAGAAGAGAGTCTAGGGTATCTAACGCTGCATTGAATGTTTATGTAGTCCTAAAAGTCAATATTCTGTGGGTCCTGAAATTTGAGTGACAATGACAACAAACTGGAGTGGACACATTTTTGCACATCTAGCAGTGAATAAGTTAAGATGTTTAACTTTTTATATCCTGTATTTTTAGCAGTGTCTCCAAGCGTAATGCCGCTGACGTGTATTTCTTTGACCAAGAACGTGACTTAATATTATCAGTTTTTTTTTGGGGGGTTATATTTAATCGCGCTGATCACGCTTGGACTGTGCAAAATGCTTTTTTTCTTACGGTTACATGAGCCATTTTTCTATGCGCATCTAGTGTATTCTATTGTTCTTCAATAAAGTGGTATGGAATTTTGTATTTTTACTTTTTATTTATTTTTAAGTTTCAAGAATTGGGACATCTCAACAGAAATTAGGCTCAACAGATTAGATTTAGTTTAAACTCAAGTGAGATTTTCTTTGAAGGCCATATTGCTGGATGAATTGAGTATGAGGGCTGACTTTGTCTGCATCGGCTTCAAAGACCAGGTGCTCTGCCTCGGCCATGGCTTGGTTGTCTTCATTGGTTGAAATCCAGTTTTTCAATTCCTCCTTGTCCATCTTGCCATCCTTGTTCTTGTCTTGGACCTCCGTGAAACGATTTCTGTCCAGCTTCACCCACTCCGGCTTCACGTTGCCCACATGCCAGTTTGTGACACCTGAGGAAGTGAGCACCAACATAATCAGATGAATATGAAAAAGCATTATTTGACTAAAATCTATTTTTTTAATCAACAACTTTAATTCAAGTCAAATAATTTATTCATACACAAAATAAACAAAAAAATATATATTTTCATTAGTTACTGCACAATCAATCCTGGGCTATTCTGATATTCTATATCAACAACTTTAATTCAAGTCAAATAATTTATTCATACACGAAATGAACATTTTCTATTTTTATTAGTTACCACACAATCCTGTGCTATTTTGATATTCAACGGTATTACAGAAAAGACAAAAAGAGACTTAGCACAACATTTCTTACTAGTGTAGTGTAGTGTAGTAGTGTAGTAGACGTGCACATTCCACCATGACGTCACTGATCCACTGCTGAAAAGGATGTTTGATCCTCTCCTCTTTCATAATGTCACAAAGAGGGTACAGCAAGTGCTGAACAATGAAGGACTCTGTCTTTGTGTTGTCATATTTGTTGTTGTTTTTTGTTTATGTAGACATTAGTAAGAAATATTGTGCGAAGTCAATTCTGTCTTTTCTGTAATACCGTACAATAGCTATCTGGCTGGCTAGCTATCTAGCTGGCTAGCTATGGATATCTATTGGCTTGCTAGCTAGCTTTCTATTTCTTACTATTAGATAGATATTACTATTATTACTATTTGTCTTAGATTAGATAGACATTACTATCTATTTGTCTTTGTTCTATTTAAATTACTTAGAGGTTGAGTGAAAGTTGGCCGCTGCTCACCCACAGAAAACATTATCCTGTAACTTAAAAATGAAATGTATTATTTTTATTAGTGAAGATTTCCAATGTGCCTCAACAGCTCTGAAATCATTACCATTAGCCACTAAATGCGATGAATTAACAGCAGTTTGCTGCAACGAATTGTCACTACCCTCCAGATTTATTCGATTGTTTCTTAAAAACGAAAAATGTGTTTGTTTGCAGCCTGTTTGTAGTGTCTTTAGTATTACTCATGTTCTAACGCTCTATATTGCAGTCATCCGCCATGTTCGATGTAAATAATGCAATGCATCATGGGTAAATGAAGATTCGACTAGCCCTTCCGGCAGTTTCCGGCGGATCACGGAAAAGATCGAAATAAAAGCAAGGTGATTATGGCTAATATCTGTAAGGAAAGATGGCAGACCACGAAAGTAAAACATCTGAAGGAAAAAGAACACTTTTCAATTGTTTAACTAAATCTGTTTCTTTAGCTGTTTTAACAGAAGTATGTCCTATGTGGCGCAGATAATGTAGCAATATGTGCTCATCGTAATCGACTGGTGCTGACACAGAGGAGTTCCAAAATTGCGCCGGTGGCTGTCAAAATGCGTAAATGGCGTAAAGGCGCGGCCCAGATGCATCACTGGGTATGTTATTGCGTACCACTGTATTCTCCCAGGTCAATAACGCCATCTCCGTTCTTGTCCATTTCTTCCATCATTTCCTACAGGGAAGAGAACAGGGCAGGATAAATAAACAGCTGTTCTCACAGTAGTTATCCGTGGAGTGTATTTATCACTCACAAGCACCACGATGTCTTCAATGTGCTCAAAATGCGCCGGATAAAGGAAGGAGGCAAACTCTTTTTTGTTGGCCTTTTGGTCCCCATCCTGGTCGACTATCTTGAACCTCCTCTCATCACGCATCATCCTCTCTAGGTAGCCATAGCTGTCTTCGGGGTCTGCGTCTACGGTCAAATATGTGAAACTAAGCAATGAAGACCCAAGTACCGGATGTCCGGCATAAGGTTCTTACCAATAATTTTTCCATACACGATGTCCTTGTATTCCTTCCATGACACCAAGTCGTCGTTGTTGATGTCGCTCAATTTCCATTGGCTATCAACGTTCCTGTAAATCCGCCTCGTCTGCACGTCAGTGATCCACTTCTTCAATTCCGCCGTGGTCACGAAACCGTCCTTGTCTTCATCAATATGGTCCACCAGCATACTGCCGATAACATGAAAGCAAAACATTGAAAAGCCGATCTACCCCAATCAGTTTTGGAATACTGTATTGTACTTTTTCCCCCCACAAGATTATCCGTAAATGGTAATGTGACAATGTTCTAATCTGCTCTCAGCCAGTTGTGTCAGGCTATTGATTTGATCGTGTGGCTTGTTGTTTCATCCATGGCCCCAAATTCAGTCGAGCGACCTTACCCAAGTCGCTCCATGCTTTCTTCGGGAAGGAAGTGGTCAAAGATCTTGGCCTCCTCCTCCCCCAGGAAAGCCTTGTGGTCATAGTCCAAGTTCTCTGCATCGCTGTGCTCTAGTTCGTCGTGGTTATCCGCCATACCCGTTCCGGAGATTGACGCCACACAGAGGGCAAAGCACATTAGAAAGAGGCCAAACTCCATCCTGACAATGTAGACGCAGTCAGTGGTTGAAATGGCATTGTTAGCATCGAGTTATCATAGTCGACATTGAACCAAAATTGAGAAAAGTTCCATGTCTTAAGCCAAAGGTCTGAAAGATCATTGTTGATGTTAACTGTTATATTTAAATAGGCTAGCTGTTGAATTGATGTTAAGTAAGCTAGCTGTTCTCAATGGTGTTATGTAAGCTATGTTTTAACTGGTGTTACTGTTAAGTATGCTAGTTGCTCTCAATGGTGTTAGGTAAGCTAGCTGTTCTAACTATTTTAATCAATTCCTCAGGTTTTAACTGGTGGTAAGTATACTAGTTCTCAATTGTGTTGGGTAAGCTAGCTCTTGTAACTATCAACCATGTTAAGTTTCAGAAATCGGGAGATTTTCGTACTCGTGACTCTGTGGTGAGTGTTAAAATAAAGGTGAGCGGTACAAAAGTGTCAATCAGAAGTAAATAATACACAAAAATGCTTTCATTGTTTATACATTCAATTAGTATACCAAATTTATTTTTTACATTTTCTTTTGCTTCACCTTAAAAATGAATTGTGTATTGTGTCAATAGTTGCTTTATGAAGTGAGTATTGTCAAAATCGGGAGTCTCCCGACCAAATCGTGAGACTTAACTTGTATGAATTATTTGAATCATTTCCTCAGTCAAATCAAATTAATGAAATTGTTCAAGGCATTTCTTCTGTATTATTTCAGAATTGAGTGGTGGTAATTGTTCAAATTCTTGGTTTTGTCTCACAATGGCATTTAACAACAATCAATTAAGTAACGAGTATAATACTGGCCATTTTTACCTTTTAAATGTTCTCTTCTTTTTGTATAATTCTAACCATTTTCTGACTTTAACGTTACTTTTCCACGGTGTAATCCTCACGTTCCTGTGGATATTGTCGGTTTACTGAGATAACCTGCTAGAGCTTGAGAGTCAAGAGTGAATATGAGTCATAAAGTTGAAAAATAAAAGTGCTTTATTACATCCATACATCATAGATACATCAAGGTAATGTCATAAAGTTTATGACATAAAGGGTTAGAAACATATACATCAGAATTTCAAGGGCACTTTTAAAATGCCTTCCATAATACATACCGTATAATTAAACAGAAAGTAGTTTTCACTTACTTTATTCAATACATTTTTATATATTGCCCCATATTAACAATCTGAAATGCCCAAAGCAGAGATTATTATAACGGTAGATGCTTTATTGCCATTTGGATTGGATTGGATTGGATTTGCCTTTATTATTATTTGTGTCACGGTTTGCGAGGTGATGGTTATGGATCCCAAATAAGCAGGCAGGAAGGAGCAGCGGGTTGTATTTGACAAATTGTGTGAAAGTAAAGTCAGCAGGAACAAAATCTAAAACATTAAAGTCATCCGAACAGAAAAGTACAAAGTATCAAAGAAAACCATGAGTAAAAATCTGCCAAGATGAAACAAACAACATTCACAGTACAATGACCAGACACTGAATTGTCATGCTGGGAGTCCTTTTAACTGCCACTGATGAGGATGACCAACACCTGTGCAACTTAGGGCGGGGCCTTCAGCGCTATCAATTGGTCGCCAACCAGAACGTGACAGTTCAACAAAGTTTATACCTGTCCTGTCATATGATTTCTTTACTTTTGATTTTTTTCTCCAGTAAAATAATCAAACACCATATTTTACTTTTTTCCATTTCTGTTAGTAATGGAAACTATATTCAAAAAGTAATCTGTGAAACTATACATTTGAAAGGCTAGACCAAAGCGATTTGTTACATTCCATAAGGATCCAGGTAAAGATGCATAATGCACGCAAAGTGCAGAAAGAATATCAACCAGTCATCATTTCTCATTTAGAAAAGCCTCTTTAATAGGAAAGACAAGTCTGAAGTGTGGACAGCCAAATTAAATCCAACAATTTGAATCACTTAATCACTATTAGATTAAAGGACCACCGACGCCTCCGGACAAGTTGTGTCCATAATTTGTAAAATCACTTCAAATGACTTCTACTGAGCGTATTTTACAAAGATTCCACGGCATATAGCTATATTTTACGTTTTAAGACTCGCACTGAATATTCAGGAAGTCTTATTTTCGAGTTGATAACGATGCCTGACGTGACGTCACGTCTGGAACGCCCATGACCGAGAAAGCAACACACAATGCATTTTGGGTACTTTGTTTGGTCTGAAAACTTTGTGTTGATCCGTGTTGATGGCGAAATTAGAAGGAAAAAAACAAATAATGCGATGGTGAATCGTTGTGTGTTGCAGAGACGTGTTGAAGACGACTATTTGATACTAGTTGACACAAATTCCCAGCAGACAAATCAGCCCATTTCCAACGGAGCTTGGGCGCCATCTTGTGCATTTTCTGGGTGCTACATTGGAGTCTCGACACCTCAAAATGAGACGGGAGGACTTCTTTAATCGATTGCAAACATTTATGCTTTCCTCTTCAGAACTATTTGAATCATATTCATAACTGGATGAGTAACAAGAAAGCATCTTCTCTGAATCTGAAGCCATTGTTTTGATTGTAGAGCAAGGCAAGACGTCCTGGCGTGACGTCACGAACAAGGGGGCGGGACCTTCTGAAACTGAAACTTTCTGATGTCATTTTGAAGTAGTTCTGGGACACTAAGTCATTTTTATTGGTGTTTTGCATTTGACTCAAAATATCAGCCTGTGTGTTTGGGGTATTTTAGATGCTATAAAACATTTTTCTGATGTCAGTTAGGAAACAAAAAATGGTGTCGGTTGTTCTTTAAGGCGCCCTCTGTGTCCATCGCATATCAATTTTCTCCATTATTGGGTGAACGTGATAAACATGGGGTTGCACCGGGACATGACCCTTAGTAGTTCAGCCTCATCCGGCTCTAATTCCCCATCACTGTTCTTGCCGGGATCTTCGTCGCCCAAAATTCCGTCATCATCCTCCGAATGTTGCGAGTGCTCTTCCCGCGCCTGATGTTCCGGTTGCTCTGGCTGGTCCAGAGACGTGCAGGGCTGTTCTTCCTCTTCACTCCATCTCTGCTCCAAAGGTTCAGGTGACGCGTCCACCATGACTAGCGTGGCCTTCAAGGGTTCTTGCTCGGGGGTGGGCGGTGGGGTTTTTGTCAGTTTGACTCGGGGTGAGGGAAGTTGAGGTGAGTGTACATGTTTAGAGGGTGATACTGGTTTAGGCTTGCTGAGAGGTTTGTCGATCTCAGCTGCTGCAATCCGAGTCTGGCTGCGGGGGACGCTAGCAGATGAGGGTGAGGGGCTGGCGTGGTTGTCAACAGTGTCCTCCGTGGTGTTTGTTTGCGAGTCGAGATTAGTGGAAAGTACTGATGCATCTGGCGGTGGCTTATCAGAGCTGCTGTTTTTGGGCTCAGCGGGGTTAATGTCCACAAAGTTTGGCCTGAAGGTGGACAAGCAAGACACGTTTCCGCTGTGTGTGGCACCATTGTTGCTGAAAGTGATGGTGGTACACTTTGCTTCATCAAAGCTCATCGTGGCATCAAGGAGAGATGTCGTGTTGTTGTTGTTGGGCTGGATCGACCCTTGGCACGATGAAGAGTCTTTGCCCGAGAAACTGAATGAAGGGTTTGTGGTTCCGTAGTTTTCACTGCTGAAGCTGACATCATCCACACGTGCCGTGTCACTGCTCGGATTTACCTAACATAGCAGTCGAGAGGTGAACACATTGTCCAGCCATTCATTTATTTCATTTTTAAAAATGAAACTACTGTCTACTGATCCCCAAATCACTCATACATTCTTCATTACATGCATTCACAAATCGTCTAGTTCAACAGTACTTGGTGACCAGACCCAGCGGCGTACTGGCATCTAGGCCAACAGGTCACTGTTGATCTCCAACTCTGCTCAAAATGTCCTCTGCTCAACTTTTCCCATTATTTAAGATTCACTATATTCATTTCCAAAGATAAAATTTAGAGTACAGTACACCCATTCCTTGATTGATCCATGAATCTATCTTATCCACGCTTACGGTAGGGTGCTATCTCTACAGTTTAGCTGCACTTCACAACTCACCAGTTGGAACCATCGAAGACTCTGCGGACAAAACAAGCACGTTCAGAACACAGAACACTTGCGTGCTCTCTAACCTGATCCTGATTGTGCCGACATCTCACCACATTGGGGTGTTTGCCCTGTGCCACGCAGCCTCTCTCCAGGGGGTCCAGATGGCCTTTATGCTTCCTCTTAAGCCACAGAACCAAAGTCACAACGCAGCCTACCATCGTCAGGAAGGCCGTGGTGAGGAACAAGGCTTTTCCTAGGGTGCAACTGATTACACGGTCGTCTACCAGTGCACTCAGAGGAACTGTAATGGAGCGTGTACATACAGTATCCTGGATATATATTTTTTTTGTTGTTTCACTTTGTAAGACGTTCGAGGAGGGTTCTTACTCACTTGACTGGCTTTCGGATAATACCTCCACCACCACAGTAGAAACAACGCTGTCACCTGACTCACGGTCTCTTGCCATTACCTGCCACGTATTGATATTGTTGCTGAATATGAAGCACACTGCTCGGTCAACAAAGGGGTTGGTTAAGAAGAAGCAGGTTAAGGTCATGGAGTGGCGTTGGCGTTTTCAAGAAACGTCCTGGATTTTGAAAGTGAGCATTTTCCTACCAATAACTAGCATTTTACTCATGTGGTTATTAATAGGTGATTAATTTCTTTGCACATGCGAAAACCTAGAAATTCACCCGGGAATCAAGTTATTAACCCCCCCCCCCACCACCACCACTACTGTCCACTTATTTTTGAGTGGACAACAGCACGTGCATTGATTCAGTTTGTGTTCGATGGGGCTTACGTGCAGAAGGTGCTTTTGTCTTGCTTTGAGCTGATTGGCCCGGGCAATGAGGAGCCCCTCCTGTGTGACCCTGTAAATGCCCGTGTGATTGGACATGGGGCTGAAGGTGAAGTAGATCATCGGATTAAATCCCTGCAGGACAGCGTAGAGGAGGACAATTAAACAACGGTCGAGGACTTCACTGTACCATAGATGTTTTGTAGGTGGACCTACATGTTTAAAGTCCTGATCCTGGACATGTAACATCAAGGCCCTGTTGCCATAGGTATAAACCAAGGTGGTGGGATTCTTTGCCACTGTCACAAAACCGTGGTATTCAGCCATGTCGAACTCGGGATGAAAGCGGTTTACCGCCAGCACACGGACCAGGACAGTGGCGACTGAGTACTTCCTGGGGTCGTCATCTTGAAAGGCCTATATTGCAGAATGCTCAATAAGTCCAGTGAGAAGTATACAGTGGCAGATCGAGCATTGTGTACCTGGGCTTTGAGTGGTGACATAATGGATTTAAGCCACTACTTAGTCAGAATTATAGAAAATTGTACCAGACAAAATGTCGAAGCAAACAGTATACACCCTTGAGTACATAATTGGAGTCAATATCACCATGACTTGAAGATGCAGTGCTGGCGTAGCGAGTCTGTCATTCACTGCCCTGGTGAACCTCATCTCTCCCGTCAATCGGTCCATCAGGAAACGGCCGTGGTCGTCTCCTGGCAAGAACAAACACAATCTGATTAATATTCTGGTGAAAATATGACCATTAACTACAGTAAAGTCTCGTTATATGGATATCGGATATATCGATAGTCCCGGTTATATCGATACTATTTCTATGCACGCACGGAGAAAATTACATGCAAACAGGGTCGGATATATCGATAGTCCCGGTTATATCGATATTTTTTCGGACTCCCTTGAATATCGATATAACGAGACTTTACTGTATTTTTACTGCACACCTGAAAGTATGGCATAGTTGACTGTGGCACTAAGTCCTCTATCTCCATCTACTGCATGGATGGGACCGGGAAAGAAATCCAGTACAAAGTCCTGCATTGAAATCAGACATCCAGCTTGTTTTATTGCTTTCGTAAGGTACACAGATGAGCTATAAATAAGGCCGAGGTACATTCCAGAGAAACTAACAACCAACCTCTTTGCCTTCTGTGACATTGACGGTGTACACTGGACTGGTGCAAATCCGATTGGTACGATCCTGAAACAGCAGCGTGCAGGGCAGGAACTGAGGATACTGGTCATCTACATCCTGGACGTTCACCATGATGTCGGTGCTTGTGTTGAAATGCTCAGCCGTGTTCATTTCCTGTCACAGAAGGACATTTTTGATTGATCCTAGGTGATCTTGAGCAAGAGGTGGGGCACACCTTTGTGTGGTCACTCTTGAATGACATTCCCAGCTATTGCACATATAATTTACAGTTTCCAATGAAGCTAACTTGAATGTTTTTGGAACATGAGAGGAAGACTGAGTACTGAAGTTGTGCAAAGGATTCACACAGGAAAGCCAGACTTGAGATCTGAACCCTGAAACCCAAAGCTCTGACATGCTAACCACCAGGCCACCATATTACCCCGGTGGCTTTAAAAAAAATCTGTCTAAAAAGGGGTCTTACGGATGCAAGGATGGTGAGGAAGAGCTGAGTTTTGGTCTCATAGTCGAGAGCTTTGGCGAGTATCACCTCACCGCTATTGTGAAGATCGATTTTGAAGTAGTCTGCATCAGGCTGCAGAATACATAAGCATACATTACACAGTATATCGTGATAGAATGTATTATTGTCTTCAATGGAGAAAAACTTACAGATGACTGGTCAATGGAGTAAATGATGTGGTCATTGTCTGCATCAGTTGCCAGGACGGTAAATACGAGGGTATCGACCGGAGTCAGCTGGACACAGTCACAGTAATATGACCAATTTCTAAAAAGTGTTTTTTTTTTTTGTTTTTAAATGTCTGAGAACCCTACCTCGCTGATAACAATAGGTTGGATGGTGTCTTCTCTAAACTCTGGCCAGTTGTCATTCTCATTGAGAACCTCCACGATGATCCTGGATACGCTCTGCAGTGATAGTAGCAGACAAATTTGTGACTATACTCTTGCGACTGTATGTTTTTCACCATCTCTCTGTAATTTTTGTTATGACTGCTTTTTTTAATGTTATTTCCTTCACTTGAAGAGATTTTTGTACTTTGTCAAAATAGAATCGTCACTTTTTCCGGCCATTGTAAAACTCCCAGTAAAAACATTCTTACTTTTCACCATTTATGTGTTTGTGTAAATTTAAAATTCACAATCTGTCTTTAGTACTAAATCCAGGAATTAATCAGTACCCCCATGTTTACTCATAATGGTCATTATAGTACTTGTACTCAAATACAATCTGAGTATCCATCAAAAGACCATCTCTTCTCTTTTGATGAAAAGACTGTACCTGAAGCACGTCATCTTCATAGCATGACAATTCCGCTAACAGCACAGGACCCTGCAGCTGTAACAGAGGAAGCGAGTCATGTAGTAGGAATAGGAACCGTTGCAAACATGTCAGCTAGCTGCTAGCTTGCCAGTTGAAATGATTAACAAGACTTAAATCACAGTGTGGATTTGAAGAAGAGTGACAGTTAATCTAGTTGACCCTTTGACTTTCAAGTAGTTGGATGGCTGGAGGATCAGAGAAATTGTGAGGCACTTTAACTTTTAATCCTGTCATGTTTTGCCATTCAAGTCGATCACAGTGACAGAGAGATACATTTAGAGTTAACAGGAAACACCTCTCGGTCCAGAACTTTCTCAGGTGATGAATTCAAACGTATGACTCCTCTATCTAAGAAGAACCAATCGCCGTCTTTCCCTTGCAGTCTCCATTCAACCCCTTCCGCCGGGGTGTCCGCCATGAGATCAGCGACCACTTCTCCGCAAAGGCTGTTTTCCGCCATCTTGGAATAGATGTCTTGGCCATCCAAGCAACCTCCCCATCCTGACATCCCTGCGTTGCACACGAGAAGGTTCACAGAAAAAAGTAGTCTTTGGCATCATAGAGGTTAGTATGATGTACCTGCAACTGCATGTAAACGCATGATGAGCGTCAGTATGAGTGTCAGTCCGGCAATGGGGGCCATCCCTGAGCTCAGACGGGCCTCAGGATTTCGAGGTAGCTGAATGGTGCGAATTAGGGTTGAGAAAAAAAATCAATGGCAGATTAATGGCAGGGTATCTTCTTGCTATGAAATAATGGAAAGTCATGAAAGTATGTATTTGATTTCAAGGATATCAAAGTAGGATCAGCTGATTCGAACATGGCTGGATATCAAAAATTTTTGCGCATTTATTCTATTTAATTTGTATCCGGAAAAAAATCAACACCTAATAATAATAATAATAATAATAATAATAATAATAATACATTTCATTTATAAGCGCCTTTCAAAACTCTCAAGGTCATTTTACAGTCACAAGATATTTTTTTTTCCTGTAGGTGAACAGCGGCAGCCACACATGCCAGCGTTCACCTAACCTGGAATAACTCAAATAGATAGAAAGCTAGCTAGCTAGCTAATAGATAGTCAGCCAGAAAGCTAGCCAGCCAAAGAGGTGATAGATAGCTAAATACAGTTCGGTTGCGGTTTAAGTTCAATACATTAACATTAATAGAAAGTGCTGTCCACCAATAAAGAGTGTTAGTAATAGTAAGATAGCAGTTATATTGTAGCTAACATTAGCCATCGGTGCTACCTAGATGGCACAACTCATGTGCAGTAAATGTACCAAATACATTTAAATCAATGCATGAACGCCATTACAAAGTATAATTGTTGACTTTGATTAGTCTTAAGTTATGTTTTATTTTTTTGGGAGTATATATTAAAATATATATGTAAAAATAATACTTGGCTTTTTTTGTTTTTTACTTTTTTTGCGGTATCCACCAGTAGAAACACGTGGCTCCTCCCTCCTGCATGCTTTTGACGTCCTCCTCCACCACAAAGCATGATAACCCCTTCAACAAATATAAATAAATAAACAACAGGATCAAGTTCCTCTATATTAAAATTGTGCATCATTATGCTGTGGCGTAAAATACATTTAAAGTACAACTGACACCATTTTTTGTTTCCTAACTGACATCAGAAAAACATTTTATAGCATCTATAATACCCAAAACACGCAGGCTGATATTTTTAGTTAAATGCAAAACACCAATAAAACTGACTTGAAAGTGTCACCAAACTGCCGCAAAATGCACTCGGAAATGGCGAGATTCAGAAAGTCCCAACCGCTTGTTCATGACATCACGCCAGGATACTCCTCCACAAAATGCCTTGCTCCAGAATCAAAACAATGGCTTCAGAGAGTTCAGATTCGGAGAAGATGCTTTCTTGTTATTCATCCAGTTATGACTATGATTCAAATACGTAGTTCTGAAGAGGAAAGCATAAATGTTTGCAATCGATTAAAGAAGTCCTTCCGGATCAATTCCAGCCGTCTGGACTCCAATGTAGCGTCCCAGAAAATGCACAAGATGGCGCACAAGCTCCGTTGGAAATTGGCTTATTTGTCTGCTGGGAATTACACCTTCTTTATGGTGTTACCGCAATTGGTAGTCTTGGTGCGACACACAACGATTCACCATCGCGTTATTAATGTAGTTTTCCTTCTAATTTCGAGATCAACACGGTGTTTTCAGACGAAAAAAAGTGCCCAAAATGCATTGTGTGTCGCTTTGTCGGTCACGGGCGTTCCTAATGTGACATCACTTCAGGAATCGTCATCAACTCGAAAACAAGACTTCCTGAATATTCAGCGTAAGTCTTAAAACGTAAAATATAGCTATATGCGGTGGAATCTTTGTAAAATGCGCTCAGTAGAAGTCATTTGAAGTGATTTTACAAATTATGGACACAACTTGTCCGCAGGTGTCGGTTGTCCTTCAAATATAATTTGCAGGACAAAATATTATGTGGCGCTTTAAATGACCACTTAGTCCTCCTACATAACTGTATATTTCTCACCTGCATGTTGGTGCAGTCAAACCACTGTACTAAAATACAAAAATTGTCCCAAAAAATGTATCTGTGTTTCAGGTGGATGTCAAGAAGATCTCAAAATTCTCAAACATGCTTCCCATACTGACCTGCTGCCGTCAAATCCTATGCGGTGGGTGCCTCATCCTCCATGTTCGCCGTCCGGATGGAAAACACATTGCTTGACAAATACATGCAAATGCCACTTTAGGACCAACAAATTGAAAACGAAAAGGTGGCAAGCAAACACACACACCCAGCCGACCAACGCTTCCGCCCACGCACATTAAAAAGCAGACAGCAGCTTATGGGGCATATCTAGGGATAAGCGTCAGCTAAGGGGATAAAACCCTCCAGGGGGTGTGGCTTACCTGGTCAGGGGGTAAAATGGAGCCAATCAGATTACAAGATGCTGGCATCGAGGGCCAGACTGTTGCAATTGGTGAATTTAAAAGATTTGTCTGGCTCAAAAGACACCGCTTGACCTTGAGAAACAGATTGTTATGCAAATGAGGCACACCAAGCAGGTTGCATCTGACTATTAAAAAAATGTAAAAAATTCTTTTGTAGCCTCTTGAGCTGTGATGTTATTATATGTGAATGTAACAGCTATATATTTTTTCAAAGACTACCGAAATCACTGTGACAATTATGTATCTAAAACAAATGCAGAACAGATTTGCAGAAAATAGTTGACTTAATTGCCCTGTTGGTCTTTTTTTCCAAGAAAAGAAATATTTTGTCTTGACATGTACTAATCATGTCAGAATAAAGTTGTATTAGAACTTGCAATTTGTCATGATCTGGTTGGCGACCAACGGGTGGCGCTGTCGGCCCCGCCTACACAGGTGCTTGTCGTCCGAGCCACGTTCGGATTGGCGACCACCGGGTAGCGCTGTCATCCCTGTCTGCTGCCTCGCAGATGCTGGTCGTTACAATTAGTGACACTTAAAAGGACTCCCGGCATGACCATCCGGTGTCGGGTCATTGTTTGTTGCATGCTTTGTCTGCAATTGCATGCATTGTATGCTGTGCATGTGTTTGTTTAACCTTGGCGGACTTTTACACTTGGTTTTCTTTTGATACTTTTTTCTGTTCAGACGATTTTAATGTTTTACATTTTGTTCCTGCTGACCTTTATTTTAATACAATTTGTCAAACACAACCTCCTGCTCCCTCCTGCCTGCTTTTTGGGACCAGCACCCACCATTACCACCTTGCAAACCGTGACACAATTATTTTAAAGAGCAAAGAAACCATCATATTTTTACAAAATGCATTTTTAATCTGGAGTATGCTGACTTAGTCTGGAAAAATTGTTAAGATTGCACAACTGTCCATGTTTCATAATAATAATAATAATAATAATAATAATAATAATAATAATTATTATTATTATTATTTTTCTTTATGTTGACAATTATGTGAAGCGCTTTGTTACAGCTGCGGCTGTTATGAAAGCGCGATATAAATTAGGATGTATTGCATTGTATTGTATTGTAGATGATAATTTTATAGTCTCTCTCTTGTGTAAATATGATGTTGGCAAGGTACATACTGAATTGGTCATACAAATGGGTGTACAAAGACTAACTCACGTTCACACTCACAATCACACCTAGGGACAATTTGGAGTGTTCAATCAGCCTATCATGCACGTTTTTGGAATATGGGAGGAAAGTGGAGGACCCGGAAAAAACTCACTTAAAGGACAACCGACGCCTCTGGACAAGTAGTGTCCATAATTTATAAAATCACTTCAAATGACTTCTACTGAGCGTATTTTTCAAAGATTCCACCGCATATAGCTATACGTATTTTATGTCTTAAGACTCGCGCTGAATATGCAGGAAGTCTTGTGTTCGAGTTGATGACGATGCCTGACGTGACGTCACTGAAGGAACGCCCTTGACCGAGAAAGCGACACACAATGCATTTTGCAGTACTTTGTTTGGTCTGAAAACATCGTGTTGATCCGTGTTGATGGCAATTAGAAGGAAAACACATAAATAACGCGATGGTGAATCGTTGTGTGTTGCACCAGGACTACTATTTGATACTAGTTGACACAAATTCCCAGCAGACAAAACAGCCCATTTCCAACGGAACTTGGGCATGTTCTGTGTTGCTACATTGGAGTCTTGACGGCTCGAATTGATACGGAAGGACCTCTTTAATCGATTGCAAACATGTATGCTTTCCTCTTCAGAACTATTTGAATCATATTCATAACTGGATGAATAACAAGAAAGCATCTTCTCTGAATCTGAAGCCATTGTTTTGATTCTAGAGCAAGGCAAGACGTCCTGGCATGATGTCATGAACAAGGGGGCGGGACCTTCTGAAACTTGCCATTTCCTAGGTCATTTTGAAGTAGTTTTGGGACACTTTAAGTCATTTTTAATGATGTTTTGCCTTTGACTAAAAATATCAGCCTGTGTGTTTTGGGTATTTTAGATTCTATTAAGCGTTTTTCTGATGTCAGTTAGGAAACAAAAAAATGGTGTCGGTTGTCCTTTAAGCACGAGCAGGATGGATGTAAACCCACAATTTCTACATTGGTAAAGAGACATGATATTGAGTCATCAACCTTCCCACCAACATCATGATTTATTTCTAATTATTTTGCAGGCAACTAATAATAGTAATAACAATACATGTTATGTATTTATAGGCACATTTCAAAACTCTCATATACATCCCAGTTTGATGAGCATGATCACTGGCCACAACTGAATGCTGGATTTGTTTTGTGATGCAAAAGCACTAACGAGGTCTGACAAGGGATTGATTATAAATCATCTGTGTGTGTATCTTCTGAAGCTTAACCCACACACACGCACACACGCACGCACGCACACGTGAGATGCAACTATAAAAACTGTCCACCAGATGTCACCAGAAATCAAGTGTCTCCTCAAGACACATTTGTCACACAAGTTAGAGGCGCAATATCAGGTATCGTGCCGATACCAGTACGTATTATTTTAAGGCAGGGATGCTCACACCTTTTCAGCATAGGAGCTACTTTTGAAATGACCAAATCAAAATGATCTACCCATTATATTTATTGAGAAATATATTGAGGATTCCTGCAACTTATGTTGCACGGTTTTTGTTCACATTTTTTTACATGAGAATACTATCTATCATAATAAAATAAAAGTTAACTAATTCCCTGCCAGACACAAACATGTGTCCGCTCCAGTGCCAGGGTTTTTGTCATTGTCACTCAAATTCCAGGACTCACACCCAGCCAATACAGCGTTACAAACCTTAGACTCTCTTCTTTCACCATACAAAAGAGTTAATCCCCAAGTTATTTGGGTCTGGAGTTCTGAGCTTTAAATGGGGGCTGCTGTCCAAAATACAATACAATACATGACCTTGAGAGTTTTGAAAGGCGCTTAGAAATGAAATGTATTATTATGTATTATTATACACATTGATTTATATACCGCTTTGACTCTCTGTGTCTTTGTGTTGTCATATTATTGGTTATTTTATTTATTTATTTTTCCCAAGATGGCGGCACGTGAACACGCAGCGGCTCCTCTCCCGGCAAATTGGTGTTTTCGTGTTTATTATGTTAGTCAAAGTCATTATAAGTGCTTTGCACGTTGGGTCCGAGAGGACAGTAATTTCATCTGTGCTGTATGTCATGCATATTAGCATATTTGACTTGACTTAAAGCTGACTTTGACTTGACTTCACAATAGCTGAAGCTGGAACAAAGCGCTAACATGGAAAAAAAGGAAATGCTGCCCTCTTGTGGAAGGGAAAAACGTTTCCAGACGTCTGGCCAGTGCTTTATTGGCACAACAACAAGAAAAACTAAAACCGAAACAAATTTGGGAATGGTGCTCTAGTCTAGATCATATTTTCAATTCCCCAATAAATTCGGGAACGGCAGTGAATGAGTTCATAAAGTGGTAAAGCTAAAGCATATTGGCCGTAGAACAACTTCTCCAGGGTGAGATTTGGACTCTGACACAAATTATTTCCATTGGCATTATTTCCTATGGGTGGATAACCCCCCTCCCCCCCACATGTTTCTTATCCACTTGGTATCATGGCTCCTCTCCAGTTTCCACACCAGATTTAGCTGATAGCTAAAAGAGAGAGAGAGAGAGAGTTAGGGAGGGAGGCGGGGGTGTATGAGAATCAACACTGCTTGCCCATGACGGGTGGAGAGTGTCCCAACAAAACGGAGGAAAAAACAAAGGGGAAGACGAGGGTGGGAGGGGGAAAGAAACCCCATAGAGAAAGTGCAAAGACTTCCCACTCACCTTGCAATTCCTCTTAAAACGCAGAAGAAGAATGAAGACGGCAGAAGATGACAGTGAGTGCGGAGTGGAGCCGTGAAACAGAGTATGCCGTGCGGCCTTGTGAGGGAATCCAGATGTTTTATGTCCACGCTCTCTGGTTGAACCCTCAAACTCAATGATATCATAGGGCAGAGAATGGAGAGTGTCTTAGTGTTGTTGTTGGACATTCTGTGGCTGCTGGCGGTGTCTACACAAGGAGGATCTGCTCCATATCAGGACAATGGTAAGTTGCATTTCTTCATCTATCCAATTTTATTCCAGGTACTAGTTTAATTTATCATGCACAACAATCCTCCAAATGTACAATTGCCGGAATATTTTACACTCGATCACAGTTAATGACTGGAATAGTTGCTCATCAACAAGAAGAAAAAGACTTTAATCACGAGTGTGTTCTTCCTGCATCTGCTTCCACTTCAGGTTATTACTGGTAAATGACATGCGTTTCATGTTTGGGGTAACTCAGACTTTTGGCATGAGGTCATATGAATTAACGACTGTTTTGTTGAAAAACATCACACAAAAAATGAAATGTGTGGAGATGCGACTTTAGAAGCATTTTTTTTACATTGGTTTTAACATTGGATTGTATTGGTAATGTAAACGTGGACTACCGATAAGATCCATGTTCTCAATTCACAGAAAATAATGGTTTGCAAATATAGTTTGGAGATGTTTGCTTTTTATTCATTCATTCATTCATTCATTCATTCATTCATTCATTCATTCATTCATTCATTCATTCATCCTTTCTTTCTGCCAAAATACAACTGAGAGGAATCGTTTGACATAATGTTTAAATGAAATAATAGATAAATATGATATTGTGTATATTTTAATTCACTCATTACCCTATTACAGTACTGTATTTGTAATATACATCTATCGTCCATCCATCCATCTAATCCCATCCATCCAACACATCCACCCAACCATTCAACCAACCGACCCACCCATCTATCCATTCAATTAACCATTCAGTCCATCCATCTAACCCACCCACCCGCCTATGCATCCATCCATCCAACACGAGCCATCCATTCATCCCTCCATCCAACCCCACCCATCGGTCCATTCAGCCAAACCCATCCATCCCACCCATCTACCCATCCATCCACCCCACCCATCCATCCAGCCAAACCCATCCATCCAACCCACCCACCCATCCATCCATCCACCCAACCAACCCAATTAATCCATCCATCCAACTCCATTCATCCACCCAAATCAACCGACCCCCAATTCCATCCCACCCATCCATCCATCCATCCATCCAACCTGACCCATTCATCCAACCATCCATCCATCCACCCACCCGAGGCCATCCATCCACCCAGCACACCTATCCATCCATCCAAAAAAAATCCATTCAACCCACCAACCAAGTATCCAACATCCTTCCATCCCTCCCTGCATCGCTCATACTGCATTCATGTTGCACTCCATAAACGTAATAACCTACATTAAGATCCATTACAACTGTGATAAATCCGACTCCAAAACCATTGCAAATAATGCCTCACGTTGCTTATGTTAGCATGTCGGTGCTCCAGCATCATGTTAAGTCTTGTATGTGTTTCCTTAGTGCTTGACCTGCTGTCAGCTCTCCACATATCCCACCCAAAGAGTGGCGTGTCTAGACTGCACAGTCCCACGGGGTCCGTGTACAGAATCCGTCCCAGAGCGCCTCACCTGATGCTCCCCACCCAGTATTCCCAAATCCTGCGCTCTGAAGTCAAGGGTAGCTTAGGGCTGTATTTTGTGGGCCAGCAGCTGCAACGCACCAATATCACACTTTTGACCCTCTCCACGCCATCATCATCCCTTGTTCTCCAGCTTACCTCCTCTACCCTGGACGATGTTCTGCATGTGGACTACTGGTCGGGAGGGGCCGCCCAGGGTTTTCTTTTCCCTGGAAGGAACCCCTTCTCTTCAGGGGAATGGGTGCGGTTGGCCGTCAGCCTGAAGCCAGACAGGCTTGTGTATTTTGTAGACTGTCAAGAGGTACGAGTCGTCCTCATAAAACCAGAGCATAAGTTGGAGCTGGAAGTACTGCAAGATGTTGTTGTCACGCTGGGAAGCACACCAGGGAGAATACACAGCAAATTTAATGTAAGTTCTATCACATGTGACAGATTTTGAGATTTACCTTACCTTGACTTGCTTCAGGAACTTTGATTCTTACTGTTGATTTGATCTCAAACAAATGCAATTGAACATGCTTTAACAAGAAAGTTACAAACCAAAGGATGGAGACTAAACAGCCGTAAAAAGAAGCGAATAAGGAAACAGACTTCAGTATATCTGGGAAGGTTGAAATTTGGCTCCAGAGCAATGAGGAAAAAGGGGTCAAGTGGTCTGTCAAGTATACATCTAAACTGTTCAAGATTAATTGGCAAATCAGAGAGGAGGGGAGGGGGGCCGAGGAAGATGAAGGGGGTGAAGTGCCTTAATGCGATGTCTTTTGTTTGACTTTTTTGCAGGGTCAGTTAAAAAAAGCAGAGATCTCCATGAAGGCTTACGAGACACGTCCTTGGCATTGTGATAACATAACAGGTAAACATTTCCAACTACCACCCCCATAACCCAAAAAAATAAATGAAAAAAATGTATATATACTGTATATATATATATATATATATATATATATATATATATATATATATATATATATATATATATATATATATATATATATATATATATATATATATATATATATATCCCTTTTTATCTATAGTTTTCAACATTGAATACAGATTTTTTTTAACATGACACATTTGAAATAATCAGAATCATCTTTATTGCCAAGTATGTAGAACACACAAGGAATTTGTTTCCGGTAGAACACGCTGCACTAGTATCGTCGTCAAAAAAAAACTGCTAAGTGGCACTATACAGTTCCATTTTGGCTACTGTTGAAAGAGTTCAAAGAGTTAATGGCTTGGGGGAAGAAGCTGTTTAAATGTCTGCTGGATTTGGTGCGCATGGATCGGTAGCGCCTGCCTGAGGGGAGTAGCTGGAAAAGGTGGTGGGCAGGGTGCGGAGGGTCCAGTAGGATTTTCCGCGCCCTAGTTTGGATTCTTGCAGTGTGCAAGTCCTCGAGAGTGGGTAGGGCGGTGCCAATGATTTTTTCCGCCGTCCTAACTGATTTTAAAATCTATTTTTCTTATTTTTTATTCTTATGGTCAATTATTTTTTTTAAATCATTTGATTTGAAAATCTATTTTCCCTATATTATTTTCAATTACATATTTTTTATGTAATTAGATTTTTCATGTTTTTTTTCCTAAACATCTGTTTATCCTTTGATCAGTTTTTCAAATCTTAACTATCACGAGACAAGACCATACACATGCATTGATGCACTTCATTATTCATTCGAAACATAAGATAAAAAAGGCAAATTAAATTAAAAAAATGTAATTTAAAATAATATAGGGAAAATAGATTTTAATAATAATAATAATAATAATAATAATAATACATTACATTTTAAGTGCCTTTCAAAGCTCTCAAGGCCACTTTACAGTCACAGACAAGCATAGGTACTATAATAAATGAAATACAATCACAAATAGAATGCAATAAATAAAATACAATTATAAATAGAAACAAAAAATGCAATTTTAAAAAAGTGGGTTTTGAGATGACTTGAAGGTGGGAAGAGAATCAATGTTACGAATGTTGGGAGGAAGTGAGTTCCAAAGTTTAGAGGAAGAGCAGCTGAAGGCTCTGTCACCAATCGTGCTGAGACGGGCAGGGGGGGGGCACACAGAGGCGGAGGGAGGAAGAGGATCTGAGGGAACGAGAGGGAATAGAAATTTGAAGAAAGTCAGATAGGGGGGCAAGGTTATGGATAGCTTTAAATGTATAAAAGCAGGTGATTAGGTGATTTAAAAGAATAATTGACAATAAGGAGAAAAAAAAGAAAAATAGATTTTAAAATCAGATAAAGAAAAAAATATATTCAATTAGTGAAAAAATTCAATCTTGAAAACCATTGAAAGAGAAAAATGATTGTGATAAGATCCCAAAATCTATTAAAAGAAAATCATTTCCTTTCCATATAGTATGTCCTTATGCGAGACCTGCAACAACACAATTTGTACGTGGGATGCGTCTTTGTTGTATTCCGCGTTTCCGTACATGCGCTTTTGGCGTCTGGTCAACAATACATTGTGTAGCGCCAACATGCTTTTGTGACAATTTAACAATTTCACTGCGCCGAAGGCCACTCTGACAGTCATTTCCTGCCTCTTGTTTACATTTTTAACTTCTTGTCTTGCCATCGGCCACTAAGCAAACACTTAAGTCCATTAACTCGGCCTGGAAGCTTTCCAAGGCCTTGGGCACGAGGTCCATTGAAGACTATATTTACACAAAAGACCTCAATGTGCTTTTAATTATAAAAGCAATGCAAGTATATTTGTACTCTCTCTGTCTTATTTGTTATTTCTTCTCCTAGATGCTCTGCCTTTATCCACTTACGAGCACAGTGCAGATTCACACAATGTCAGTGACTCAGAACTGCAAAGGGAGCCTTCTTCCACCAACAGTAAAGCCAAAAGGAAGCACAGGGCGCCCCTCCAGAGTTCTCATTATCTAACACATCGAATCCAGAGTGAGCAGCTGCAAAGGGGAGCGGTCCTTGGCCCGCCGGGACGCCCTCAAGGGGGGAAGTCCGTTTCGCAGACCCACGGGGACGAAGGCCTGAGCAGGCTGGAAAGACGGCTGGAGGAACTGGGTCGCATGCTTGACCAGGTCCAAGCTCAGGTGAAGACCGGGCATAGTGACATATGATTGTACAAAATGATATTGGACACAGTATGTATACATGAGTGTTTTTATTTGGAAAATAAGGACATTCATAAGTGACCCCAATCGTTTGAACATTACTGTGTTCATTTCGTACAAAGGGTCCTATGGCAACACAAAATTTCTACTTATTTCAAACCTATAAATGCGTTAAGACAAAAATTAATGTATCCAAAAGATAGGCTGACAAATGAAAAACGAAGTCATGTAGTTTATCCGATACATTGTAAACAAAAAGATTGTAAAGAGCAATACTTTGGGGAAGTTAAACAAATGCTCAAAAAAAGACTTGATCAACATCGCAGAGACATTGCTAGTAGGCCTCAATCTGCAGTACATCTGCACCTAAAAGCTAGCATCCACTCATTTGACGACAGTGAGGTTAAAATCTTAGCTAAAGACAATAGATGGCTTGAAAGAGAAGTCAAAGAAGCTATTTTGTAAAACAGCAAAACCCTTCACTAAATCGCCATGGTGGTTTAAGAGCTAATGAGGCAATCAGAGCCAGGGATAGAACATTAGAGGTAATCAAATTATCTTCAGGGAGTCATTCTCTGCTCCCCCAACCTTAGAGCAGGGACCTATCAGAGCAGAGGTCTGGAACCACCACCTCTGTCCATTATATAGGGTCAGGTTTACCAGCACAACTTTAGTTCGCTGACAAATCTCTTTGGATGAGGAACGAAGCATCCGACACCTTCAAATAAGTACAGATGATGGCTGAAGAAACCTTAGCCTACTGTGTTTATTCTACACAGCACACGCTTAATAAACTATGTACGTTGCGACAGAATGAGGAGCTGAAATCGCGAGTGCGCCACCTGGAAGGATGCGAATGCGTGCGGCGGTCATGCGTGTGGGAAGGCGCAGAGATCGAGAACGGCCGACGCTGGCAGACCGACATCAGCACGGTTTGCACGTGCACGGCTGGTACAGTCACATGTCAAGCCAACATCAGAGGTACTTGTGTATGAGCCGTGTGTGACAACTTGGAATGAACGTCAAAGTATCAAATTGAATGAATAAGTGCATTCTGGCTTTCCGTCTGGCTTTCTTTGATCCTTGACTCATTCACTGCCATTCGCTAATTTATTTGGGAATTGAAAATATGACGTAGAGCGCCATTCCTGAATTTTGTTGTTGGTTTTTTTGATAAAAGAAGAGAGTCTAAAGTTTCTTACGCTGTATTGAATGTTTATGTGGTCCTAAAACTCAATATTCTGTGAGTCCTGGAATTCGAGTAACAATGACAAAAACCATGGCACTGGAGTGGGCACATTTTTGCACATTGTCTGACAGTGAATGAGTGAAATAATGTCTTTGCAGACATTTTTCTTATTCTTCTCATAGAAACAATACAGTGATACCTCGGTTTACGAACCCCCTGGCTTACGAACTTTTCGGTTTACGAACTTTACATTTCGGAAAATTTTACCATGGCATACGAACTTTACCTTGGCATACGAACTTTTTTTCATACACGGAGCTGCCTCAATGAGTGATGTGTCGTTCGCAAACGAGCCCGTTCTAACAACAAAATGGCAGCTGACAGGCAGAGTGTAGACTGCAAGGTTAAAATATCCCATCAATCAGGCTCCACAAACAACCCGCACAAGCCATCTGTACACTTGATCCAAAAAGCTATCAGCCCAGCTAAACAGAATACAATGGGTGAGGAACTAGATAAAATTATCACAGAGAAAGCACCTACAAGGGATCATTCCTCAAGATGGTGAAAGAACAAGGTTACGTTCCTCATCAAGTGTTTAATGCTGAGGCCACTCCATTCCATCAAGCCATCAATGACCATCACAAAGGTAAATAAAACGACTTTATTATACAGTACCGTTTACGGATACTGTAGCACAGTTATTGTACATACAATAAGGTATATTTTGTGTAGTTTTAAGGTTTGATGGGGACCTGGGAACAGATAATTTTCATTTTAATGGTGTCCTATGGGAAATTAATTTTCGGGATACACACTTTTCGCCTTACACACTCTGTCTGGGAACCAATTAAGTTTGTAAGCCAAGGTATCACTGTACTTAAAATATTTCACTCACAGGTTTCGTTCTGACCTTGGCCACCATAATCCAGCAGTGCTGATTTGCAAAGCTCTACCTTTGAGAGCCCTTTCTAAATATATTATTATGATTATTAATGTCATTGTTATTTTAGAGAACACAATCCTTTTTCCTACGAAGGTCACTAGGAAGCGGTGGTCAAGGTCTTGGATGAATACATGCTCTGTTGTCTCCATTGAGACAACTGCGTTGGCCTGCGTACTGACTGCTGGCCTATCTGGTTTCATCCCATTAAAAACATTTGGTGCCTGTCAGTCTTGACTCACGGTTCATAGATGGCAAGCCAGTATACATCTTTGTTGTTTTTCTTTGTGCTAACGTTTATTTTTTTATTGGCCTCGTGAGTTACAGGGACTCTAAAATGGGATCGGGTGGATTGTTCAGAGAGATATCCCTACATAGCAATAATGGACCTAATCTTCTATTATGAATATGGCCTCAGCAGCTCATGCTCTAATAATCTCGGGCTGTAGAATAACTGAGGATCAAAATGTCCTCTTCACCAGTGGATCGGGCATGTCAAATTGAGTGTTTGTTTCCTCGTATACCTACATTTTTATTTGATAAGCGCGACACATGCCAACACTCACAGGCGAATGCTCCCCCCTTGTCCCATTTTTTGCGCCGCTTTGGCCTCTTCAGTGTGAACAAGATCCTCACACGATCATCTCCTTTTGCCTACTCTTCCTTCTCACCATTAATTGTTTGCATGTTAGCCTGATGAGACTCCAGATGCGGGCACTCCGTTCACACAGACACACACACACACAACACACACACACACACACACACACACACACACACGCACACGCACACGCACACGCACACACACACACACACACATTCCTGTTTCAATGGTTTTGTGAGGTCCGGATAACTCCAGATAAGGAGTGAGGACCACCGTTGTTGACAAGTTTAAAGAAGAACTAGTGTTACATTTGAACACTAAATGTCACCCTATTTCCCACTTCAACTTCTTTAAAAACAAAGAAATAAAAAGTGGACTTGAAAGTGAAATAACAGTAGGAATGAGGTTTCTGAATGGGTACATTCAAAGTCCCATGTATGGAATTTGGTGAAAATATCATTTTACTTTTTGTGGTATGAACGTTTTCATCTCATTAACCACGCACACACACAAACACACACAGTGAGTAAAAAGTGTGTGTATCCAAGTGACATGAAAATACACACACAAAAATCATTTTGGATGAATTTGTGAGAACCTCTCTAAAACTTTAACAGATGCCCATATAGACCCTCTAGGAGCCTTTAGAATGAAAAACTTGTGAGGACCAGTCAAAAGGTCCTCACTTGTTAAAAATATCCTCACTACGTATGGTATAAAATATTAGTGGTCCTCACAAGACTTTTCATACAAGCACACGCACACACACACACACACACACACACACACACACACACACACACACACACACACACACACACACACACACACACACACACACACACACACACACACACACACACACACACACACACACACACACACACACTTTGATCTCATTCACGCAAGGCTTGCTAAAGGAAATGCTTGTTGGCTTCAGGCCACTCCATCGTCTTCCTCTCCCGCCCCTCTCACACACAATTAATTATCTCCCCAAAACTCCCAAGCCAAGCCAAAGTCATTTGATAAACACCCACAGAGGCGCACATGTCACTTATATGTGATATGTGATCTACAGGAAATCCTTCAGATAAGTGTGGAAAACCCCATTGAGCATTTGTAGTATACCATGAACTACTACTCCTTCGTCTTCATTCGTGAAGCAGTTCACTAGTGACATTTCGTTCAACTATTAGCATGGCAGGCTAATTGAACACTCAAAATTGTCCCTAGCTGTGAGTGTGAGTGCGGATCGTTGTTCGTCTCTGTGCGTCCTCTGATTGGCTGGCAAACTAATTCAGGGTGTCCCCAAAGGTTGCTGGGAAAGGTTCCAGAAACCCCCGCAACCCTAATGAGGATAAAGTGGTCTGGAAAGTAGATGGATGAAAGGATTTCAGTATTTATTTCGTATTGATGTTATTAGCTGCACTCCGATGCTATTTACCCTCACTCGTAAGACAATTCGGCATACATGGGCCAAAAGTAGCACAAGCAATGAAAAAATTGGACAGAGAATGTCCGCGTCCGTGGACCTTGCTTTGGATATGGACAAACTAGCCCACTGCCTCACCACAAAGAGAAACGCTGTGACATCACAGACCCGCCCGCTGTCATGACAAGTGGAGCCAGATGTTGCCCATGCAGCGTGACCTGGTGAAAACCTGTTGCTGAAGGAGTGAGGGGGGATTTCAGGCGGGTGGGAGTGTGACACCATTATTTTCACGTTACTCTTTTTGTGCTCGGTAGCTACTACAGTGAGACCTCAACTTACAAACACCTCAACTTACAAACTTTTTGTCTTACAAACGTCAAATTTATGAAAATTAAACCTTATAATAACCACTATTTTGATAATACACACCCACCACGGCTGGCGGAGTGATCTTGGGCGGAAGCACACGACCAAACAGCACCAGAGGTTAAATTACCAACAGTCCTTATGGAAGGTGACTCTCCTTCCATAAGCCATCAACGACCATCAAAAAGGTAAATAAAACTTTATTTTACAGCACAGTTTATTTCTTTAATTACAGTCATGTAATGCGCCTCTTTCCAAACAGCAATTCCTTTTGACCTTCGACCTCCAACCCATTCCATCAAGCCATAAATGACCATCACAAATGTAAATAAAGTGACTTTATGATACAATGCAGTGTATTTCTTTCATTACAATCAATAGCACATTTATTATACATAGAATAAGGTATGTTGTGTGTAGTTGTAAGGCTTATTTAGTTGAAAAGTATATTTTATGGAAACCCGGGAACGGATTATTCCCATTTTAATGGTTTCCTATGGGAATTTTTTTTTTAGATACACACTTTTCGCCTTACACACTCTGTCTGGGAACCAATTAAGTTCGTAAGTTGAGGTCTCACCGTACTTGAATGTAACACACAGACGTGCGCTCATGATACTGTATAATGTAGGTACGCTACAGTGACCTATATTCCACCGCGATTGTTTCTGTCCAGTGAACCGAGCGCACTCTGTACTCGCAGTCGTATATCATTGCATTTTTTTGAAGTACGTAATCATTTTTCATGGAACTTTCCAAGCTATGCAGTTTATAACGACGTATTACATGTTTCCCTCCATGCTGGTTCTTGAAATTTCTGAATACGACAATGAAAAACGGAGGAAAAAAATCCTTGAAGTTTATGCTCTTTTTGCTAACACTACAGTTTATAAAGGTGAGTAAGTTGTATTTTTATAACTCATACAAGTGGTATAATATATATTTTTCTCCATAACTGCCAAGTTTCAAGCAAAAAGAAGCATTAGCATATATATTTCTAGAGCTCGCAATGTTCTTTCATAGTATTCATTGTCCGCCATTTTTGATTTCTGACGAAAATCTACCTGCATTCGATCATTGATATTTGCTAATTTATATTTTGAATCTTTTCTTGTGCTTTCTGTTGTTGTTTAGAATTTCGAAAGTTTTCCAATGGTACCTTACTCATTAAGATCTTCCATAAATTAAGAACGTTATGATCGTTTAAGCTCTAATAAAGAACTCGGTCAGAGATTTTCATTTTTTAACTGTGTAATTACAGGCAGAAAATCCCCTCATATTTCCAAAATTAAAAATGCTATTATTTACTTATTATTTGTCATCCAACAATAATCTATACATCATTTGAAAGCTATTTAAATGCACTTTTATATGCTTGTTCTCCCCAGACTGTGAGCCATCTGACATAAGAGTTCATAACGTGTCCCTCAGCGTCAACACGTGTGGGGTGAGTTTTTCAAACAATATGAGAAAAATGGCGTAACTTGATAAATTAATTAATTAATGGTTAAAATGAGTTAGTTGGTCATTGAAATACAATTCAGTAATCGCAAACGAAATGAAAAAGTACGACTGGAAAAACAACAGACAGCAAGGGTGCTCAATACGTCAATCGGGATCGACCAATCGATCACCAAGGTACTACTATTGGTACATCACATGACAAGGTGTTGTGACATTGTCATGAACTGGCGCTTTACAAATTAAGTTGAGTTGTTTTGAAAAAAACTATCAGCCATCTATTTACTTGATCGATACACCGGACAACCAATCAGATGACATTTTATTCGGTAGAGCGTGTGCTCAAACAACGCCCCTGGGCGTTACAAGGTTAACAAAGCTAGTCGTTAGTTACATGCTAATTTTTCGCTCATTTTTTTCCTCCTAAATGTAAACCAGGGGATAAAAATGAGTGGGGGAGCTGGACCAAGTAAGTATCAGTTTCATACGGAATGGCAGGAGGACTTTTTTTTCCCACGATGACATTTTCAAAGTGCGTTTGTCTGGTCTGCCAGTTATCAGAGTGAACCCAGGTAATGGCAAAAAAATGTACATAATTATGTTCTGTTGTGCAACAAATGCGGTTATACAGCAAAATAAGATGCAAGAATCTTCAATATATTTGTCAATTAATATAATGGGTAGATAATTTTGACGAAGTAGTTCCCATGCTGTAAAAGTGTGAGCACCCCTGACATATTGTATCAGGACAAAACAAAAAAATACAACCAATACCAATGAAATCATAATAATGGCAGTGAAATATTAAAAGGCAATCTGAAAATTAGCAATACAGAAAATTTCAGGTCAATAGTCCGAGCAAAAATCATAATGTTGTGTCTCAATGCAGTAAGAACTGAAATTCTTTTTGTGTTGTGTAATGCAGGGAGGTGAGAGGGATTGTTCAAATGTGGTTTGCCCACTGCTGGACTGCACCCAAAGGGAGAGCCTTCCCGGAGAGTGCTGCCAACGATGCATAGGTAACACATTGACCCAAAGAAACCCCCTCCCCCGCAGGGGAAAACGTGTGCACTCCATATCAGAAAATCAGAGCCCCTCCCATTTAAAAAAAATGAATTAAAGAGGGAAAAAAAAAAATTTGGGTGAGAATTTTTGTATTCATTTTTCAAGATTTTTAAAAATACAGTAAAGTCTCGTTATATCGATATTCAAGGGAATCCGAAAAAATATCGATATAACCGGGACTATCCATATATCCGACCCTGTTTGCATGTAATTTTCTCCGTGCGTGCATAGAAATAGTATAGATATAACCGGGACTATCGATATATCCGATATCGATATAACGAGACTTTACTGTATGTTTTTGAGGGAAAAAACATAATTCAATTTAAAAAAAACATTCTATCTTAGAACAAAAAAAATGTATATTTCCAAGTAGTGATACCTCGGTTTACAAACCCCTTGGCTTATGAACTTTTCCGTTTACAAACGTTACATTTCTGAAAATCTTACCTTGGCATACAAACTATTTTTCGGGATACACATGGAGCTGCCACAATGAGTGATGTGTCGTTCGCGACGAGCCCGTTCTCCTAACAAGAAAATGGCAGCCGGCTTGTTTTGGTCCTCTATTCCCCGCCCCCAGTCGTCGGTTAAAGCCACGTGATTGGTCAAGAATGGAGCAGTGAGGGGAGGTGGTTTAAACAATAAAGAGACAGGCAGGGGACAGAGAGAGTGAAAAAATGGATAGAAAACTGTGAAATTTGGACTAGTTTCAACTTTGATAGTTCAAAAGCAGAGTGTAGACCATCACAAAGGTAAATAAAACGACTTTATTATACTGTACAGTTTATTTCTTTAAGTATAATACCATAGCACATTTATTATACATAAAATAAGGCATATTTTATGTAGTTTTAAGGCTTAGAAAATTAGAAAGTAGAAAATTATGTTTTATGGGCACCTGGGAATGGATTATTCTCATTTTAATGGTTTCCTATGGGAAGTAAATTTTGGGGATACACACTTTTCACCTTACACACTCTGTCTGGGAATTAAGTTCGTAAGCCAAGGTATCACTGTAAACAAGTTCTATATTTTAAAGTCTTTTTTATCCAAAATAGTACTACATACCTGACAACGTATACATTTTATCCTTATTTTCTACATTTTTTTTAATCATTTCGAATACGTAATGCACGGCGTACTACATTTATACATAACATTTTTTTAATTGTGAAATAATCTTACAAAGACCATTTTGGCTCAAATCCAGTTCTTCTTAACTGCTGGTAGCCAATGATAATGCTCCTGCCGATCGCTTTTATTGTCACGGCAAACCAGCAAAAGTAATATTTAATCGTATTTATGTATGTCTTCATCGTTGCGTATGGTCAAATTCATAAAAACATAGCGTGCCCATGCTCGCTAAATTTACGTACTACAACTTTTATACGGAAATTGTAATCATTTATATGGGCAGCCATTAGCCCAGGTTAGCAGTTGTGGTACAAAAAAAATCTTGCATGATAACACAAGATTGAATTTTACGATCAGGTTGCATCCACTCTGGCGTGCGTTACGACCACAGAGCAAAATGGAGGTCCGCTGAGAGCCCGTGTGATCTCTGCCAGTGTTTGGTGAGTGTTACCCAAATTTTTATTGAGCCCACGCACAAGTATTTTATGTGTAAAATCTCACAACACACCGCCAACCAAAAATATTTTAAAAAATACATACCCCAGGAGGGTGACATTCGCTGCGAGAAGGAGCCCTGCCCACCGTTGGCCTGTACCAACCCGGCACCTCCTCCAAACCACTCCTGCTGTCCAGTGTGTGAAGGTATGTGTGTGTCTCTTGCAGGGTTGTATAAATTTGGGATTGTTGGGAAAAAAATGCAGTTACTTTTTTTAAAAATCTAGTTTGGTTCAATTAGCTTTTACACCTAATTTCCTAATTCGCTACTTTTTATTCTGTAAAGAAAAAGTTAGAACCCTCGGTATTGCGTGATCAAATAGAGTAAACACTTCTCTGCTCTGGATGTTCAACATTATCGAAAAAAAATCTATCTCTCGATATACTGATCTATCGATCTATCGATATCCATCAACGATCTATAAATCTCTCGATGTATCGATCTATCAATATCTATCATCGATCTAAAGATCTATCGATATCTATCATTGATCTATCGATCGATATCTATCATCGATCTATCGCTATACATCATCGACCTCTCGATCTACCGATGTCTATCATCGATTGATCGATCTATTGATCGATCGACCTACCGATATCTATCATCAATCTGTCGATCTATCAATACCTATAATCAATCTAAAGATCTATCAATATCTATCATCCATCTATCGATCTATCAATATCTATCATCGATCTATAAATCTCTCGATGTATCCATCTATCAATATCTATCATCGATCTAAAGATCTATCGATATCTATCATTGACCTATTGATCTATCAATATCTATCATCGATTGATTGGTCTATTGATCGATCGATCTACCGATATCTATCATCGATCTATCGATATCTATCATCAATCTATTGATCTATCGATATCTATCATCAATCTATCGATCTATCAATATCTATCATTGATTGATAGATCTATCGATATCTATCATCGACCTATTGATCTATCAATATCTATCATCGATTGATCGGTCTATTGATCGATCGATCTACCGATATCTATCATCGATCTATCGATCTATCGATATCTATCATCAATCTATCGATATCTATCATTGATCTAAAGATCTATCTATATCTATCATCGATCTATCGATATCTATCATCGATCTATCGATATCTATCATCGATCTATTGATATCTATCATCGATCTATGAATATCTATAATTGATCTGTCGATATCATCCATCTATGGATTTATAGATCCCTCGCTCCCTCCCTCCTTTCCTCTCTCCCTCTCTCCCTCTGTTGCTCGCTCTCTCTCTCTCTCTCTCTCTCTCTCTGTCTCTCTCTCTCTCTCTCTCTCTCTCTCTCTCGCTCTCGCTGTGTCTGGCTGTCTGTCTGTCTGGCTGGCTGTCTGTCTGGCTCGCTAGCTATCTTTTTTTTCACGAACCCTAAAAGTTCATGTATGATGCTACCCGACAAAGATAAAAAAAGGTCAGCTTTATAAACACAAATATAATTCTAGTTATTTTCAAAAGGCATTTGTGTATTTATTTCATGAACAAAAATGCTTTCATGAGTTTTGATGAGCTATTATAATGCTATTATAATGCGTTTGCATGACTTGCAACGGCGTGTGTTCCAGACTGTGGTGTCAATGGTCACCACTTCCCAAATGGAGCTTCGATCCCGACAGGAGATCGTTGTGAGCAATGCTCCTGTTCGGTATGTCCACCAAATCAAGTGAAACGTTACAAGCGGTACTGGTTAGTCAACACTAACGTTTTTTTTCTCCCCAGGATGGCAATGTGGCGTGTTTACCTTATCCTTGTCCTGCCTTGCTGTGTCCAAATCCGGTGCACCATGCCGGAGACTGCTGCCCACGGTAACACCTCTGACCCATGGATCAATCAATCAGCTCTATTTCATTTCCTTTCACCACATCACCCCCGTCCGTCCTCCAAGAGCTCCACTGGCTCCCCGTCAAATATAGAATTAACTTTAAAATTCTTCTTTATACATTTAAAGCTATTCATACCTATCTGACCCCCAAACTTTCATTACATACATTCGTAACATTGATTCTTTTCCCACCTTCAAGTCCCATCTCAAAACCCACCTATTTAAAATTGCATTTTCTGTGTAGCTCTCTCTCGTTTCTATTTATAATTGTATTTTATTTATTGCATTCTATTTGTGATTGTATTTTATTTATTATTGTACCTATGCTTGGCTGTGACTGTAAAGTGTCCTTGCGAGCTTTGAAAGGCGCTTAAAATGCAATGTATTGTTATTATTATTATTATTATTATTTGACAATGAGTGTCCATAATGTGTATGTGACTCGCAGGTGTGATGTGTGCGAATATGAGTCTCGGGTGTATGTGGACGGACAGAAGTTTCCCTCCACGGATGACCCTTGCGTCGAGTGCCGCTGTTCTGTGAGTTGTTGATTTTGAATTAGTAGCGTCGAAGGTTATTTTATCGAATGAGCTTTTATGATGTTGATGTGAGTGTGATTCCAACATTTTATGTGTTTTTATCAGGCAGGTGAAGTGTCATGCGGGCGCACAGAGGCGGCGTGTCCTGCCCTGCGCTGCAGCCACCCGGTGAAACGGAAGGGTGAATGTTGTCCAACATGCAATGGTTTGTTCTCTTTATTTCGCGAAAAATATTTTATCATTTGTAAAGTCTAAAATTGGCAACGAGTTCAGGTGCCTGATTAAGGCTGGGATCGGCTCCAGCATGCCGACAACCCTTGCGAGGATAAGCGGGTTACATAATGGATGGACGGATTATTTGTAAAATATATATATTCAAGAGGAAAAGGCCGTCATCTGTACTTCTTTGAAAGTGTCGGATGTTTCGCTCCTCATCCAAAGAGCTTTGTCAGCAAACTAAATTTGTGCTGGTAATCAAGAGTATTTTTGAGAAAAAAGTTGGGCAATTTTCAATGACAATGTATTTTTTAATGTATGTATTTTCAAAGAAAATCTACTTTATTTTTGCGGAAAACTTCACTTTTTATGAAAAAAAAAATCAAGGAAAAGTGGTTCATATTCAAAGATTATTTTTATTTTTATTTTTATTTTTATTTTTATTTTTATTTTTATTTTTATTTTTATTTTATTTTATTTATTTTTTTTTTATTTTTTTTATTTTTAGAAAAGAGTAGCCGTTTTCTGGAAAACCTTTGAAAAAAGTCATTTATGTTCATTGAAAGTGCAAGATGAATGTCATTTATTTTCAAGAAAAAAATGCCAATTTCCATGAAAAATGACTAAATATTTATATGATTTTATTTCTTGTACTGTACAGAAACATGTTTTTTTTAAATTGATCTTTTTTAAATGCAGACAGTATATTCAGAAAAAAAAAACCATTTGATTACGTTATATGTATCTTTCATATTATATTTTCATTACTTTGTGGCCGTGTGTTCTCGGACAGAGTGCGAGTTTGAAGGGCGTTTGTACGCTGACGGCAAAGCGTTCATCCCACCTGGAAGTGGCCCCTGCCTGCAGTGCAAGTGTAAGGCAAGTCCTCACACAACCACCGTTTTATCTTCCTTGAGATTCTGCACATCTCTGTGACGTGCCTTTGCCGCCTTACAGAGCGGCAACGTCATTTGCCACGAAGAAAAATGTCCTCCTGTGCGATGCTCCAACCCCGTACGAGATCCCCATCGCTGTTGTCCCTTCTGCCAAGGTAAAGCTGCCCTCAGTCAGTCTTCATGACCACTTTATTAAGCGCACCGCAATGAATGGATCCATATCATCTTCATATCCACGCAGATTGTGTCCCGGACGGCTCCGAATACGAAGATGGCTCAGAACGGCACCCCGAGGATCCGTGCTCTAGCTGCAAGTGTGAGGATGGAGACCCTCAGTGCACTCGCATACAGTGCCCCCCCATCACTTGTTTGCATCCAACCAAGACCGCAGGTAACTAAACATATGTACCATACTTTCTGGTGTATAGGGTGCATCCAAAAGCCTTAAAGGACAACCGCATTTTTTTTTTTTTTGTTTCCTAACTGACATCAGAAAAACATTTTATCGCATCTAAAATACCAAAAACACGCTGGCGAATATTTTTAGTCAAATGCAAAACACCAATAAAAATGAGTTAGAGTGTCCCAAAACTACTTCAAAATGACCTCGGAGATGGCGAGTTTCTGAAGGTCCCGCCCCTTGTTCGTGACGTCACGCCAGGACGACTTCCTGTTATGAATATGATTCAAATCAGAATCAGAATCAAAATCAGAATCATCTTTATTGCCAAGTATGTAGAACACACAAGGAATTTGTTTCCGGTAGAACACGCTGCACTAGTATCATTGTCAAAAAAACTGCTAAGTGGCACTATACAGTTCCATTTTGGCTACTGTTGAAAGAGTTCAAAGAGTACTGAAGTACTCTTCAGTACTGAAGTAGTACTGAAGATGAAAGCATAAATGTTTGAAATCGATTTAAGAAGTCCTTCCGTATCAATTCGAGTCGTCAAGACTCCAATGTAGCATCCCAGAACATGCACAAGATGGCGCCTAAGTTCCGTTGTAAATGGGCTGATTTGTTTGCTGGGGATTTGTGTCAACTAGTAAGTATCAATTAAGTGGTTGTATTAAGTTCATCCTGTCTACTTGATATCTAATTTAAAACAGATTCTTATCTTACAGACAGTGTATTGTCAGTGTTCAAATACGATAAGAATCTCTTTTAAATTAGATATCAAATAAGTAGTTTTGGTGCAACAAACGATTCACCATTTCCTTCTAATTTCGCCATCAACACGGATCAACACGAAGTTTTCAGACCAAACAAAGTACCCAAATGCTTTGTGTGTCGTTTCCTCGGTCAGGGGCGTTCCTGACGTGACGTCGCGTCAGGAATCGTCACCAACTCAAAAACAAGAATATTCAGCGCAAGTCTTAAAATGTAAAATATAGCTATATGAGGTGGAATCTTTGTAAAATACACTCAGTAGAAGTCATTTCAAGTGATTTTACAAATTATGCACACAACTTGTCCGGAGGTGTCGGTTGCCCTTTAATTTTCTTCAAAAGATGACCCTGTGCCTTGTACGCAAGTGCGCCTATGTCTAAAAGCTAAGAGGTCTTGCAACTACTCTCAGTAGCCACCGACTCCATTTACACCCTGTAGAAGAAGTGCAGCATCTACTGTAGCACCTTATAATGTGCTGTGGAAATTTGGAAAACTCTTATGTATTGACATATTTTATTTGGAAAACCTTTTTCATTGAAGGTGCGCCTTATACCGTATATGGAAACAATTTAAAAATATACCATTCATTGGGGTGCGCCTTATACTCTGGTGTGTCTTATACACCCAAAAATACAGTATGACTCTGTGCTTTATGTGGAATAATCACAGTAGAAAATAATTGCAATATGATAAAAATGAGAATTTTAATACAAATTTCAAATAAATCCTTCTTGCAAGAAAACATAGTATGAAGAAACTAATGAAAAAATCAATACCCTCATTTCATTTTCAGTGACATTGTCTTCTTCTTCTTCTTCTTCTTCTTCTTCTTCTTCTTCTTCTTCTTCTTCTTCTTCTTCTTCTTCTTCTTCTTCTTCTTATTATTATTGTTATTATTATTATTGATACTACTATATTATTATTATAATATTTACTACTAATACTCCTATGTTATTATAATGATTTTTACTGCTGTTATTATGAATTTATTCAAAAATAGTTATTAAAATAACATATTTTACACGCAAAAAGTAAAATAGTATTATTATTTAGAACAAATGCTAAAAACCTACTGTTTTATTGTAATTGACAATCTAAAATATTGCAATATTTCTAAAAATAAAATAACTGATATTGAAAAAAAATATGTATAACAAGCGCTCCAAAGTACAAGAGAAAGTCATCATCAGAGTGGAATAAAGTTGGAATTTGTGTGTATGCGTGTGTGCGCGTGTGCGTGTGTGTGTGTGTGTGTGTGTGTGTGTGTGTGTGTGTGTGTGTGTGCGTACGCGATGCGTTGTTTTGTCAGGCTCCTGCTGTGTAACTTGCGACAGCTGCACGTATCATCGCCGTCTCTACGGCAACGGACAGTCATTTGGGACGCCTGAGCAGCCGTGTCACATCTGCACCTGCCTGGTGAGCACACTCCTGACACATTCCACTTCATACTCCTTCCTGCTCACTCTCTGACCCTCAACACCCTGTGACCCTCCCCCACTGTACCCCCCCCCCCATACCCCCTTTCAGCACGGCACGGTGGAGTGTGAGAGAAGACCTTGTCCAGTACTCAACTGCAGTAATCCATACACAGTACCCGGAGAGTGCTGCCCTAAATGTCCAGGTATCTTTCAGTAGTGTCTGAGAGCATTTCACCAGTTGATGTGATAGTATTCCAGTATCTATGAGAGGGTTTCACTAAGGGTAATGTGAGAATTTTCAGTCCTGTGTGAATGAGAAATGAATGAGAAGTCCTGTGTATATGAGAAATAATGTTTCACATAATATTTTTGTAGTTATTTATATGTAAAGGGATCCTGCCCAATCGCCTCATTTTGCTCTTGTCTTTGCTTCCGGATTCCAATGTGTATCAACTGGTAAGACTGCATGTTGGAGAATCACGTGTTTGTGGATGGCCAAGCCTTCCCCAACCCGACAAGCTCGTGTGAGCAGTGCAAGTGCGCGAGCGGCACGATTGACTGCCGGCAGGTTCAGTGCCCTCGGCCGCACTGCAACGCTCCTCTCTCAGGGACCTGTTGCCGGAACGACTGTAATGGTGAGCATGGCCGTCCATCCTTATAACACAACATACAGTGATACCTTGGCTTACGAACTTAATTGGTTCCCAGACAGAGTATGTAAGGCGAAAGGTGTGTATGCCAAAAATTAATTTCCCATAGGAAACCATTAAAATGAAAATAATGAGTCCCCAGGTCCCCATAAAACATAATTTTCTACTTTCTAATTTTCTAAGCCTTAAAACTACACAAAATGTACCTTATTTTATGTATAATAAATGTGCTATGGTATTATAATTAAAGAAATAAACACTATTGTATAAAAAAGTCATTTTATTTACCTTTGTGATGGTCGTTGATGGCTTGATGGAATTGAGTGGCCGGTTTCATCAGCATTAAACATTTGATGCGGAATGTAGCCGTCTCCTTTCCCCATCTTGACGAATGATCCCTTGTAGGTGCTTTCTCTGTGATAATTTTATCTAGTTCCTCATCCATTGTATTCTGTTTAGCTGGGCTGATAGCTTTTTGGATCAAGTGTACAGATGGCTTGTGCGTGTTGTTTGTGGAGCTTGATTGATGGGATATTTTAACCTTGCAGTCTACACTCTGCCTTTGAAATATCAAAGTCGAAACTGTCTCACTGTCGTCGATCTGTCTCTTTAATATTCAAACCACCTCCCCTCACTGCTGCGTTCTTGACCAATCACCTGACTTTAACCGAAAACTGGGGGCGGGAAATAGCGGACAAAAACAGTCGGCTGCTATTTTGTTGTTAGAAGAACGGGCTCGTTCGCAAAAGACACATCATTCATTGAGGCAGCTCTGTGTACCAAAAACGTTCGTATGCCAAGGTAAAGTTCATATGCCAAGGTAAAATTTTCATATATCTAACGTTCGTAAACCGAAAAGTTTGTAATCCAAGGGGTTCGTAAAATGAGGTATCACTCTATTTGGACAGCCGCCCTCATTTCAAGCTCATATAACTCCACACCCATATAATAGGAATTAACTCTTTTTTTTATGAAAAATCAGAATCAGAATCATCTTTATTGCCAAGTATGTAGAACACACAGGGAATTTGTTTCCGGTAGAACACGCTGCACACAAAAAAAAATAAGTGGCACTATACAGTTCCATTTTGGCTACTGTTGAAAAAAAAGATGGAGAGTCTAAGGTTTCTAACACAGTATTGAATGTTGTCCATGATGAAAGAAAAGAGTCTTAGGTTTCTTATGCATCGAATGTTTAATAATAATAATACATTTCATTTCTAAGCGCCTTTCAAATCTCTCAAGGTCACTTTTCAGTCAAAAGTTAATATTCGAGTGACAATCACAAAACCCCTGGCACTGTAGTGGACGCATTTTAGCACATGTCTGGCGGTGAATGAATTAAAGGACAGACTAAACACTGTGTTTTCACCTGTCCCTTTAATCACCTTAAAGCACTGGTGTCAAAGTCAAGGCCCGGGGGCCAAATCTGGCTCACCATATCATTTTATTCGGCCAGCCATAGCAAATCAAACTTGTGAAATTCCATAATACACTTGCTAAAGTCCGAACCACCATTTCCAATTGTCCCATGTAATTCAAAAAGGACAGTCATTATTTTTGACATCAAATGTGAAAACTAGTTATTCATTTTCTGTGGAGGAGGACGATTATGATACGAATAAGGACAGAGGGACGATGACGAAAGGGTACCCAGTTCGTGGACGGTGGATGAACAGGCAGAAGAGTGTATAATGCCCATTTCTGCTATTTAGGATGCAGCTATGCAGGAAAGGAGCATCCCAACGGTCACCAGTTTACGCATCCCACTGACCCATGCAGGACCTGTAGCTGCGTTGTGAGTATTCACATCCACGGCCAACTCACTCGACTCCAAGAAAAAATCTATATAATATATTATATATACAGTAAAGTCTCGTTATATCGATATTCAAGGGAGCCCGAAAAAATATCGATATAACCGGGGCTATCGATATATCCGACCCTGTTCACATGTAATTTTCTCCGTGCGTGCATAGAAATAGTATCGATATAACCGGGACTATCGATATATCCGATATCGATATAACGAGACTTTACTGTATATTATCCAAGAAAAAAAAATACATATAATATATTATATATATTATATATTTGTATCAGTATGAATTTAAATGAAGCTGTACAATGCTTACGGAAGTCATTTTGTCTCCTACAGAATGGAAACGTCCAATGTCTTATGAAGAGGTGTCCAGCACTGTCATGCTCTAATCCGCACGTGTTGCCGGGAGACTGCTGCCCTCAGTGTCCTGGTGAGGAATGCACAAGCAAAAGCATCATTCTGATTTAGAAATGGACCATATTTTCCAGTGTATAAGGCACACCCAAAAGCCTTGATTTGATGACTCTGCTCCTTATACGAAGGTGCGCCTTATATGTGAAGTAATATTGAGGCTCAACAAATCTTGCAACTACTGTCCGCAGCCGCCAACTCCATCCCCCTTCACATCGAAGAAGTAGTGCATTGGTGCATGCTGGGATATATAAAACGCTGTTTCATTTTTTATTGGATTAGTCTATTAGTTTTGCAGTGGAGAAATTTACATTTCACTGCAGCAAAGTTATTGAAGGCAGAGGAAAGGAAACAAAGAAGTAGAAAAACAAAATACAGGAGCTGCTGTAAAGGCAGCCACTCTCGCGGTGCCATGCTAAAGTTAAAATAATGAAAAAAAACTAAGTAACAAATAATATAACAAGACAAAGACACAGACAGTCATTCAATCTTAAGCACTTTCTGCAGCCTCTTTGTTGTAAGAAGTAGTTCTCGATGAAAAAGGAGAGGATCAAAGCGTCCTTTTCACCAGTGGATCAGGGATGTCACGGTGAAATATGCACATGCAAATGTTGAACGAAAACACGAAGCTACATTGACGAAAAGAGACTATCTCACATCTCCTGTCTCACGTACAGTAAATCCGCTTCAATTCCAAGCCGTGACAGTTCCACGTACGCATCTGCGCTGTGCCAATGTGTTCTCTAATCTCTTAAAATTACTTCCCCAGCTCGAATTTTTTTCTCCATTTCCCCGTAATTTTCTGTTTTTGGCACAATGATTACAAATGAAAATGGTGAGTTTTTTTTTTGATTTTGTCACAAAAAAAGTAATTTATTTAAGAAAATTTTAAGGCCAAAATATTCAATGAAAACCCATAAGGAACACAAAAGTTTTAAAGAATAAAGATTGTTAATCTGAAAATTATATTTATTAATTTATTCTGTTATATTCTGATGAAACCCTGGAATATTTTTGAGCTCTTAATAATGTAGAAAATACCACACATATTATTCTACAATTTCTATTTTCGTGTTTGATATCAAAAAAGGAATTTATGCTGAAATTCTGCCGTCTGTTTTGCCTGCATCGTATTAATACACAGTGATGCCTCAGTTTACAAACTTAATTTGTTTCCAGAAAATGTGTGTAAGGCAAAAAGTTTGTCTGCCAAAAATGTATTTCCCATATGAAACCCTGAAAAATGAGAATAATCCGTTCCCAGGTCCCCATAAAAGATATATTTCGACTAAATAAGCAATAAAACAACACAAAATATACCTTATTTTATGTATAATAAATGTGCTATTGTATTGTAATTAAAGAAATAAACTTTACTGTATGATAAAGTCGTTTTATTTACCTTTATGATTGTCATTAATGTAGTTGCATGTTGATGATATCCAAGTGAAGTTGCCGTGCTTTCTCAGCGATCATACCCTCATTCATATGGTCCCCTGCTAGTTGCGTTTTGTTAATCCAAATCAACAGAAGTTTTTCAACCTCTTCTATTGCCTGAGACCGTTGCTTAGACAACGCAGAAACACCCTTAGCCACATGTAGCAATGGTCGACTTAGCATATTGGTACTGGGACGCTAAGTCACACAAACGCACACCTCGTTCGTGTTTTGCGATGCTCTCCTTCTTCTGCTCGACCGTTCTTTTGTGTCCTCTTCAGTTTAGCACTCGCCTGTGGTGGGGTCTTTTTCAGTTCCAAAAAAAGCTAAATTATCCACTCGATAACAAACCACGTCTGCACTCAGTGCAGTCAAAGAAAGTGGGTGTGGAAAACTAGTCTGTGTGTTTCCCGAAAACTCGTTCGTATGCCAAGATTATATTCTCGCGAATTTAATGTTCGTAAGGCGAAAAGGTTCCTAAACAAAAGTGTTCGTAAACTGAGGGATCACTGTATGTCATTGATTAAAGGTGCGCTTTATAATGCGGTGCTATTGTAATATGGTAAGATTGAAAGCGGGCTGATTGTCTAAAAAGGCCACTTTGAGATACAGTATTGTTTTTTTTAATTATTATTATTATTATTTTTTAAATTGCCTTATATGTGACTTGTTTTGGCTGCAGCGCCCCCTCTGGATTGCGAGTTGGACGTCCAAACGTACCGACACGGCGAGCGCTTTTCTTCGCCGTCGGACCGTTGCCAATTGTGTTCCTGTGCCAATGGCACCGTCCACTGTCAGAGGAAGCCGTGCCCCTTCGACTCATGCTCCCATCCTGTCACGCGGGATTGCTGCCGCACCTGTCAAGGTATGCAAAATTACAAAGACGCACTATACAGTTAGATTTGGGTTACTGTTTAGAGAGTTAATGGCTGTTTAAATGTCTGCTGGGTAAGGTGCCCATGGATATGTAGCGCCTGCCTGAGTGGAATAGTTGGAAAAGGTGGTGGGCAGGGTGCAGAGGGTCCAGTAGGATTTCCCATGCCCTTGTCTTGATTCTTAGCACTCAAGAGTGGGTCAGGCGGTGCCAATGATTTTTTTTTCCGCCTTCCTAAATGTCCGTTAAAGTCTGATATAATATTTGTTGCAATAATATATTTGCTGCTTTCTTGTAATATCCTTTTTTTTAATTGATTTAAGTCATTTGAGGTAAATTTTAATCTGAGATGCTGTATGTGTAATTTTACACTAATTAAAAAAATAATCATTCTTTGGAGCATATCAGATTTGTGAGATATTCTCTTATCTTATGTCTTGTAGCCTGACCCATATACATTTTCATAATACAGATTTTACCACCAATTATAATTTAGCGCTATGACGTTTCTAAAAAAAATTATAAATGTTTGCCCTTGTGTGTTACTGGCTGGCCAGGTTAGTTCCACAACTCAAATTGGATGGATGGATAAATTGTTTTACATCTGCACGTTAACTTCTTTTTTTAAATACTATATTTATTATGACTTGGACCATCTGTTCAATTTGAACTTACAGCATGCATACATGTTAAATCTCACGATTTGGTCAGTAGACTCCCGATTTCGAATACTCACTTTATAAAGCAACTATTGACACAATACACATAGTTCATTTGTAAGGTGAAACAAAAGAAAATATAAAAAACAAAATACATTTTTATCCTAATTGAATGTATAAATAAACAATGAAAGCATTTTTGTGTATTATTTACTTGTAATTTACACTTTTGTAACACTCACATGGTTTTAACACGCACCACAGAATTGTGAGTACTAAAATCTCCTGATTTATGATTTGTGAACATTGTATGAACACAATAATAATAATAATAATAATAATAATAATAATAATAATAATAATAATAATAATACGACTATATATAATACATACAATAATACAAGCGCCTTTCAAAACTCTCAAGGTCACTTTACAGTCACAGGATCAGCTTTTCTGTGGGTGAGCAGCGGCAGCCACATGCGCCAGCGTTCACTCAACCCGGAATAAATTAGATAGAAAGTTAGCTAGCTGGCTAATAGCCAGTTAGAAAGCCAGGTAGCTAATAGCTAGTCAGCTAGCTAATAGATAGCCAGCTAGATAGCTAATAGCTAGCATATAGATAGCAAATAGACAGCCAGCTAGATAGCTAGTTAGCAAATAGATATCAAATAGATATGTAGCAAGGTAGCCATCTACATAGCTTGCTAGATACCCAGCTAGAGAGCGAGATTAGCTAGCTAATAGAGAATACTCACCTTCTCCTCTATCCATGAACACAAAATACACAAATTAAATGAATGGCGCTTTCATACTGCAGTTAACTCTGTAACGGATGCTATATGTTACAGGTATCAAAGTCGAGGGCCACATTGTAGTTACGGTTTCCATTAGAAAGTTTCATCACCTCCATATTACATACAGCACGCACGACTAATTAATGAATAACTACTTTTCAAATTTGATGTCAAAAATAATGACTGTTATTGAGGTTTACATGCCATTTCTATTTCCAAAAGATTGCCTGTACGAAGGTCAAGAGCGAGCCAACGGGGAGGTGTGGGACGACGCCTCAGACCCGTGCGCTGCCTGCATGTGCCGCCAGGGCTCCGTCAGGTGCGAGAAAAAGCACTGCCCTCCGAGCAACTGTAAGCACCCCGTGCAGCGGCACTGTTGCAAGGCCTGTGAGGGTAAGGAAAACTTTAGCACACGCTTACAAAATGGTGGGGATCAAATCGGGCCTTCGGGGTAAATTATTTCATTGTCTGCTTTGGGCAGCGTGCTTGTATAAGGGGAGGGAGCACGGCGACGGCACCGAGTTTGCTGATGATGAGGACCCCTGCGTTATGTGCTACTGCTATGCGGGTGAGGTGGTCTGCACCAAGTTGCCTTGCTACGGTGACTGCCGGCACCCGTACAAAGCACCCGGACAATGCTGTGCGGAGTGTGAACGTGAGTTGGAGCAAGGCAACACAGGCGCCTGTGTTGTAAAGTTGGGATTTTAGTTGACCACAATCAAGTTTTCAACTACAGTTAGGTTTTTTTTTGTGGTTTTTGTGTGTGTGTGTGTGGGGGGGGGGGGGGGGGGGAATTTTTTTTACAAGGTATGATATCATTCACAACTGTATAAAAAATATAAACATAATTAAAAAATAATGACTTTTTTTGGTGGTCAAAAATTTACAAATTATTATATTCTCGAAAACTATAAAAATATATATCCAAACATAATTTAAAAAAATTAAAACAGACAATTTTTGTTGGGGTGGTAAAAAATTGACAATGGATATATTAAAAACTGTATAAAATTATGTCAACATAATTAAAAATATAAAAATAAAGACAACATTTTTCAAGGTGTGGTAAAAAATGTGCAAATTATGATATTATCAAAAACTGTATAAAAATATGTGTAAACATAATTTAAAAAATAAAAACAGAATTTTTTGGTGGGGGGGTGGTTTTACAATGTATATTATTAACGACTGTATAAAAAATATATAAACATAATTAAAAAAAATGAAGACACATTTTTAGGGGGTGGTATGATATTATTAACAACAGTACAAAAAATAATGTAAACATAATTAAAAAAAACAAAGACTAAGTTTTTTAGGAGTGGTAAAAATTATTATTAATAAATATGAATATATAACATATTAAAAAGTTATGATAATATTAACAACTGTAAAAAATAAATAAAAACAAAAACTGGAAAAAACGACCCACTGACAAAAATAGTCTTGATTTAACAAAAGTTATCAATTTGATAAAAATACAAATGTAAATTTAGAGGAAGAAAAAAATATTAGTTAAACATATATTTGTAATGCGATGAGAAATCCCAATTTAAAAAAAGATATTACAAAATAAATAAGAAGAAAACACATTTTAATATGTCAAATAATATTTACGAATAAGAAAACATACAAGCATGTAGAAATTAGAAATATTAAATTCATTTGACCATTTTCAGTAGTTCAATTTTTTTTTCTTTGTCAAGTTATGAGGAAAAAAAAAACAAGTGAGTAATCTTATATTCTTCGGAGAAATGAACTCTTCAATTTTGCATATGACGCAGAAACGCTCATTTCAAGGTCAAAGGTCAAAATATTTGTCTTGATTGACCAGGCTGTTTTTACACTGGAACGGTGCTGGCTAATGGACAATCCATTCCTGACCCGGGGGATCATTGCTCAGAGTGCACCTGCCAGGTAAGCACATTTCCACACATATAAACACAAACTTTGCATTGACAACTTCACCCACCACAAAATGCCTGTGCTTTTTTCAGATTGGCACTGTACGTTGTGTGAAAAAATCATGTCCCGTAACGCTGTGCCCTCATCCAGTAACAAACATGTGCGGTTGTCCCGTGTGTGATGGTAAGTCGTTTTTTTTTTTTTTTGCCCCCATATCGTGTATGAGAAATGACAGTAAAAAAAAGCTCCCTTCTAAACTCAATTTTAATTCTTTTTATTTTCAATCTTGGCAAATTAGTGACCTTAATTTGTCTTTCTTCACAGGTTGTTACTACCAAGGGGTGGATTACATCGACGGGCAGATCTTGCCAGGAGGAGACAACAGCTGTCAGGAGTGCACATGCTTGGTGAATCCCAACAATCACCATCATGTTACACAACCAACACACTTAAAGGACAACCGACGTCACTTTTTTGTTTTTTAACTGACACCAGTAAAACGTTTTATAGCATCTACAATACCCAAAACACGCACTATGATATTTTTATTCAAATGCAAAACACCAATAAAAATGACTGAAAGTGTCCAAAATCTGCAAAAAATTGAGCTGCGAATTGGGCATTTTCAGAAAGTCCCGCCCCCATTTTGTGACGTCACGCCAAGACGTCTTGCATTGCTGAAAAATCAAAACAATGGCTACAGATTCGGAGAATATGCTTTCTTGTTACTCATCCAGTTGTGAATATGATTCAAATCGTTCTGAAGAGGAAAGCATACATGTTTGCAATCGATTAAAGAATTTATTCCGTGCCATTATGAGGCAACATTGGGGGGAAATCTCTCACCCAAAAAAAGAGGTACAAAATGGCGACCTCCTGTGGCCACCTCCGTTTCCACAGTCTGATAAATTCCTTATATGGAGCTTGAACGCCCTCTTCTGGCGGCTTTTGGGTGCAACACTAGGTCCCCACACCAAACAAGTACAGCAAAATACATTGACATGATGGAAGGACTGCTACAATGCGTCTTTTTTCGGTCAGGGCCATTCCTTTAGTAACGTCACGTACGGACGCATCACCAACTCAAAAACAAGACTTCCTGAATATTCAGAGCGAGTCTTAAAACGTAAAATATAGCTATATGTGGTGGAATCTTATTAAAAATCGCTCAGTAGAAGTCATTTGAAGCCATTTTACAAATTATGGACACAACTTGTCCAGAGACGTCGGTTGTCCTTTAAAGGACTTTAAAGGATGGAGCTTGGGCGCCATCTTGTGCATTTTCTAGGACGCTACATTGGAGTCCTGACGGCTCGAATTGATACGGAAGGACTTCTTTAATCGTTTGCAAACATTTATGCGTTCCTCTTCAGAACTATTTGAATCATATTCTTAACCGGATGAGTAACAAGAAGGCATCTTCTCCGAATCTGAAGCCATTGTTTTGATTCGAGAGCAAGGCAAGACGTCTTGGCGTTACGCCACAAACAAGGGGGCGGGACCTTCTGAAACTCGGCTTCTCCGAGGTCATTTTCAGAATCAGAATCAGAATCAGAATCAGAATCATCTTTATTGCCAAGTATGTAGAACACACAAGGAATTTGTTTCCGGTAGAACACGCTGCACTAGTATCGTCGTCAAAAAAAAAACTGCTAAGTGGCACTATACAGTTCCATTTTGAAGTAGTTTTGGGACATTTTAAGTCATTTTTATTGGTGTTTTGCATTGGACTAAAAATATCAGCCTGTGTGTTTTGGGTATTTTAGATGCTATCAAACGTTTTTCTGATGTCAGTTAGGAAACAACAAAATCGGTGTCGGTTTTCCTTTAACGATGCCCGTGCATGTCGTGTTTGCTCTCAGAGGGGCGAGGTGGCTTGTACGCAGAAACCATGTCCCGCCGTTTCGTGCTCTCATCCGGCGGTGGACGGATGCGCTTGCGGCGTATGCGACGGTTGTCACTTTGAGGGGCGGAACTGTTTCAACGGGGAACAATTCCCTCATCCAACAAATGGTTGTCAACTCTGCTCATGTCTGGTTGGTACCAAAGATGTTGACGTCGCTTTCATCATTTTGCAACTAACTGACTAAAATAAAATATGATCCCGGCGTGACAACAAACTTTTCTTGATTGACAGGATTTTATGTGTATTTAAATATGTGTTCGTCCAGAATGGGGACGTGGTGTGCTCACACGTGTTGTGCCCGAGCATCACCTGCTTGCATCCCGTCACCCCCCCGGGCGAGTGCTGCCCCATCTGCACGGGGGCTTGTCGGCATCACGGCAGGGAATATCAGACAGGCTCCACCTTCCCGTCGCCCTCTGACCCTTGTTCCTCCTGCTCCTGTCTGGTCAGTCCCTTTTATGTGTTTGCAAGAAAGCAAGGGAAAGAAATTGCCGTTTTACAAGTGCAATGAATTGTTTTACGAGTGACGACAAGGAGCAGGGGTGTCCAAACTTTATGCAAAGGGGGCCATATTTGTTGTGTGAAAAATGCGTGGGGGGGGGGAACCTTGGCAGACATTCTTTACATATAACAGAAATTAATTGAAAAACATTTCAGCGAGCCATTCAGTTTTGCATTTGCTTTTTTAGTTTTTAATTTTAGCTATTTTAAGCATGTATTTTGGTTCATTGGAAACATATCAAAATTGAATTGACAACTTTCCTCCTTTTGTTGACTGTCACCGTTTTAGAAAAAAATTAAGTCTTCTTCTTTTCCTTTGGGCTTTTCCCTTCAAGGGGTTGCCACAGTGAATCAGTGTCCTCCATCTTCAGAGGTTTGATTTTACGTTGGCTGCCCTTCCTGACATAACCCTCTGTATTTATCCGGGCTTGTGTCCCCTTATGGCTACAGAACAAGCAACTCTATGAACTTAATAAAGATGAAAATGCTCGATAAAAGGCCCCCCAAACACTAAATGGTCATCGGTACAGCAACATTCAAATAAAGTAAAACTACTCACCAATTGATGACGATGCTCCGATCTTACCACGGAGTGGGCAAAATAGGTCAATTACAATAGTATGTTCGCGAACGAGCCTGTTCTCCTAACAAGGAAATGGTGCCCGACTGTTTTGACCTCTACTCCCCGCCCCCAGTTTTCAGTTAAAGCCACGTGATTGGTCAAGAACACAGCAGTGAGGGGATGGGGGTTACAGACAGAGAGAGAGTGAGGCCGTTCTCCCTAAACCAAAATGGCGTCTTGGGTTTAAGCCACGTGATTGGTCAAGAACGCAGCAGTGGGGGGAGGTGGTTTGAATATTAAAGAGACAGATCGACGACAGCGAGAGAGTGAGAAAACACACACACACACGAAAGGGAGATGACAGAGCTTGAAACAAAAAAACTAAAGTGAAATGGAGAGAAAATGGATAGAAAACATCGATACGACTGACAGCTTACACAGACGGATAGAAAACAGTAAAATTTGGACTCGTTTCAACTTTGATAGTTCAAAACCAGAGCCATCTGTACACTTGATGCAAAAAGCTATCAGCCCAGCTAAACAGAACACAATTGATACGGAATTAGGTAAAATTATCGCAGAGAAAGCACCTACAAGGGATCATTCCTCAAGATGGTGAACGAAGAAGGTTACGTTCCTCATCAAGTGTTTAATGCTGAGGAAACCGGCCACTCCATTCCATCAAGCCATCAACGACCGTCACAAAGGTAAATAAAACGACTTTATTATACTGTAGAGTTTATTTCTTTATTTATCATACCATAGCACATTTATTACACATACAATAAGGTATATTTTGTGTAGTTTTAAGGCTTAGAAAATTAGAAAGTAGAAAATTGGTTTTATAGGGACATGGGAACTTATTATTCTCATTTTAATGGTTTCCTATGGGAAATTTTTTTTTGAGGATACACACTTTTCGCCTTACACACTCTGTCTGGGAACCAATTAAGTTCGTAAGTCAAGGTATCACTGTACTAATCAAGAGTATACAAGCACATAGACTTCACTCTCAATGAAATTGAATACATGCTTGTCCCTGCATCCGAAAGGAGGAGGTGGTGAGCTGTAAGAGGAGACCCTGTCCCGTGCGGTGTACCCACCCCGTCCCTTCCGACACCTGCTGTCCCGTGTGCGACTCCTGCCTATACGATGGCCTGGTCCGCTCCCACGGCTTGGCCTTTACGCCCTCCTCCGAGCCCTGCCAGCGTTGCACTTGCGTGGCAGGCACGGTGACCTGCACGCCCCTCGCGTGCCCGCCGGCGCCCTGCAACCGAGGCGTCACCGTGCCTGGACGCTGCTGCCCTGAATGCACAGGTACTCTACTCAATGGATGTGAAAAGTTTGTAAGCTAAAGCATTCGTAAGTTGAGGTTTCACTGTACCAAGAAATGCAAACTTTGAAAAATGGACAACCCTTTCCTTCTCAGTGTATGAATTCTTTGAAAGAAAAAACACCAAACGGCATTTCCAAGAAGGCCATCATAGTGCCTTATTCTCAAACTCTAATAGAACCATTGTCATCCGTTATGCCAACATATGTGTTGTCAGGATGTATGCTAGATGGACAAGAATACCACAATGGGCAGAAATGGACCCTGACCTCAAACCACTGCTCTATATGTACCTGTCAGGTTGGGAATCGTCATCCTTTCCCTCATCTTAAGTGGTTGAACATTTCAAGGGATATCTTGGATATTTTTTTTTCCAGGCTGGTGAGGTGCAGTGTACGTCTCGACAGTGTCCTGAGTTGGCTTGCACGCATCAGCTGACCGAACCGGCCGCCTGCTGTCCTCGCTGCAGAGGTAGACGCCAGCACTCAGTTGCCGGCGCATCAGTACAGTGAAACCTCATCTTACGAACGCTTTAATTTACGAACTTTTCACCTTACGAACATTACATTCGCGAGAATATAATCTTGGCATAGTTTTCGGCAAATGAACCAAACCACACGCAGCGCCGCGGTGGCTGGCGGACTAGTTTTCGGCGGAAAAACAGCAAACCACACAGTCGAACAGCGCCGTGGTGGCTGGCGGACAAGTTTACATCACCCTTTTCCTTGAGTGCATACGTGGTTTGTTATCAAGGATACTTTTGCTATTACGGGACGGAAAAATACCCCACCACAGGCTTGTGTTCAGCCAAAACAAAATTACGGTCAAGCAGAAGAAGGAGATCATCGAGAAACACAAACGAGGTGTGCGTTTGTGTGACTTAGCGTCCCGCTAGATCAAGGGTGTCAAAGTGATTTTTTGCCGCGGGCCACATTGTAGTTATGGTTTCCTCTCGAGGGCCGTTATGAATTTAGGGAACCCATTAGAATGTTTACATCCCTTCCAATACTACATATGGAGCACACAGCAAATTAATGAATAACTCGTTTTCAAATCTGAAGTCAAGAATAATGACTTTAATTGTGGTTGACATCCAAAAATATGAAATTTTGGCTCAGATTTTAGCAATCATCATGGAATTTAACAAGTTTGATTTGCTTTCGCGGGCCGAAAAAAATGATGTGGCGGGCCGGATTTGGCCCGCGGGCCTTGACTTTGACACCTGTGCGCTAGATGAAACTTTTAAAACATGATAACTTCTATTCTGTCTATTCTCCATCACATGCTAACAGAAAATTAGCATTAGCCGTCACACCATTGTGTGCTGCCAGGTTGTATGTACGACGCAGTCGAGTACGCGGAAGGAAGCAGCTGGTTTGCAGACTCGTCCCAGTGCCGCAGCTGCATGTGTGTGGACGGGGTGACAACATGCTCGGAAATCCGTTGCCTGTCCCCATGCAGCAACTTTGTCAACGTCCCGGGGGAATGCTGCCCCATGTGTGCCGGTAGGAAAATCCAGTGGCGATGGTCCGCTATTTTGTTTGTTTGTGTCATATGATTTACATTTATCGATCTGTTTATTTAAATATACATGTATGTGTTTGTGTATGTATGTATGTATGTATGTATGTATTTGTTTGTTTATTTATTCTCTTATTGATCTGTTTGTTTCTTTTTTCTTTCTTCCTTTGTTGTCCTTTCTTTTCTTTCTTTTTTCTCTTTGTCTCTCTGTCTGTCCTTCCGTCTTTCTCTCTTTCTTTCTCCTTTGTTCTCCTTTTCTTTTTTTCTCTCTTTGTCTCTTTCTCTCTCTATGTATCTATCTATGTATTTATTTGCATAGACTGTGTGTTTGAGGGCAAGGTGTATGGGCCAGGAGACAGCTTCCATCCGGCTGGAGACCCTTGCCAAGTCTGCACCTGTGAGGTACGAATAACAATATTTTATTCTTCTTTTCCTTTGGGCTTTTCCCTTCAAGGGGTCGCCACAGCGAATCAGTGTCCTCCATCATCAGAGGTTTCAACCGCATGTTTGTTTTGGCCAAGCTTTTACGTCGATCGCCCTTCCTGACACAACCCTCTGTATTTATCCGGGCTTGGGACCGCCACAAGAAGACTTATGTCCCTTTGTGGCTACAGAACAAGCAACTCGTGAAATGGACATCTCTTTCCCTAAGTTACATCACAAACAGAACTTCAAAGTCCTTTAAAGGACAACCGACACCATTTTTTAGTTTCCTAACTAACCGACGTCACTTTTTTTGTTTCCTGACATCATAAAAACGTTTTATAGCATCTAAAATACCCAAAACACGCAGTATGATATTTTTAGTCAAATACAAACCACCAATAAAAATGACTTAGTGTCTAAAAAGTACTTCAATTTGAAACCGGAAGTGGCCAGTTTCAGAAGGTCCCGCCCCCATGTTTTTGGTGTCGCGGCAAGACGTCTTGCCTTGCTCGAGAATCAAAACAATGGCTTCAGATTCTGAGAATATGCTTTCTTGTTACTCATCCAGTTATGAATATGATTCAAATAGTTCTGAAAAAGAAAGCATACATGTTTTCAATCGATTAAAGAATTTATTCCGTGTCATTTTGAGGCATCAGGTGGGAAATGTCGCACCCAAAAAAGGCAGAACATGGCGACAAAATCGTGTAAGGAATTAATCAGCCCGTTTCCACAGGCTGATTAATTCCTTACATGGAGCTTTGTCACCCTCTTCTGCCTCTTTTTGGTCCTACACGACGTTTTCAGACCAAAGTACAGCAAAATGCATTGACGTGATGCAAGGACTGCTACGATGTGTCCTTTTTTCGGTCAGGGGCGTTCCTTCAGTGACGTAGGGTGAGTACTCGTCACAACAAGACTAGAAACAAGAAAACAAGACTTACGGAATATTCAGCGCGAGTCTTAAAACGTAAAATATAGCTATATATAGTTTTGTAAAATACGCTCAGTAGAAGTCATTTGAAGACATTTTACTTGTCCTTTAAAGGATTGCACAAAATAGCTTAAAAACATCCACACAAAGGGCAAGAACTCATTCTCTTCACATCCTCACAAAATTCACTCATATGAAATGATAATCCTGTTCAAATGTTTGTCCAAATGTATTTAAAAAATGTTTAGTATATCAACCAGAATTTTTTGAAGATTTCTTTAAGTTGGAAAAAATAAACCCAAACCAAAAATATTTCAATGAAAAAGCATGGTTCCCATTCCTGTTCTATTCTAAATGGATTGGATTGGATTTGCCTTTATTAGTCTCGCAGTGGAGAAATTTACATTTCACAGCAGCAAAGTGATGAAAGGAATGAAAATAGAAAAAAGAAATACATGAGCTGCTGGAAAGGCAGCCACTCTCGCGGCGCCGTCTTGAAGTCAAAAGAAAACAACAAAAAACTAAACTAAGTAACAAATAATATGACAACACAAAGACACAGTGAGTCATTCATTCTTCAGGACTTGCTGTACCCTCTTTGTGATGACATGAAGCATTTCTAGATGAAAGAGGAGAGGATCAAAGCGTCTTTCCACCAGTGGATCAGGGGCATCATGGTGGAACGTGCACGTCCACTACAAGCTAAATGTTGAAAGCAAACACGCAGCTGTAGCTGTAGAATTCAGGGGCTCACATCACTTATGACAGCCACAAGTAACCCTTTTAATTCCATTACAATTGTTTTGCTGGTCAGCACTGTAAAATAATTATTTCAGAATTATCATACAACTAATTAAAAAGTAACACAAAATATGCGTGTATTCAGGTGATGCCAAACGGAGAGCAGCATCTGCGCTGTTACCGCAAACAGTGTCCTAGTCTGGTGGACTGCCCCAAAAACAACATCTTGTTCTCTGGACCTGACGCCTGCTGTCCTGTCTGCGCCCGTCAGTAGTCGTCATACGTGTATAAACTGAACATTTGATATTCAAATGCGGTTGCAATAAACAACGTGTGTATATACGTGTGTATCCAGAGCCTTTGAGTAACTGCACTTCTACACTGATCGGCAATGAGGTCCTGGCCACAGATGACCCCTGTTTCACTTGCCATTGCAGGGTAGTACAACACATCACAAAATGTGCATATTTGGACCTTGTTTTGCAGTGTGTGTGTCAACACAGGATCAAACATGGACGTGCCTGCATCGAGGTTGCCCTCCACTGACGTGTCCTGCCAGTGAGCAGTTCAACCCTCCAGACTCGTGTTGCCCCGTGTGTCAAGGTGACGTCATTGCAATCCTGCTCAATCTCTCCTTTTGTCCATGGTATGTTTCAAATTTCCTTGACTTCCTGGTTCCGGTGTAGATTGTGTGATCGAGGGTCAGAATCGACGGGTGGCGAGCGGAAGCAGCTGGACGGACAGTGACGACAATTGTGTCACTTGCACCTGTAATGTAAGTGGTATTGCAATGGGTTGCATAAAATTATTATTATATTTTAATTCAACAAATTTGTGTGTGTGTGTGGGATGTTGTTTAGTTGGGCTACATTGAGTGTAGCATTGAGGAATGTTCATCTGCACCTTGCCCCGATGGTCAGAAACGAATGAAAGTTGCGGGAAAATGCTGCCAAGAATGCCAAGGTAACACAAAGAAGCCATTTTGTCAGTTTATCTAATCTATCAAAATAATCATAATCTATTTCATTTATCAGCGCCTTTCAGAACTCTCAAGGGCACTTCTTTCTATCTATCTATCTATCTATCTATCTATCTATCTATCTATCTATCTATCTATCTATCTATCTATCTATCTATCTATCTATCTATCTATCTATCTATCTATCTATCTATCTATCTATCTATCTATCTATCTATCTATCTATCTATCTACAGTAAAGTCTCGTTATATCGATATCGGATATATCGATAGTCCCGGTTATATCAATACTATTTCTATGCACGCACGGAGAAAATTACATGCAAACAGGGTCGGATATATCGATAGTCCCGGTTATATCGATATTTTTTCGGACTCCCGAGAATATCGATATAACGAGACTTTACTGTATCTATCTATCTATCTATCTATCTATCTATCTATCTATCTATCTATCTATCTATCTATCTATCTATCTATCTATCTGTCCGTCGGTCGGTCTGTCTGTCTGTATTTCTCTTTCTCTCTCTCTTTTTTCTCTTTTTCTTTTTCTCTCTTTCTCTCTCTCTCACCCTATCTCTCTTTCTCTTTAACTCTCTCTATCCCGATAACTCTCTCTCTCTTTCTCTCTCGCTCTGTCTATCCTTTGCTCCTCTCTCTCTCTCCCCATCTCTATCTCTCTCTTTCTATTTTTGGCAGAATGTCACGATGTGCGTTTCCGTGTGTGTTGTAGACTGGGCCATGTCATGTGTGCACCAGGGCACGGTGTACCAAGCCCATGAGCAGTGGCAGGTGGACGAGTGCACCGGCTGCACTTGTGTTTCTGGAGACGTGCACTGTCACAGTGAACGCTGCCCTCCTCTCAGCTGCGATACGGTCAGTACCCAACACTAAGTGAAGACTCGCTATTCCCGAGGTTTGGTTGTGTCATGAAAATCAAAAATCATTAGTCATGGAATTGGTTGACAGCCAATCGTAGGGCATACAGAGACGAACAATTATTCGGGCTCACACTCGCACCTAGGGACAATTTAGAATGCTCCATTAACCTGCAACTCGTGTTTTTTCAATGTGGGAGGAAACCGGAGTACCCATAGAAAACACACACAGACAGATAGATAGATAGATAGATAGATAGATAGATAGATAGATAGATAGATAGATAGATAGATAGATAGATAGATAGAGTGGGGGGGGGGGGGGGGGTAAACAAGTTTTTCATTCTAAAGGCTTTTAGAGGGTCTATATATGCATCTGTTAAAGTTTCAGAAAGGTCCTCACAAATTCACCCAAACTGATTTTTGTGTGTCTTTTCATTTCACTTGGATACACACACTTTTTACTCGCTGTGTGTGTTTAAGTGTGTGTGTGTGCGTGGTTAATGAGAGGAAAAAGTTCATACCACAAAGACTAAAACGATGTTTTAACCAAATTCATCACAGGGGTGAGGACTTTGAATGTACCCATTCAGAAACCTCACTCCTGCTGTTATTTCAGTTTCAAGTCCACTTTTCATTTCTCTGTTTTTACAGAAGTTGAAGTGGGAAATGGGGTGACATTTAGTCTTCAAATGTAACACTCGTTCTTCTCTAAACTTATCAGCAACGGTGGTCCTCACTCCTTATCTGGAATTATCCGTACCTCACAAAACCATTGAAACAGGAATGTGTGTGTCCGTGTGTGTGTGAGCGTGTATGCGGGTGTGTGTGTGTGTGTGTGTGTGTGTGTGTGTGTGTGTGTGTGTGTGTGTGTGTGTGTGTGTGTGTGTGTGTGTGCGTGTGTGTTAGGATGAGATGCCATCGGTAGTACCAGGCTTGTGCTGCCCTCACTGCATCCCCCGACCGGCCACGTGCATTGCATTCGGCGACCCTCACTACCGTACCTTCGACGGGCGCATGCTTCACTTTCAAGGCACGTGCACCTACGTCCTGGCGCAGGACTGCCGCGGCGGAGACTTCAGGTCAGAAGGTCGCCATGGCAACAGAAAAAAAAGCATGCGATGTTTCCATGACGCCTTTCCTACTGCTTTTCAAGTATCCACGTCACAAACGACGACCACGGCCGGCAAGGAGTGTCGTGGACCAATGAGGTGACCATCTTCGTCGGTGATGTCACAGTGCAGCTGCTGCAGGACTGGCTTGTAAAGGTCTGTGAAGAGAAACAAAAAAAGCACAGATGCCTTAAAGGACAACCGACGCCTCTGGACAAGTTGTGTCGATAATTTGTAAAATCAGTTCAAATGATTTCGACTGAGCGTATTTTACAAAGATTCCACACGGCATATAGCTATATTTGACGTTTTAAGACTCGCACTGAAAATTCAGGAAGTCTTGTTTTAGAGTTGATGACGATGCCTGACGTGACGTCACGTCTGCAACGCCCCTGATCGAGAAAGCAACACACAATACATTTTGGGTACTTTGTTTGGTCTGAAAACAAATCAGACAAATCAGCCCATTTCCAACGGAGCTTGTGCGCCATCTTGTGCCTTTTCTAGGACGCTACATTGGAGTCCTGACGGCTCGAATTGATACGGGAGGACTTCTTTAATCGATTGCAAACATTTATGCTTTCCTCTTCAGAACTATTTGAATCATATTCATAACTGGATGAGTAACAAGAAAGCATCTTCACATAATCTGAAGCCATTGTTTTGATTCTCGAGCAAGGCAAGACGTCCTGGCCTGACGTCACGAACAAAGGGGCGGGACCTTCTGAAACTCGCCACTTCCGACGTCATTTTGAAGTCGTTTTGGGACACTTGAAGTCATTTTTATTGGTGTTTTGCATTTGATGAAAAATATCAGCCTGCGTGTTTTGGGTATTTTAGATGCTATAAAACGTTTTTTCTGATGTCAGTTAGGAAACAAAAACAATGGTGTCGGTTGTCATTTAAAACTCACAGAGGAGACATTATCATGCTGGTTTTTTTTAACATGGTTGGATTGGATTAGCCTTTATTCATCTCGCAGTGGAGAAATTTACATTTCACAGCAGAAAAGTTATGAAAGGTCAAGAGAAAAGGAAAGAAAGAAGTAGAAAAACAACATACAAAAGCTGCTGTAAAGCCACTCTCGCGGCGCCATCGTGAAGTCAAAAGAACAACAACAAAAAAACTAAATAACAAATAATGATCACACAGTTAACAACACGGCTAGTTGATTATGGAACCCCCAAAAAATTGATGATTCATTTTCCCAATTGTGCTCCCGAGGTCGACGACGAAACAGTGACGTTGCCGTTCCTCCAAGAACCTCACATCTACATGGAACGGAAGGGCAGCACCATCTTGCTCAACAGTAACATCGGGCTCAAGGTCCGCTCTTGCTCTATTTACCAACAAATTACAAAATATTCATAACGCCCTCAACTTCAGGTCCAGTGGAACGGTCGTTCCCACTTGGAGGTGAGCGTTCCGGGGTCCTACAAGGGACTCACCTGCGGCATCTGTGGAAACTTCAACAACTACCACCAGGATGATCTCGGCATGCCAAGTGGACAGATAAGCCTGTCGGAGGCCGAATTCGGCAACAGCTGGAGGGTAAACAAACAAACAAAAGCAACAATAAATCAATAAAGAAACACATACATGAATAAATCAGTAAATAAATAAATAAATAAATAAACAGATGAATAAATAAATAAAGCTGGTGGGTAAACAAACAAACAAAAACAACAATAAATCAATAAATAAGTACATAAATGAATAAATCAGTAATTAAAAACCAATAAATACATAAACAAATAAATAAACATAAATAAACAGATAAATAAATAAAGCTGGTGGGTAAACGAACAAACAAAACAACAATAAATCAATAAATAAACATAAATAAATAAATCAGTAAATAAATAAACTGATAAATGAATAAATAAGCACATAATAAATAAACATAAATAAATAAAGCTGGTGGTTAAACAAACAAAAAACAACAACAAAATCAATAAATAAACACATAAATGAATAAATCAGCAATTAAAAACCACTAAATAAATAAATAAACAAATAGATAAATAAATAAAGCTGGTGGGTAAACAAACAAACAACAATAAATCAATAAATAAACATAAATGAATAAATCAGTAACTAAATAAACTGATAAATAAATAAGCACATAATAAATAAACAGATAAATAAAGCTGGTGGGTAAATAAACAAACAAACAAAAACAACAATAACTCAATAAATAAACACACAAATGAATAAAACTATAAGTACATAAACCTGTCACGGTTTGCAAGGTGGTGATGGCAGATGTGGATCCCAAAAAGCAGGCAGGAGGGAGCAGCAGGTTGTGTTTCACAAATTGTATTAAAATAAAGTCAACAGGAACAAAATCTAAAACGTTAAAATCATTTGAACAGAAAAATACAAAGTATCAAAAGAAAACCAAGAGTTAAACAAACACATGCACTGCATACAAAGCAAACAATATACAATGACCCGACACCGGATGGTCGTGCCGGGAGTCCTTTTTAGTGTCACTGATTGTAACGACCAGCACCTGCGAAGGAGCAGGCAGGGCTGACAGCGCTACCCGGTGGTCACCAATCCGAACGTGGCAGTCCGCCAAGGCTCGGGACGACCAGCACCTGTGCAGGTGCAGGCGGGGCCGACAGCGCCACTTGTTGGTTGCCAACCAGATCATGACAAAACCGATGAATAATTATATCAATAAACCACCTCATAAATAAGCACAGATTGATAAATAAATAAATAAATACATGCATAATAAATCAAATAATAATAATAATTGTGGCTGTGTGTATCCCGAAAAATAGTTTGTATGCCAAGGTAAAATTTTCATAAATGTAACGTTCGTAAACCGAAAAGTTCATAAGCCAAGGGGTTCGTAAATCGAGGTATCACTGTATGTTTAACCTGTATTGGTTTGTCCTGAAAAATAAACATTTAATAAAATATACATATCGATAAAGATACGTATGTATATTTACAACTGGAGAGAATACTACATATGTTACTACAAAAATGTTTGTATGTATTGTTGTTGTTCATAAGTAGGGGAGCTTCTGTATATGTTAATCACACTTTTTGGACACCCATGGAATCTATCGGATTGACATTTCATAGGATTCCAAATCTGTTTTCCCCACGTAAAATGCAAACCAATAAAAACCACATGCCTATTTTACTTTATTTTGTCCAAAAAAATCTTCAAAATAAAAGCAAAAAAATCCAAAACACAAAACCAAAACATTGTTGTCCATGTATGATTGTGTCTGTGTTTGTGCCATCAAAGTTCGTCAACAAACGCATGCGTGACTGTCACCTCGATTCAAAAACTCTTCAAAATAAAAGCATAATTAAAAAACACAAAACAAAAACATTGTTGTACATGCATGATTGTGTCTGTGTATGTGCCATCAAAGTTCGTCAACAAACGTGCATGTGCGTGACTGTGTTACCCAGGTGACAAACGGAAGCCACAGCCTGGCAACCTGCCGCCCGGGCGAGGATGTGGACCCTTGCAGGGAGGCGGGCTACCACGCTCGCAAAAGCGCCAACGCCCGCTGTAAGGTCCTCAAGACGGCGGCGTTCAGGCCGTGCCACCGCGTGGTGCACCCCGAGGCCTGGTACGCCGCTTGCGTGTACGACATGTGTGCCTGCGGGGCCAACACCGACGAATGTCTGTGCGACGCCCTGGAGGCCTACGCCGGACAGTGTCGGGAGGCCGGCGTTGTCCTGCAATGGAGGGGACCTTCACTCTGCGGTGAGTACTCCAGGCTTGGCTTCCAAAAGCAGATCAAAAGAGGTAATACAGGGTCTGGTTGGGACTGTCTGATCCAAGAGGAGACTGAGGGCACTGTGAAAAGGCAGCATTGCAGGAAAGTGGCAAACGGAGTCGCTAGTTTTCACACAGGAAATGCAAAGGAAAAAAAATACAGAAAGAGGGGCGACTTTTTGTATTATCCATGAGGAGATTGAGGATGACAATAGATGGAATACAGTGAGACCTCAACTTACGAACTTAATTGGTTCCCAGACAGAGTGTGTAAGGCGAAAAGTGTGTATCTCAAAAAAAAAATTCCCATAGGAAACCATTAAAATGGGAATAATCCGCTCCCGGCGTTCCATAAAATATAGTTTTCAACTAAATAAGCCTTAAAACTACACACAACATACCATATTCTATGTATAATAAATGTGCTATTGTATTGTAATGAAAGAAATACACTGCATTGTATCATAAAGTCACTTTATTTACCTTTTTGATGGTCGTTGATGGCTTATGGAAGGAGTCACCTTCGATAAGGACTGTTGGTAACTTAACCTCTGGTGCTGTTCGGTCGTGTGCTTCCGCCGAAGATCACTTCGCCAGCCGTGGTGGTTGTGTATTATGAAAATAGTGCTTATTATAAGGTTTAATTTTCAGAAATTTGACATTTGTAAGACAAAAAGTTTGTAAGTTGAGGTCTCACTGTAGTTTGTATTTACCTACAATATGCCAAGAACGAAAGAAAAGGCACTGCTTTTTATTTTGTCCCCCCCTAACAACTTCAATGTCAAAACAAAGGACGCCATAGTCTCCCTTTTTTATGTTGTGCTTCATTTTTTTTCTTACCACAGAGTATTTAACATTCAATATGAGATATTCCTATTTTGCAGCAAATTGGAGACCGTGGACTCTTCTACTTTGGTCGTGGAAGAGCTCTTAGTCTCCTTGTTTCCTTGCCACATACTAAAAACATACTTAATGACTCAACCCCTCCCAACCACTTCAATGTCAAAACAAAGTGCTCCATAGTCTCCACTTTTTTTGTTTTGCTTCATTATTTTTTTCCCTGTTTTCAGCCTCTCCAAAAATATTTTCTTACCACAGAGTATTTAACATTCGATATGAGACCATTTCTATTTTTCAGCCAGGTGGAGACTGTGGAGTCTTCAGTTTTGGTGATGAAAGAGCCCTTAGTCTCCTCGTTTCCTTACCACATGCTGATAAAATATTTAATGACTCCACCCCTCCCCCTTACTTCCCAACCACAATATGCCAAGAACGAAACACAAAAGGTACTGCTTTTTATTTTCTCCTTCCAACCACTTCAATATCAAAACAAAGTACTCCATAGTCTCCACTTTGTTGTTGTGCTTCATTTTCCCCCCTGTTTTCGGCCTCTCCCAAAATTATTTCTATATGAGACAGTCCTATTTTGCGACAAAGTGGAGACTGTGGAGTCTTCAGTTTTGGTCATGGAAGAGCCCTTAGTCTCCTTGTTTTCTTACCATATGCCGAAAAAATATTTAATGAGTCAACCCCCCCCAACCACTTCAATGTCTAAAGAAAGTACTCCATAGTCTCCTTTTTTTTTGTTGCGCTTCATTTTTTTCTGTCTTCTGTCTCTTCAGAAATATTTTCTTACCAAAGAGTATTGAACATTCTGTATGACACTCATTTTTTTTGCAGCAAAATGGAAACTGTGGAGTCTTCAGTTTTGGTCATGGAAGAGCCCTTAGTCTCCTCTTGTTGGAATGGATTTGCCTTTACTAGTCTCTCAATGGAGAAATGTACATTTCACAGCAGCAAAGTGATGAAAGGAATGAAAGTAGAAAATAAAATACATGAGCTGCTGTTCCCTTACCATATTAAAAAAAAAAACTACTTTATGACTCCACAGTCTCCACTTTTCTGCAACACTTTGCTTTGTGTTCTGAATTTGGAGACTGTGGAATTGTTCCTTTTTGGCATATGGTAAGTAAACCCCCTTTTTTTTAGTAAAAACATAGTGTGATGCTGTCAATATCACAATTCCATGTGTAATTATTTTTTTTAACAAACCCAAACAATACAGTAATTGTGCTAAACGATATCAGGTATACTCTATGTAAATCAATCAATAATAACTATTTTTCCGACACCCTCAGCGGTGAGGTGCCCGGTGGAGAGGGGCTTCGTGTTTGACGAGTGCGGACCACCATGCGCCGTCACCTGCCTAAATGTGGGCGCGCCACTGGGGGTGCTAGAGAGCCACTGCTTCAAGCCCTGCGTGCCGGGCTGTCAGTGTCCCGCCGGCCTGGTCCTGCATAACAACTACTGCATCCATCCCAGCAAGTGCCCCAAGATCATCCACGGCAACCGGTCGTGAAGCGTCATCCGCCACCAAAAGTCAGCATCATCAATCCATTCACGATAGCGCCCGTCCGTCTGTCCTGGGTTGAGTAAGATGGAGATGGCTTGGATGGGAAGTACGGTTGCACCCAAAATTGATTTGGCGGCCATCGCAAAGCTTCTACAGACTACGAACCCTTCGCAGGTACACATGATTTGGAGTCTTCAATGAAACCCAACGTGCCTGTTTTTCAGAAAAAAAAGCTTCAAAGTCCTGTTCCAGAGGCAAAATTCAAAATCCTGAACCATCAAACTGCGAGGATGATATGCCAATCCCAAATTCCACCTTACATTCAACGGTGACTGCCTATGCAGTGCTATTTATTTAGATCACATTCACTTTTCGTTTGTTGTTCTTTATTTTTATTTTTTTTAATAAACACATTTCAACATGTTTAAGCACTGTGAACTGTCACATCATCTCAGGTTTTTTGGGTAGGAGGGGTGATGAATAAAAGGTCATTCTACTACAGACAGACCTGGCAAATTGGCGTTTTCGTGTTTATTATGTTTGTCAAAGTCATTATAAGTGCCTTGCACGCTGGGTCCGAGAGGACAGTAATTTCATCTGTGCTGTATGTCATGCATATTAGCATATTTGACAATAAAGCTGACTTTGACACTCCCCAACTTACGAACGAGATACATTCCGAACGGTTGTTCGTAAGGTGAATTTGTTCGTAAGTTGCTTCAGTGCTATATTTTGTACAGTTTATTACTTTAATTACAATACAATACAATGTACATTAATTATGCATAAAATAAGATATATTGTATAGTTTTAAGGTTTATTTCATAGAAAGTTTTATGGGGACCTGGGAATGGATTATTTTCATTTTTAATGGTTTCTTATGGGAAATTAATAATAATAATAATACCTTACAAAACTCTCAAGGCCACTTTACAGTCACAGGATACCTTTTTTCTGTGGGTAAGCAGCGACCACCACACGCGCCAGCGTTCACTCAACACGGAATAACTCAAATAGAGAGCAAGCTAGCTAGCTAATAACTAGCCAATTAGCCAGCCAGCTAATCGATAGCCAGCCCTAATAGCTAGCCAGCTAACAGATAGCCAGCTAGATAGCTTATAGATGGTATAAATAGCTATGTGTACACAGTGTGGTCAACAAAAAAAAAACATTCGTAGTAGCGTCACACAAACATGGATAATCACATGACAGAGGAAATGTAATAATAATAGTCATTTAATTTCTAAGCGTCTTTCAAAACTCTCAAGGACACTTTACACTTTCTCAAGGACCTGGGAATGGATTATTTTCATTTTTAATGGTTTCTTATGGGAAATTAAGAATAATAATAAAAATACATTTCATTTATAAGCACCTTTCAAAACTCTCAAGGTCACTTTACAGTCACAGGATAATTTTTTTTCTGTGGGTAAGCAGCGGTAGCCACACGCGCCAGCGTTCACTTAACCCGGAATAACTCAAATACTGTAGATAGCAAGCTAGCTAGCTAGCTAATAACTACCCAATTAGCTAGACAGCTAATCGATAGCCAGCCCTAATAGCTAGCCAGCTAGATAGCTAATAGATGGTATAGCTATGTGTACAGTGTACACAGTGTGGTCTAAAAAAAACATTTGTAGTAGTGTCACACAAACATGGATAATCACACGACCGAGGAAATGTGATAATAATAATCATCATTTAATTTCTAAGCGTCTTTCAAAACTCTCAAATACACTTTACAGGCACATGATTTTTTTTTTGTGCGGGTGAGCAGCGGCAGCCATTCGGCATGTTCGGCAGATGAACTTTTTGTCTTACACACACTTTCTGGTAATCAATTAAGTTCGTGAGCTGAGGTATCACTGTAACTGTATTTACTTTGTACATCTTAGGTTGGCTATGGGCTGTTTTTAATCCAATTTTCCCCCTTCCTGACAATTTTCTGTCTCTTAAAATGGTTGTGGAGTGGAAGCCTTGAGCCATTTGACCCCACCGGACTGCGACGTGAACAGAATGTAGCAAAAGAAGTCCTCTGACTCTGTCACTTTATCCTGCTTGGTGACTGCGGTGACCATAGCAACAGCTTCTTGGATAATTCATAGGCCCTCGTGCAGCGCACATTGTTGCAGGCAAGTCGGGTTTTTAATTGGGATTCATGGCATCTGCTCATCATTCGGCAGGCGTGAGTGAAGGAGACAAATTCTCCTGCGAGGACGCGAGTCGCCTCTACAGCCAAGTATTTCGTGACACCTGCACGGAGGATGAAGCGCGCACAGCCGTGAAGAAGGTAAGAACCGATCCGTTAACTCATTCACTGCCAAACGATGTGCAAAAATGTGTCCGCTCCAGCGAGAGGGTTTTTGTCATTGTTACTCAAATTCCAAGACCCACAGAGTATTGAGTTTTAGGACTAATTAAACATTCAATGCAGCGTAAGACTGTTTTCTTTCAGGAGAAAAAAATACTTAATTCCTAAGTTATATGGGTCTGGAGTTATATGAGCTTGAAATGGGGGCAAATGTCCAAAATACAATGCAATACATACCTCGTGGTTTATATAGCGCTTTAATAACAGCTGAAGCAGGAACAAAGCGCTAATAGCTACCTATCTATCTTCTGTTTATATATCTAACTAGCTACCTGACTATCTAACTAGCTATCTATTTATTGTCTATTAGCTATATAACTGACTAGCTGGCTATCTATCAAGCTATCTATTTTCTGTCAATCAGCTATCTAAATGAATAGCTGGCGATATAGCTAGCTAGCTATTTTCTGTCTATCAGCAATCTAACTAGCTGCGACCGAGCTTGCTAGAGACCGAGCTAGCGAGCGCCTGAGCTAGTGAGCAACTGAGCTAGCAAGCGACCCAGCTCGCTAGCGACTGAGCTTGATGAACTAGATATTGATGAAACACTATTAGTAGCTATTTCGCTGGCTATCTAGCTGGCTATCTATTAGTTGTCTATCAAGCTAGCTAGCTATTAGCTATCTATCAAGGGGACTATCTATTGACTAGCTGTTAGCTAGCAAGCTTTCTATCTATTTGAGTTAGTTCCGAGTTGGTGAACGCTGGCGCGTGTGGCTGCCGCTGCTCCCTCACAGAAAAACTCACCCTGTGACTGTAAAGTGACCTTGAGAGTTTTGAAAGGCGCTTAGAAATGAAATGTATTATTATTATTATTATTATTATTATTATTATTATTATTATTATTATAAAAGGGTACTGCGGCCCCCATGTGGAATGGAAAAAAACATTTCCAGAGGTCTCACCAGTGCTTTATAGGCACCCAAGCAAGAAAAAAACAACACCCACACTAATTCGGGAGTGGCGCTCTAAGGTTTTATCATAACTTTGTGAATGGCAGTGAATGAGTTAAATTGCACTGAGAAGTGAAAGCAAACCAAAATATGGCAGAGAAAGTAACATGAACAACATTTTGACCTTATTAGCTTTCAGAAGGTTGTGACGATGAAGGGTCGTGCGTTGGTGAGCGGATTTTGGATGTTCTCATAGAAATGAAGACAATGAAGGAGAAAAAGGAAAAGGTAAACATGCCATTGTATTGGTGTGTTTGGACCGTTTTTGAATCGCCAACATATGTGAAGCTTGTTTAAAGGACAACCGACACCACCGACGAGTTGTGTCCATAATTTGTAAAATGACTTCAAATGGCTTCTACTGAGCGTATTTTACAAAGATTCCACCACATATAGCTATATTTGACATCTTAAGACTGAATATTCAGGAAGTCTTGTTTTCGAGTTGGTGACGATGCCTTATGTGACGTCACGTCAGGAACGCCCCTGACCGAGAAAGCGACACACAATGCATTTTGGGTACTTTGGTCTGAAAGCATCGTGTTAATCCGTGTTGATGTCAAAATTAGAAGGAAAACATAAATAACGCGATGGTGAATCATTGTGTGTTGCACCAAGACTACTATTTGATAATAGTTGACACAAATTCCCAACAGACAAATCAGCCCATTTCCAACGGAGCTTGGGCGCCATCTTGTGCATTTTCTGGGACGCTACATTGGAGTTGAGGGCTCGAATTGAATCGATTGCAAACATGTATGCTTTCCTCTTCAGAACTATTTGAATCATATTCATAACTGGATGAGTAACAAGAAAGCATCTTCTCCGAATCTGAACTCTCTGAAGCCATTGTTTTGTGTCTGGAGTATTGTGGCGTGACGTCACAAACAAGGGGGCGGGATGTTCTGAAACTCGCCATTTCCGAGATCATTTTGAAGCAGTTTTCGGACACTTTAAGTCATTTTTACTGGTGTTTTGCATTTGACTAAAAATATCAGCCTGCGTGTTTTGGGTATTTTAGATGCTATAAAACGTTTTTCTGATGTCAGTTAGGAAACAAAAAAAAAAATGGTGTTGGTTGTCCTTTAACTTAAAGTTTTGCTTGATGAACAAAAAAATGTAGCTTTTCCAATTTTGTTCAGCTATACTGGGAAGTGCAGCTACTCAATTTGGAGAAGCTGAATTTAAGCGAAACTCCAGCCGTCAATGATACCCCCGTGCTAAAATGCCCACACCGACCCACGCAGGTATGCTACTTGACAGAATATGAATAATATTTACTGAGCTACGTGGTGTATTACATATCATCCACATTCACGTATGTTCCTCGACGACACAGACCCGAGCGAAAGAAGACATGAGAGGATTGTGGCAGCTCCACAAGGCAGCTCGACAGAGCTGGACCAAGTAAGAGAATCAAAACGTTAGCGATAGCACACGGTATGGTGCCGTGCGAGCTACAGCAATAAAGTCAACACGTTTAATTCAATCACTGCCAGACGTGCAATAATAATAATAATAATAATAATAATAATAATAATAATAATAATAATAATACACTTAATTTATAAGCGCCTTTCAAAACTCTCAGGGTCACTTTACAAAAAATGTGTCCACTTCCTTGCCAGGGTTTTTGTCATTGTCATCAACCTGAGACTCTATTTTTTCATCTGGAAAAAAATTGTCAATTCCTAAATGATATGGGTCTGCAGTTATATGACCTTGAAATGAGGGTGGCTGTCCAAAATACAACAATACATATTAGTTTATATAGCGCTTTAACAACAGCTGAAGCTAGAGCAATGTGGTAACATGGAAAAAAGGGAAATGCTGCCCCTTTGTGGAAAGGAAAAAACATTGTCAGAGGCCATGGCCAGCGCTGTATCGGCACACAAACAAGAAATAACAAAACCCGAACAAATTCAGAAATGGCGCTCTTCGTCATATTTTCATTTTTCACAATTTCTGTTTTGATTGACACAGTGTTGTTTGTTGCTATTAACTCATTCACGAATTTATTCAGGAATTGAAAATATTAATATTAAATATAATGTATTGCATTGTATTTTGGACAGCCACCCTCATTTCAAGCACATATAACTCCAGATGCATATAATTTAGGAATTAACTCATTGTTTTCTGATTAAAGAAGAGAGTCTAAGGTTTCTAACGCTGCATTGAATCCTTATGACGTGCTAAAACTCAATATTCTGTGGTTCCTGGAATTCGAGTTACAATGACAAAAACCCTGGCACTAGACTGGACACGTTTTTGTACATTGTCTGAGTGAGTGAGTTAACAAAACCACATAAAATCCAGTCTCCTGAACAATTTATTTTGAATGTGTGTGTGTGTGTTTGTATGAATAGTCTATTGAGGACCACTAACATTTTATACCATACGTAGTGAGGACATTTTTGACAAGTGAGGACCTTTTGGCCGGTCCTCACAAGTTTTTCATTCTAAAGGCTTGTAGACGGTCTATAAATGCATCTGTTAAAGTTTCAGAGAGGTCCTCACAAATTCACCCAAAATTATTTTTGGGGTGTATTTTCATTTCACATGGATACACACACTTTTTACTCATTGTGTGTGTGTGTGTGTGTGTGTGTGTGTGTGTGTGTGTGTGTGTGTGTGTGTGTGTGTGTGTGTGTGTGTGTGTGTGTGTGTGTGTGTGTGTGTGTGTGTGTGTGTGTGTGTGTGTGTGTGTGTGTGTGTGTGTGTGCGTGTGGTTAATGAGAGGAAAAATTCATACCACAAAAAGTAAAAATATTTTAACTGAATTCACTACAGGGGTGAGGACTTTGAATGTACCCATTCAGAAACCTCACTCCTGCTGTTATTTCAGTTTCAAGTCCACGTTTTATTTCTTTGTTTTTAAAGAAGTTGAAGTGGGAAATGCGGTGACATTTAGTGTTGAGATGTAACGCTAGATCTTCTCTAAACTTATCAGCAACGGTGGTCCTCACTCCTTATCTGGAGTTATCCGGACCTCACAAAACCTTGAAACAGGAATGTGTGTGTGTGTGTGTGTGTGTGTGTGTGTGTGTGTGTGTGTGTGTGTGTGTGTGTGTGTGTGTGTGTGTGTGTGTGTGTGTGTGTGTGTGTGTGTGTGTGTGTGATTTCAGAATGGTGACAGAAGGCGTGCAAAGCATACTGACCTGCCCTTGGTCAGTTCACCCACCAGGGGTCAGAGGTGAAGTTTGGGGCTTGGCGTCCTGTTCAGACGTGCTCCTCTTGAACCAAGTCAAATACGACGCGGTGACCCGTTTGCTTTATGGTGACATGCTGGAGAAACATCACAGTCAGGACCACGTTGTATACGAGTCATTGATATTTTTTTTTATCTACCCTCATAACTTTATTTTTTACATTTTTTTTTGGGTGATGACACAGGCAAGCATGTGTGGGAGGGTGTGTCGCCATGGCGACGTCACAGCGAAGAGCTTTGGCTCGAGGAGCTCGCAGAGGAAGCTTTGGCATCCGACGACATGGTCGCTTTGGCCGAGCTGCCAGGAGCGTTCACGATATACAGGTGCTTTTTTTTTGTAAAATGAGAATTCCAATACAACCGGAAAGGCATTGCAAATCTGACATAATAATAATAATAATAATAATAATAATAATAATAATAATAATAATAATAATAATAATAATAATAATACCTCAGTTCTCAAACGCCTCACAGTTCAAACAAATCTGAGTTCGAACAAAATATTCGAGATATTCTTGCTTCGTAGTTCGAACACCAATCGGTGTTCGAACGCTAATATGACGCGTGAGTGCGTACGCGAGAGTGGGGTGCTGAGCGGCGTACGGGTGTATCGCTCTCTCCGTGACCAACTGTTGTCGCTTGCGGACGTGCTGCGTTTTGCTCTAGTGTTTAATATAGGTGCACGAAGAGTTTTAGCCGCTAATCATGCCTCCAAAGAAAGTAAGTGCTGCTAAAAGTGACAAAAGAAAAGTAGTGCGTACAACTATTGCATTTAAGAAAGAAATAATCGCAAAATATGAAGGAGGTGAAGCGAGTGTCTGATCTGGCGAGGGAATACAGCATGGCGAAATCTACGATCAGTACGATATTAAAGAATAAGGAGGCTGTGAAATCTAGTGATGTGGCTGTGGGAGTGAGAGCAAGTGTCATTGGATAGATATTTGAAGAGAAAAGAACATCCTGTAGCCGAGTGATCCGTAGCTGTCACGTTTCGAGCGAGAGTGACGGCTGCTGACTCGTCGGAACGTAGTGGAATGTTTGGGATCCCAAAGCAGGCGGCAGAGACGTACTACCCAAGCAGGATGTTTATTCACAAATAAAAGAAAACACAGCGAGTAAGAAGGCAAGGGGTGATCCGACCCGCTTACTACGCCAAAAAGCAAATGGCACACGAGAGTGCAATATTACGCAATCCCGGAAGATGACATCAATTTACGGGACGCAGGGAAAATACCTCGGATCGGATACACTCGCACATCGAAGGAAGAGTCCAGGTATGGTGGCGAGTTGAGGCAATCATCCGGCATTGGCGAGGTGATCGCGAACCATATAAATGCCCCGTGTCCGTGATTAGAGAATTGACAGCAAGGGTTAGGGTTAGGGTTAGAGAAATCAGCCCATTTCCAACGGAGCTTGGGCGCCATCTTGTGCATTTTCTGGGACGCCACATACGGGGGACTTCTTTAATCAATTGCAAACATTTATGCTTTCCTCTTCAGAACTATTTAAATCATATTCATAAGTGGATGAGTAACAAGAAAGCATCTTCTCCAAATCTGAAGCCATTGTTTTGATTCTAGAGCGTGACGTCACGAACAAGGGGGCGGGACCTTCTGAAACTGGCTATCTCCGAGGTTATTTTGAAGTAGTTTACGCACACTTTAAGTCATTTTTATTGGTGTTTTGCATTTGACTAAAAATATCAGCCTGCGTGTTTTGAGTATTTTGGATGCTATAAAACGTTTTTTAGAAGTCAGTTGGGAAACAAAAAAAATGGTGTCGGTTGTCCTTTAAGCATTTGTGCCTCCAAGAATTCTGATTTTTTTTTTTTTTCATCAACGAATGTTGCAATATAATTGAAACCAGTAAACTCAATCACTTTTGTCCTGCAGACTTTGTCCAGAGTCCGAAAAAGACTGCTTCACTGCAGTTTCTCTCTTGTACAAATTAAATGCATGTCGACAACAAGAGATGGAAGAACTAACTGCCTTGGTGGAGAGGTACAAACAACATCTCAACATTTGTGACATGTTTCAATGCTTCAGTCTTGCATCTTGTGCCTCTGTAGGTTGGATGAGGAGAACTTGAGACTGTTATGTTTATACATTCGCTCAGCAACACTTGAAGCTCAAAGAGAAAAAAAAGCCTACGATGCATATTTAGCCAGCAGACAATCCTGGCAAAGATGGTGAGGTGAAAAATGACACGTTCAAACATGACGCAAATTAATTCCGTGTCTTCACAGGCCACAAGTTCACAGTCCGTGCAGGGAAGAACGGGCTGCTGCATTACTACGCGATCATGACGACATGGTTGGACACATAAAAGATGACGATGAATCGTGGTTATCACAGCAGGTGCTACGTAGCGTTGTCCAACATGAAGATTTTGGGGCGGTGTTCAGGTTTCAAAAGGGGTATAAGATTAGGGTTTCAAATTCTGGTTGGGAAAAAAATGGGTTAGGGTTCCAACGTTTGAGTTTTGTCTAGAAATGAGCATCAAAACAATAGCTCATTTGATTTGCTGACAACAACGAGTCTCTTTTTCCTCCTCAATGTCACGTTTCAAATCCTCGAACGGCTCGACTGAGATTCAAACGGCAAAGCATCGTGATAACATCTGCGATGAACATCAGCGACTTTTGGAATTTTACCTCACGCTGTTTAAAAGAAGTTGATAATAAGCTTTTTGGCCATGTTAGGGTGAGGCTAGCAAATGTGAAAATCAGTGGCGGGCCGTGCATGTCAACCCTAGGCCTTCAGTAGTGCTACTCTGTATTTCCGCCACGCCCGTTTGACAGCGTTAGCTAACTAACTATCTGGCTAGCTAGCTGTTAGCTATAGAGCTGTCTGGGTGGCTAGCTATCTGTTGGCGATTTATAGCTATCTACTAGCTGGCTAGTTAGCTTTCGATCTGTGTATTCAATAGTGACATTCGGTGTATTAGCTCACTAGCTGTCTACCTAGCTAACTATTAGCTATGTAGCTATCTAGGTGGCTAGCTATCTATTAGCTGTCTACTAGCTGGCTAGTTAGCCTTCTATCTATTAACTTCCGGGTTGAGTGAACGCTGCCGCGTGTGGCTGCCACTGCTCACCCACAGAAAAACTGATCCTGTGACCTTGAGAGTTTTGAAAGGCGCTTATAAATGAAATGCATTATTATTTCAAATTTGAGTTTGTTAATACGGTGATACCTCGGTTTACGAACCCCTTGGCATACGAACTTTACCTTGGTATACAAACTTTTTCCGTACATGGAGCTGCCTCAATGAGTGATGTGTCGTTCGCGAACAAGCCCGTTCTTCTAACAACAAAATGGCAGTCGACTGTTTTTGTCCTCTAATCCCCGCCCCCAGTCTTCGGTTAAAGCCACGTGATTGGTCAAGAACGCAGCAGTCAGATGGGTGGGGTTTAAACATTAAAGAGAAATTATTAAATGTAATCCCCAAAAAAAATGTTGAGGTGTGAATATACAAAGTCTTTGGTGTTAAATCCTAAATAGAATCCTTTAACTCCAAACGCAGTCATTATTGCAGTTGTTGGTGCTGATTCAGCAACAAGAGAGGAAGCAGCTGGTCCACCTATTGCATGGAGTCACTTTGGAGGATGTGCAAAGACCAGATCTCTCAGATTCTCTACAAACAAGTATTGTGTCGGTTTTATTACTTAAAATTGGTTTACAGATTTCACTCATGGACAATAAAAGTCTTTTTTGTCTCATAGGTTGCATTAAAAGGCTGCAAGAAATTTGTTCCAGTAGTGAGAATCCACCCGACTGTGATATCAGGCACCCCCCTACAGAGTGGACCAAAGACAAGCTCGAACGAGGCACCTTGGTCCTCTTGGTTGATCTCCTGGAGATCCAGGAGAGGGATAGATCGTCATTCCTTCGGATGCTTTTGGACGGGGTAATGTGAGCGATGATGTCATCAAATCCATTGACAAGAAAGTGACGAAATATTTTGACTTGGTTGAAGAATGAAAATCTTCCAAAGCTGAGACAAGAGTACCAGTCCAAAGTCAACGCACAACACCTGCTCAGACTCTTCAATCCAGATATCTCTTCATCTACTTCCAACGCTAATTTGAGCAAGCATCAGTCACTTGGCCCCTCGGAGGCCCAGAATTTCACCAGAGCTACAGTATGTCTCTCTGAATCCAACCAAAGACACATTCAAAGCACTTTTAGTCGTTGTTTTGCTTGAATCTCAGACAGAAGCTGATACGATCGGCACGCGACCCGACGGTGTCCAATCCGAGGACATACCTGATAAACGGGGTGTCTGCGCAGGTACTACCAAGACAATGGACTCTGCGATTGATGCAATTTCAAATTAGGGTTAGGGCTCCAGAAGGTCAGGGTTAGAGTTGATTTTCAGGTTCCATTCAGTGTTTGGTTCGTTCATAGTATTTTGTAGTTCTGATTGCTAAGAAAGAGATTTTCAAGTGCAGCTAATCAGGAGGTCCTGTGAGTGATATACATTTACTCCTTCCAGACTGTGGCGTGACCCTGGGAGGTCTACCCTACTTGGAGATTTTGTGTCTTCCAGATACATCCAGTAAAGTTGACGGAGGAGGACCGGATGATGAGGAACAAGACAATGAGACGAAGAACCGCGAAGATAAGGACTCGCTCATCACTAGGGCTTTGAATACACGACGGTTTGAGGACAATGAAGGACGCGAAGGGGAGACGGCGTACATTGTCGATGTTCAAGTGCAGCACTTGGGTGAGGGCGGCAAACCCGAACACGCTGCCGGAGAAAGTCAAGATCAGGTTGCAGAGCAACATCGCGGCTCCGTGGAGGTGCGCATAGCGTCGTGTCACACATACGCCGTGAAATACAGCCAGGTGCTTGTCATTTATAATAATAATAATAATAATAATAATAATAATAATAACTTTCAAAACTCTCAAGGTTACTTTACAGTCACAGGATCAGTTTTTCTGCGGGTGAGCAGCGGCAGCCACACGCGCCAGCATTCACTCAACCCGGAAGTAACTCAAATAGATAGAAAGCTAGCTAGCTAGCCAATCAGTAGCCAACAGATACCTAGCTAGATAGCCAGCTAGCTAGATACCTAATAGATAGCTAGGTTGCCAGCCAGATCTCTAATAGATAGCAAATAGCTAGCAAATTATATTTTCTCCACCGTTGAATTAATAATAATAGTACATTTAATTTACAGGCGCGAATTAGTCGATTGTTATCTCCCAACACCTCCATAGAGGCATCAAGACCTGAACGGGGGTATGGTTAGTGAAATATTTAATTGCTAGCTAGATAGCTAATAGCTAGCTAGCTAGCTAGATAGATAGATAGATAGATAGATAGATAGATAGATAGATAGATAGATAGATAGATAGATAGATAGATAGATAGATAGATAGATAGATAGATAGATAGATAGATAGATAGATAGCCAGATAGCTAACAGATAACAAATAGATCAATCAAAAAGCACTTTTCACTTTTATTTGGTTCTTTTTTTTGATGGACTGTAGTTAAAATGGGAGGAATCCGAACAGCACGCAAAGCTTGTGAGTGGACAGCAGAACTTGGCTGACTCTGGGGATCGGAAGATAATTGACGAGGACATGGACATGGTGAAGGACCTTCGAGCTCCTGAACCCACCATGCAGGCTATAGTATGTCTCTCAAAATCAGGCCAAAGACACATTCATATGACTTCTACCACTTTTTGTCATTGTTTTTCATGAAAGGTACATTGCTACATTGAAGCAATGTGTCAGGGAGGTTAGTTTTTGGGATTATGAATCCAGAAGGTCAAATCTGTCTATGATATTGGATTGGATTAACCTTTATTAGTGTCAAAGTGGAGAAATTTATATTTCACTGCAGCATAGTGATGAAAGTAAGAGGAAAGGAAAGGAAGAAGTCGAAAATGAAATACAGGAACTGCTGTCAAGGCGCCATCATGAAGTAAAAAATTAATTATTGAATAAAAAAAATAACTAAATGAATCAATACAAAAGACATATTTAATCTTATCTCATTCACTCGGTTGCCGATCAAGCGCTGATCAGACCTGTGGCAATGTTTTTCCCTTCCACGTAGGTGCAGCATTTGCCTTTTGTCCACGTTAGCATTTTGTCACAGCTTCATCTCTTGTTAAAGCACTATATAAACCAATATATAACTCCAGACTCATTTTTTTATAATTTAGGAATTAACTCTTTTTTTTCTGATCAACGAAGAGAGTCTAAGGTTTCTAACACGAAATTGAATGCTTATGTAGTCCTAAAACTCAATATCCTGTGGGTCCTGGAATTCGAGTGACAATGACAAAACCCCCTGGCACTGGAGTGGATACATTTTTTGCACATTTCTGGCAGTGAATGAGTTAAATCACTTTTCCGCATCCTCTTTGACAGTTCTAGATTTCACCAGTAGATCAGGGACATTATAGTGAAATGTGGACCTCTGCTACAAGCTAAAGGTTGAAAGCAAACATGAAGCTGTAGCATCCATTAGCGAAAAGAGACTGTCTCACATCTCCTGTCCCACGTAAATCCGCTTCAATTTCAAGCAGCGACAAATCCACATACACATCGGTGCTCTGCGCTGACGCTCAATCATTTTAGAAATTCATTCCACAACTTGGACAAAGACAGAATCTTTACCTTTGAATGATTCCACTTTCATTACTTTACTCTCATTTCGTCCACCGAAGAGCCACCACCACAGCCTCAACAGGAGATTGACATCATGGGAGGGCGCTCGACAAGGAGAAGCGGTGTCCACTGTGGAGAGAGAGAAGACCATGCGTAAACTGGTGGACGTTCACCGCCGGGTGGAGAGAAAGCAGCAGAGGGACAGAGACAGACAGCAGCTGAGGGTAATGTCAACGGGATGCAGATTGAAGATGATGATGATAACGCGGACCTTTCTCACTTTAGGTCCGGGAACGTTTGTCCATCATTCAGAGCAGGAAGGCAGATGAGGATTTACTTGGGTCTAAGCACAGAGACAGAATGAGGCATCTCGGGAAAGACATACCACAAGTAAAAAAAAAAAAAAAACAACCAAAAAAGTGTTTGGTTATTTGTAATTATCAGTACAAAATATGGCAAATGAATGCTTTCGCTGTTCATGAGGAAAAGAGTCGGCAGAAAATGCTGGTCAGAGAACAACTGGAGCAGCTCAAAAGAGAACGCTCTTTTATCATGCAGTACAGAAGGAAGAGGTAAGGATATGGACAGTTTAAATGACAAAAAGACGCTCCCAAAAACTTACGAACATTCGAGTTACGACGTTACAGTACATACGAACATTTTTTTGCGGGTACAATATGTCGAAAAATGTTCGGACAGAGATCCTGTATATAAGATTTTAGATTGCGCGCCTTTTTCCGGCCAAGCTTGGTTTCACGCAAATGTACGCACACAGAATGGATGTTTCAATGGCTGGCTGTTTACGCAACAGACACAAAGACTAACCAATCAGCACCCGCCTATGCTCAAAGTGATGCCAAAGAGTTTCGGCCCCGATCCGCCGAACTCGTTTACGATTGGCTATACAGAGTATGTGGGTGGGGAGAAAAGCCCTCCTCCCAGTTGACGATCCTGGACCACACGAGGTAGAACAAAAAGTAATGGTGGAACGTAATTCGGTAATTATGTGCCAGTAGCTACAGTAATGGCTTACTGAAGACACAATGATATATGTCGTCGTACTACAGGTGTTGTACGACTGTTAGAGCGTCTGTGTTTTATACTTCCACGTTTAGTGGTTGACTTAAAAGACAACCAACACCATTTTTTTGTTTACTAACTGACATCAGAAAAACGTTTTAGAGCATCTAAAATACCCAAAACACACAGGCTGATATTTTTACCCCAATAATGAGTGAACGTGTCCCAAAACTACAGTAAAGTCTCGTTATATAATATTCTCGGGAGTCCGAAAAAATAGCGATATAACCGGACTATCGATATATCCGATCCTGCGCGCATGTAATTTTCTCCTTGCGTTCATAGAAATAGTATCGTAATAAGCGGTACTATCGATATAACCGATATCGATATAACGAGACTTTACTGTACTTCAAAATGACCTCGGAGATGCAGTTTCAGAAGGCCCGATTGTTCGTGACGTCACGCCATGACGTCTTGCTTTGCTCTAGAATTAAAACAATGGCTTCAGATTCGGAGATGCTTTCTTCTTACTCATCCAGTTATGAGATTCAAATAGTTCTGAAAAGGAAAGCATAAATGTTTGCAATCGATTAAAGAAGTCCTCTCAGGACGTCAGGACTCCAATGTAGCGTCCCAGAAAAATGCACAAGATGGCGTCCAAGCTCCGTTAGAAATGAGCTGATTTGTCTGCTGGGAATTTGTCTAGTATCAAATAGTAGTCTTGGTGCAATACACGATTCACCATCGCGTTATGTGTTTTCCTTCTAATTTCACCATCAACAGATCAAAACGAAGTTTTCAGACCAAACAAAGTACCCAAAATGCATTGTGTGTCGCTTTCTCGGTCAGGGGCGTTCCAGACGTGACGTCACATCAGGCATAGTCATTAACTCGAACACAAGACTTCCTGAATATTCAGCGCGAGTCTTAAAACATAAAATATAGATATATGCGGTGGAATCTGTGTAAAATACACTCAGTAGAAGTCATTTGAAGTGATTTTACAAATTATGGACACAACTTGTCGGGAGGTGTCGGTTGTCCTTTAAACATACATTCCATGCAAAATATAGCACTGAAGCAATTTACGATAAAATTCACCTTACGAACGACCATTTGAAACGTATCTCGTTTGTAAATTGGGGAGCGTCTGTAAATTTGTTTCAACCTCAAATTTCCCCTCGATGCTAATTATCACTTTTTCTAAATGTCTAAATGTTTTTTTTTTTTCCTGAAGGAACACCACAGGTTTCAAGGAACTTCTGGCGCCAGTGCATCTCCAAAGCAGCGGAACTGAAGACAGATTAGCGCAAAACGGTTTAGGATGAGTAGCGTTAATACTCGCCTCAATTGAAAATTAAACTTGGTATGTAAACAACGGTGGATTTGTAGATTGTTTATTAATATCTTAATTACCCCGGACAAACATGAGCATGAACAGTAATAACACTTCATTAATGACAACTTCCTGTCCTTTGCGACCAGATGTACAAACAGAAGCGGCAGAAAGTCTTTTAGCAGAAACAGTTAGCCGCTAACAGATTGCTATGATCGGGGGGCACTGTTTCAAAAATGCAACAAAAAAGGCTGTCGATGTAGTATTGGGTGGGGGGTCAATGTTGTAGTTTTTTTATTTTAATAATTCGGATATGGTCGTCGGCCCTCTTGATATGAGTCGGGAGCTGTCCAAGTTGTGTAAGCGGAGATTTTTTTGGAGGCAAACATTCAACAGTTTGACAGCAGCCGTTCACATAATCCAACTTTTTAAACAAGGCAGCGGTAAAGCCGGAACATTCCAAAGCAGCTCCGATTTGGCGGGCCACTGAGTTAGACGTACACGTGGAGTTCACAGATTAGGTTGAGTGGTCTGGAAACACTGAAATGAAGCTTCAAAAAAGGTGGGACTATATGAATCAAAAATATGTATTGTATTGTATAAATCAAGGCTTTCGTTATTTTCAAGCGAGATGAGAGCACTCGGGACCATTTTTGAAAAATCATGGCAGAGGCTGCGTGGAATCTTTAAGGCCAGGCTCTTGGCTGGGTGTTAACTAAAATAGGCTACTTTCAATTTAATGTTAAATACTCATATGAAGACATGTTTTTGATGATAAAATGCACCAGGATTTCTTCATTCATATAACAACTTAAATTTCGGTCATGCTCATTATAATGTAGATGCAAATTTAAGTTAATTACAAAATGGCCTCCATGAAAGTACACCAAATTCAATGAAACCTGTCAGGATTTTAAAGTACATGTCAGAGAACAATGTGAACTACAATCGACCTGAAATTATTTTTCACCCATTGGTGGCAGAATTTTTAAAAAACAGCAATATTTCAACCTCGGTTCACAAACGATTTCAATATTTCTGAAACACATCAGTCTTGTGACAAGATTTTAGTACAAAATGTAGCGCAAATGACAGATCAGCATGCATAATTTCAACTTTCTACCTTTAACCATCTGAGAGATTAAGGTAAGCATTTCTCACACCTGGTGAAAACAGAAGATTGAAATATTGTAAATATTGGATTTTTATGATGGAGTTTCATCAATGACAACTAGTGGAATTTAAGGATAGTTTGTTGAGGTTTCTATGCTAATTGTGGAGAACGGATATCTTGGGGCAAAATCAACATACGCAGCCAAGAGCTTTGCCTTAGGTTGAACGTCATCGGTGTGTGTACGTCATCAGCAAGCAGCATGCTTATGTGTGATAGATTACACTAAAACCATGTACACTCGTCAAAATTATTTTTTTAAGCATGAGACTGAGCGCTGTTTATCAGAGGAAACAGCCGAAACGGTGGTCTGAGTCAAGTTTTGGCCTGAGGCTATGCTGAGCACTACTGTCCATGAAACACAAAAAAGATATCCCAACTCCAACATCTTTTAATGGGCACCATAGAACCGAGGAGGCTGCAAAGTGTGTGAGTTGGGTGCGTCACGGCGACAGAAGAGAAATGTGCATGTGTGTGTGTGTGTCAAGTCTTGAATGATGTAACAGCAAAGCTGGAGGAATGATGCATGTAAACACGCATCAAGGTCTTCTATTGGTGCGCGCACTGCACCCCCGGGCCGTGATGGCCGCCCTCCTCATCGGAGCTGTCGTTGTAGGCTTCTCTCCTGCCGCCCCCGCCTGATCCTTGACTCCTATCGAAATCCGTCAGGTCCACTTCCTCGGCCTCGGCGGAAATGAGGGGGTCCTCGGCGCGGCTCGGAAGGAGGCACTCCAGCTCCTGAAGGAGTGATAAGTGATTGTTATCGGCGTCTGTGCTTTTTTTTTAACAACATGCGTCACTAATGCGACTCACGTTGAGTTTTTCGGTGCTGATCCAATTGTTCTCGGGGAACTGCACGTCAAACTTGATGTAGAGGTCTCCCTTTTCAAAGGGGTTTCTGTACTGTGGCATTCCCTCTCCTTTGACCACACGAACGCAGCCTGAAAAGAGTAAAATATAGAGCAAAACAAGACTTAGTGTGCACATGCACAAAAAAGGCCTTTTACCATTTTTTATGTCCAACAATGGTGGCGCATGCAGGCATACACTCACGAGAGTGTAACCACATATGGGCAATCATTCTACAGTAATCCCTTGCTACTTTGCGGTTCGATTATCATGGCACTTGATGCATCACAGATTTTTTTCTAACCTAAAAAAAAGGGGGCTGCAAATAGCAGCGAAAGTCACTGCTGTCAAAATATCAAAATATATCATTCATTGAAGGTGCCCCCCATAATGCGGTGCAACTTATGTATGGAAAAAGGTTTTTAAATGTCATTCGTTTACGATGCACCTTATAATCCAGAAAATACGGTACTTAAAATGACAAACGGAGGGAAGGCGAAAGCCATTACAATGTCAATAAAGCGTTACATCAGATAAGACGAGTCGTCTACCTGTAAATATTATACTGTATACTGTATGCTGATAGAGGACTGTTTACGTTATTGTATGAATTTTTTACTTCTTCAGCTTCAGCTATTGTTAAAGCGCTATATAAATCCACAATCAGTGATACCTCAGCTCACAAACTTAATTGGTTCCCAGAAAGTGTGTGTCAGGGCTGCCCAACATTTATTTCCCATAAGAAACCATTCAAAATAATCCGTTCCCAGGTGCCCATAAAAGATAATTTTCTACTAAATAAGCCTTACAAATGCACAAAATATACCTATTTTATGTATGAGAAATGTGCGATTGTATCGTAATTAAAGAAATAAACTATATTGTATAATAGTCGTTTTATTTACCTTTGTGATGATCGTTGTCAATGAATGACGAAGTTCCAGGTTGCCTCTTGATGATATCCGAGTGAAGTTGCCGTGCTTTCTCGGCGATAATACCCTCACTCACACGGTCCCCTGCTAGCTGCTTTTCATTAATCCTAATCGACACAATTTTTTCAACCTCTTCTATTACCTGAGACCGTTGCTTAGACAACACAGAAACCCCCTTCGACTTAGCGTACTGCTACTGCTAAGTCACGCAAACGCACACCTCGTTTGTGTTATTCGATGATCTGCTTCTTCTGCTCGACCGTAATTTTCTATTGTGTCCTCTTCGGCTTAACACAAACCTGTGGTGGGGTCTTTTTTGGTCGCATAATAACAAAAGTACTCCACTCGATAACAAACCATGTCTGCACTCAAAGAGAGGGGTGACGAAAACTAGTCCGCCAGCCATTGTGGCGCTGTTCGACTGTGTGGTTTGGTGTTCACCCGCCAGCCACTGTGGCGCTGTGTGGTTTGGTTCGTCCGCCGAAATCGAGTTCGTCTGGCGATATTACAGTAAAGTCTCGTTATATCGATATTCAAGGGAGTCCGAAAAAATATCGATATAACCGGGACTATCGATATATCCGACCCTGTTTGCATGTAATTTTCTCCGTGCCTGCATAGAAATAGTATCGATATAACCGGGACTATCGATATATCCGATATCGATATAACGAGACTTTACTGTATATTATATTGTGGCGATATTATATGTTCGTAAGGCGAAGTTTGTGGGCTAAAGCGTTCTTTAGCTGGGGTATCACTGTATATTGTATTGTACTACAAACATTGACTGCGCTTGTTTATGCATGTCCTGTACTGTGCTCCCCTAAATTTGGCCTTGAATGATAATTTACCAATCCATGTCAGGTTCGCGACATCGCGGTTTTTGGTCTATCTTGGGTGGTGCGGGTCCGCATTAACCGCGATAAACAAGGGATTAATGTCGTATGTCTCACTTATCTGTGGACACCCAAAAAAATGATGCAGCTATGCAATAAAAAAAAAAAGAAATAATAATATCAGGTAGAGGCTCTGAAGTTTGAAGTTGAGGCACTCCAGGGTTCAGGTATGGCAGTACTGGTATGGGGCGTGTGTACCTGGTTCGATAACCTTGCCGGGTGGGTACTTGACAAGCAGCTGCCGTCCATCCAGATGCGAGAGGGTCAACTGAAAGCCACAAAGAGCCTCGACCAGGCCAATGCGCTGCACCATGCGAAGGTCATTGCCTTCCCGGCGAAATTCCTGAAATGGAGAATAACATTTAAAAAGTCAGATCTATATCTATAAAATCTGTTCAAATAACGACCTCATAAATGTACAGTGATACCTCGGTTTACGAACCTCTTGGGTTACGAACTTTTCCGTTTACGAACGTTACATTTATGAAGTTTACCTTGGCATACAAACTATTTTTTGGGATATACACGGAGCTGCCACAATGACTGATGTGTCATGTGACAAGCTCGTTCTAACAAGAAAATGGTGGCCGACTGTTTTGTCCTCTGTTCCACGCCCAGTCTTCGGTTAAAGCCACGTGATTGGTCAGGAACGCAGCAGTGACGGGAGGGGGTTACAGAAAGAGGCAGCTCTCCCAAAAACAAAATGGCGTCTTTGGTTAAAGCCATGTGATTGGTCAAGAACGCAGCAGTGAGGGGGTGGGGGGTTAAACTTTAAAGAGACAGGCAGACAACAGAGAGAAAACACATGCATACAAAAGGGAGACGACAAAGCTTGAAAAAAAAAGTGGAAAAAAAATACAAGTGAAATGGTGAGAAAATGGATAGAAAACAGTGAAATTTGGACTCGTTTCAACTCCAGCAGTGTAGACTGGAAGGTTAAAATATCCCATCAATCAGGCTCCACAAATAACCTGCACAAGCCATCTGTACACTTGATGCAAAAAGCTATCAACTCAGCTAAACAGAACACAATTGATGAGGAACTAGGTAAAATTATCGCAGAGAAAGCACCTCCAAGGGATCATTCCTCAAGATGGTGAAAGAAGACTACGTTCCTCATCAAGTGTTTAATGCTGATGAAACCGGCCACTCCATTCCATTGCATTTTTGGGGAAAATGTATTTGTGATAGAGATTTCTGATAGAGGCGTTTGCGTTGCATGAAGCGGTAACACCATGAAGGTCCTCCTGCAAAGCCGTTTATATTCATCTCCTTGGCAACGACCTGGGTGTGGAGATGCAACTGCACCGTTGACAAACCTCTCCCAGCAGCACATTGTTCAAGCACCCATGCGTGAACTCGTTCCTCCAACTGCGGCCACCTAGCTTTTATTGTTTTCTTCATTTCAGTAAGCGTAACCTCTTCTTTTCGCCAGTCCCTTACAAGTTTTGCGCTCACTCCAAACTTTCTTTCTGCTGCTCGATTGCAGTTTTTGGCTGCATATTTCACTATCTGCAGCTTGTAAGCTTCAGGATACGACTTTCTTTTCGGTGCCATTTTTATTCAGCCCTTCTCAGTTGTGTTTATAAATAACAGGTGTTACAGAAAAATCTGACCCTCCAGAAACCGCGACCGCAGGGACGACAGATTCTGATGGGTCACAGATTTCCCTGTAACACGTGTTATAGAAATGTGTAGGCTACTGTCTCTGCGCTCACAGATTTTGACGGCTCACAGATGTTTCAACACCACAATATCAGCACAGGACTAGAGCGCGCTCTTGCGGTTTAATGTGAAAATAACATGTGAAATGATATACAGTAATAAGCATATATAAATCGCTCCGATTTATAAGTCCCACCCCCGACCAAACTATGAAAAAAACTGACTTATAATCCGAAAAATACGGTAGTTTATTTCCTTAATTATAATACCAAAGCACATTTATTATACATAAAATAGGGAATATTTTGTGTAGTTTTAAAGCTTAGAAAATTAGAAAGTAGAAAATTATGTTTTATGGGGACCTGGGAACGGATTATTCTCATTTGAATGGTTTCCGATGGGAAATTAATTTTTGGGATCCACACTTTTCGCCTTACACTCTGTCTGGGAACCAATTAAGTTCATAAGCCAACGTATCACTGTACAATCTTTTTCCTACTTCATGTTCTTTCTCTTGTAGGACCAGGACGATATCGCCGGGTTCCACACCCGGCGCTTGGTCAGCTTCCCCGGTGAAGGTGATCTTCTGTCCGTGTTTCATGCCTTTGTCCACGTGCACCTCCAGAACCTTTGTTTCCTTACTCACCTTATGACCTTCGCATTTTTTACAGCGATCTTTCTCGCTGATGACCTCACCTGTACAAACACAACAGGCCGACCGATATTTGTGATGATGAGTTGTTGATCGCCACCCTCCCCCCCGGTCACGTGAAAGTGTGTGAATTATTTGCAGTCATGTTACCCTCTCCTTTGCAGTCTGTACAGACGGACTGCACCTGTTGGACCATACCAGGGGCCAGTTGTCGAATCACCACCCTCATACCCAGTCCTCTGCATGCCGTACACTTTTGTACTGCGCCCGCCTTGCCACCCTGACTGGAGAGCAAATGGCAGAATGTCAGCACTGTTCACGCAGTGTACTTTTGCATACCAGCCAACTTCTGAAACCAGAAAAGCCTAATAATCAATTGCTGCTGTGGACTGCAAATTTCCCCATTGTGGGACAAATAAAGGTATTCTGATTCTGATAATGCACCAAACTATTTTTAACATTGCAGCTACTTAAAGGACAACCAACACCATTTTTTTGTTTCCTAATTGACATCACAAAAACGTTTTATAGCATCTAAAATACCCAAAACACGCAGGCTGATATTTTTAGTCAAATGCAAAACACCAACAAAAATGAGTTCAAGTGACCCAAAACTACTTCAAAATGACCTCGGAGATGCCGAGTTTCAGAAGGTGCCGCCCCCTTGTTCGTGACGTCACGCCAGGACGTCTTGCCTTGCTCTAGAATCAAAACAATGGCTTCAGATTAGGTGAAAATGCTTTCTTGTTACTCATCCAGTTATGAATGATTCAAATAGTTCTGAAGAGGAAAGCATAAATGTTTGCAATCGATGAAAGAAGTCCTCCCGTATCAATTCGAGCGGTCAGGACTCCAATGTACCGTCCCAGAAAATGCACAAGATGGCACCCAAGCTCCGTTGGGAATGATTTGTCTGCTGGGAATTTGTGTCAACTAGTATCAAATAGTAGTCTTGGTGCAACACACAATCATTCACCATCGCATTATTCATGTGTTTTCCTTCTAATTTTGCCATCAACACGAAGTTTTCAGACCAAATAAAGGGGCGTTCCAGACGTGACGTCATGTCAGGCATCGTCATCAACTTAGTCTTAAAACGTAAAATATAGCTATATGCCGTGGAATCTTGAAGTCATTTGAAGTGATTTTACAAATTATGGACACAACTTGTCGGGAGGCGTCAGTTGTCCCTTAAAATGAGGCTAAAAACACCATACAAAAGACATTGTTAGTAACTTATGCACATGTAACCTACATTCCTATGGGTTGACAAAAATAGCTATGAACAAACTCAAATTTGAAGTAATACATTTCATTTATAAGCGCCTTTCAAAACTCTCAAGGTCACTTTACAGTAACGCGATACATTTTTCTGTGGGTGAGCAGCGGCAGCCACACGCGCCAGCGTTCACTTAACCCGGAAGTAACTCAAATAGATGGAAAGCTAGCTAGGAAGCTAATAGAGAGCTACCCAGCGAGTAGACCGCTGATAGATAAGATAGCCAGCCAACTAGACCGCTAATAGCTAGCTAATAGATAAATAACAGAGAGCAAAGAGCTAGGTAAGTAGCTAGCTTAATAGCTAGCTCGACTGTCATAATTTATGATGTAACAGGAACCCTAACCATGAATTGTTTTCAAAGTTTACTCTTTTAATTTAACACAATTTAATACCGCATAATCTTTTTTCCTGGGGTTTTAGGAAAGTTGTGCATTTTAAATGCCCTTTTAGATCAAAACCTACAGGACCATTTTGGCAAAATACTTTTCAAACCTATTTGCATTTTTCAGGTTGAAATGGCAGTTTATTGGCAGGCATTACTAATAATCCTAACTGGCTGGCACGCACACTAAAGGTCATCCACATTATCCACATTCACTTCTGGACCGAAGCATAACTCCTGGATGAATAGGGCGTCATTTGTACTTCTTTGAGGGGGGTCGGACCTTTCGCTCCTCATCCGAAAAGCTTTGTCACCAAACTAAAATTTTGCTGGTAGCTCTGCCCCTATATACAGGTAACATCCAAGTTACGACCATGACCGCTAGACCCTTTTTTTTTTTTTCATTCTACGCCTGGCAAGCAGCCGTCAACGCGTACCACAATTTTGGCCAGCCAGCATCTCACACACTTGCACAGCAATGCGCGACTACACTCAATACAGTATTTATACAGTGGAGATACCGTCTCGGCAACATCTCCTGTAGTACACTGCTTTTTTTCCTTTGGCGTCCGCCTGAGTCCGAGCGTGTATGTCGGGTGACCTTTTGTGTCCGTTAGCAGGGAGAGCAGGGTTCGTATAACATTTATAAATGAACTGTACAGTAAACAGTTTTGTATACATTACAGGTAAAGTTATACAATAATAAAAATCGATAATATGAAATATAAAATGATAAAAATGACACTAAAAGTTATACAATTTATAAATGAACTGTAAATACATAATAGTATTGAATAGAAAACGTTGCTTAAAAACAGATTGACATTGTATACTATCCTGTCGTGGAAACGTCAGGTCGGCTATTTTGAATGTATTTCAACTTATGACCGTTGGACTTACAACCATTTTGTTGGAATGGAACCGGTCGTAACTCGGATTTTACCTGTATATATATATCCCCAATGTCCCTATATACAGGGCCAGAGCTACCAGCAAAACTTTAGTTCACTGACAAAGCTTTTCGGATGAGGAGCGGAACGTCAGACACCTTCAAAGAAGTACAGATGACGGTTGAAGAAACCTTTTCTTCATCGGTGGACTACTCCTGTACAACTGAGAGCTTACACAAGACTATAATGCCTGGAAATGCTCGGGAGTATTCATCACAAAATGACTGTAGTATTCTTTTAGATTTCACTTATTGGTGCTTTTTCTCCAGCAGATGCCATTACACGAAAATGATTAAAAAAAAAAAAAAACAATGCTAACCCTTGACTCTCGATTCCAGGAATGATCCCCAGCACACGGAATTCATCTAAAGGGAGCTAACAGCTGGCACTGTGCCAATCACCTTTTCTAAATTTAGATCCTTAGCGATCTCGTGTTTGGAACGAACATTGGGTATTTACTATGTTGATTATTTTTGACTTAAAGTTTTGATTGGAAACCATCATTTTCATTTATAAACCGTAACCCAGAATGGGATCATGAAAACCATACTCGTTACAGCAAAACCGGAGTAGTTGGCAGGTATGCTTTTGTCTTGGTTAACAGGACAAAACACTTAAAAATGACTCACCCGTTGCAGGCACCGCAAAGGACATTCTTGCTCAGCTGGAGTTTGGTAGTTTTACCATTGTAGAGGTCTTCAAGGGAAACTCTGTCAGAGGAAATAAATAAACTCATTAGTATGGAATACAATGTCACTCACATTTAGGAAAATGGCAGATCCTAGACCAGATTCCAAGTTATGGATCGAGAAATTGTGCGTGTGCAGTTCAGTCACATCCTAACAAATTCATGGCTCCCTAAAATATATTTTAGGACATAAAACATATATATATTAATAATTTCATACTTAATTTCAATAATTTCATACTTGATGCACTGTTGAGACCCAATTATTTTTACACAAACAATTAAAAAGTCAATTTTTCATAACGCATCCCCTTTATAAAGGTCTCAATTACTTCAGAGGGTGCACCATGTCTTCGCCTCGCCTACGTCCTCCATTGCGTCCTCTTCCTTGTCCCCCCATGAACCCAAAAAGTCCTCCTCCAAAAATGTGAGAGAAGATATCATCCATGCCAGGGCCGCCTCCTCCGCCTTCTCGTAGCCCTTGTTCTCCATAGCGGTCGTAAAGTTCTTTCTTCTCCGGGGTTGTCAGTACTTCATATGCAAAACTGATTTCTTTAAACTGGGTGACAAAACGAAAAACAGACAGACACAGATTTTTGTATTTATCAGCTTACAAATGCTTTAGCCCATGAAGTTTTCGCCTCACAAACATTAAATTCCCAAGCAAATAGTCTTGGCTAACGAACTAGTTTTTTGGCGGATGAACATCAAACCACACGGTCGAACAGCGCCACGGTGGCTGGCGGACTGGTTTTCGTCACCCCCTTTCTTTGAGTGCAGACGTGGTTTGTTATCGAGTGGAGTATATTTGCTATTACGGGACTGAAAAAGATCCCACCACAGGCTAGTGTTAATCCGAAGAGGACACAAAAGAAAATTACGGTCGAGCAGATCATCGAAAACCACAAACGTGGTGTGCGTTTGTGTGACTGAGCTGTCCCAGTACCATTACGCTAAGTCGACCATTGCTACCATCCATTGACAACTACCATCACTATGGTAAATAAAACGACTTTATTATAAAGTAATTTATTTATTTAATTATAATACAACAGCACGTTTATTATACATAAAATAAGGTATATTTGGTGTACTTTTAAGGCGTATTTAGTAGAAAAGGAGGTTTGATGGGGACCTGGGAACGTATTATTCTCATTTTAATGGTTTCTTATGGGAAATAAATGTTTGGAAGAACGTTTCGTCTTACACACACTTTCTGGGAACCAATTAAGTTCGTAAGCTGAGGTACCATTGTATGTATTTTTTTCCATGCCAGTGCTCCAGCGACAGAAAAAAAATCTAATATGAAATTAATTATTTCATTTAAAAAGAAAACAAAGCCTATTATTTTGAATGTCAAATGGGATAAAAGAACATGGAATGTACCAACAAGAGGCACATTACTAAATTTACAGCAGAATGTACACCAGAAAATTAGCTAATAACGTTTTATAATAATAGTCAAAATAATAGTCATACTAATAATCATAATAATAATAATAATCATAATAATACATTTCTAAGCGCCTTTCAAAACTCTCAAGGTCACTTTACAGTCACAGGATCAGTTTTTTTTCCCGTGGGTGAGCAGCGGCAGCCACACGCGCCAGCATTCACTCAACCCGGAATAACTCTATATGCATATAACATCCAATGCATATTTACACTTGTATGAGTTAAGAATGTGTAAATTACAGTACCGGATTTGCTACAGTTCCTTATACACAAGCACCGTGTCAAAGGGGTTAGCAAGCATTTTAGTTGATGCAATTATACAACATAAAGCGACCTTTTCCTCCTCAATTGGATGGTGGTTTTAAATCTTAATATGCTACATAAAAGATTGTCCGTACAGTTAAATGCCTAAAACTTATACCTAAATTTTAAAACACAAAATTTACAGTCCGCTTATTTCAAATGGGATTCTCATCGATGTGGTTGGTGCCACAATATTTTTTTTCATATAAAAGCACCGCTAAATGTTTCATACCTTGTCTCCAGCATCTGGGTTCTTGTCGGGATGGTACTCTTTAGCCAATTTGCGGTAGGCCTGTCATAAAAACAAGGTTGAGAATGAAATTGCTAATAGCATATTCGAAAGAACTCATCAGAACATCAATCTCACTCAGTCAGGTACCAGCTATGTTTCTAAAAATGTTTTAGGCATCAAGTCATGTGATGCTGTCAAAAACATCGGGACACCAGCAGGAGCATTGCTGTCTTTGACACCTCCAGCCATCTTGAACTTTCATCTCATGTGCTCAACTTGTTAAACTACTCTTCTTATTCTAAGACAACAAAAGAGTATAGTAGATGTTTGGATATTGTGGAATAATCGTGGCAGTTATGTCTACAATGTCATGATTCGTACACGAGACCAGCATAATTTTTAATTGTCTTGACATTCAAAGAAAAAAACAATTACTTCAAATTTCTATGACAATTTCAATAGATGCGAGTTAAGTGACACTCGGGCATCGAGTTCAAAGATTTTTTAACAATAATCGTAACATTCACATTGGGATTATTCAATATTTTTCCCCACGCGAAGCAAGTGAAGGCGATATACGCAAAATGTTTGGACACGAAGCAATACTCGTTGAACTTGTGTATTTAATTTAGACTTCGTTTACAGGACAACATGGCGGCGACTATTTCCTGAAATGTATCGTCTAATATCCGGTGAGCTACGATACTCGTGGTCACTTGCGTTTCCTTTTATCATTCGGCAGACAATAAAAATCTCCAGTGTCTAAATGTGAAATATTCTGTAGATAGCAAGCGGGAATGGATCCCCATCGTCAGTGTGGATGAAGCCGTGCAGTGTGCTAGTTATCTCGTTTAGTTCCCAAACCATCGCGAGTTAGCCACCGAGCTCATGCTGGGTAAGCAGCATTCTAGGCCCATTTTACAGGTGACCTACATCGCTCGTTCACTCTTGTCACTTTGCACCGTCCTCACCTTTTTTAATTCGTTTTCGGAGGCCGACGGTGAGACGCCAAGGATGTCGTAGAGCTTCGTGTCCGCGACTTTCGACATAATGCTTGGTAGCCGGCTACCTCCTACCGACGTTCAGATGAGTGAGGAAGAAAACAAGCTAAGCCGGCTGGGATCGTCCAGTGTTGCCAGATTCGCACGCAAAGTCCCCCGTCTGACGTAGACGCCCCCAAACCAGAGCAGTCGCATTTCTCGGAGGGGGGCGGAGGGGGTTTCTGGAACTTCACACGGGGCCATTATCAGGTTTTATTATTAGCCTTACGTACCATGACGCTCTTTGTGACGCTCGAATGCAGAGACCAATTATGTTTGTATGAAGACCAATATACACCGTGGGCGGGCAGGGCCACTTTTGATTTTGAAGACGGACACATTGGCTAGACCATTTGTAGAAGAGGTAAATATTAAAAAAACTCTAGATACCGACAACCCAATCTCAGTTTCCCCCCATTCCTTTTTACCATTTCCATTTCTATAGCGCCTATTCTTATTAAACTGGCAACATTTGCCTATCCCCAACATCGCAAAGCAAAATGTACACATTCAGTAGTCACATAAATTTCAGCTCAGATTTACCCCCCGGTGTAGTTTACATGATTTTTATTAAACGAACGTAATTGTTTTGGAACGTGGCGAGAAGCTGGAATAGACCTCTCAAGAAAGCAGTGACGTGCAGTCAGGGGAGGCAGGTGAGGCCGTGCCTCACCTGTCATCATGGAAATATCAAATGAAAAAATACATTAAACAGTTATAGTTAAGTGATTTGTACCTTAAAGTTCTTTTCCATTTAACTTCACCATTTTTTGATTTTTTTTTTTTAATCGCTGAATTTTCACATTTACCATTCAAATACTATGTTGAGACGAGCAGTGAGGCAGCAGTCAGCTGCATATCACTAATAAAGTGTTCAAACACTTTTAGTATATGAACTACATTTCTACAGTTTAGTTGGTGTATATAATGTAGAGTCGCTTTACATTATAAACACTACTACAGTGTTAATTTTATTTTATTTTTATCAAAACTGTGTGCATTGGTGAGGCACACAGTTCTCCTGCCCCATGACAGGGGGTGGTGGTGATTACAGATTTTTCTTGCGTCTCCTCGGCTGCAGATTAATAGAATTAGTAAAAGCAAACTACAGTAAACAGTTAGCAAATTAAGTGCAACCATCCAGTCATTTTTTTCGTGTTTCTTAGCCTTATTTTCAGAATGGAGGATTACATATCTCAATTGAAAGAAATAGAGAGGAGAAGGAGCGGCGCAGGGACTTCATTTATAAGTAAAGGTAACACAATAATAACGGTTTTTAAATTCTTTTTTTCTATGCTGTGGTTTATATAAAGAATGCTGACATGACATTTTAAACAACACGTTAACTGTTGCCAATAAAATGGTGAAAAAGCTACTCTGTAGAGTTCATGTTTGTAAATCTGACTGATGACGTCAGTGCCTCACCAGCCATGAACCTCACCGCACGTCACTGCAAGAAAGAAAGGATGGTGGAATACCTATAGGTCATTGGAATACGTTCTCGTCAATATTTTGTATAGTGTCACTTAAATGTTAAGTTAAAAATGAAGGGAGATCGGACTAATACATGCGGGTTGAGAAGGTTAAATTGAGATAATTTTGAAGCCGCAAGTGTTGGCTGGACAACACAAAACGACAAAAAGGAGTTCATACTAAAACCTATGGCCAATTTAGTCTTTCAAAACAATGACAGAATCAGGACCACCCAATTACAGGGCACATACAAATAAACTACTGTATCATCTCACCCAGATTGATACCTAAGGACAAATTGGAATCTTTAATGAATGTGAATTGCCTTTAGCAACCTGGCGTCATCCAAATAGGCCACGCCCCTAAAGACAAGTGCCCAATATTACAAAACCAGCACAAAGGACAGATTGATCAATCGATTGGATAGATTGGTTGGTTGGACTGACAAACAGACAGAGAGAAAGATTGAAAGAGACAACGATAGATTGATTGCTCGGCGTCAAACTTTGATGACATCTTGCAAACATTTAAATTGTCATATGTAATAAAATATATTGTAAGGATGTAAGCACCGCTCCAAGCCTCTCATCACTGTCGCTTATTACAATCGAATAAACCTTTATTCTTGACTTCTTTATATGGGTTGGCAGTCATAACGGTCTGCTAAGGGAAACGGTGACTATAATGTGGCCACCGAAAAAAACACCGCTGCTTTAGGTGAAACTGGTCCATCGAGCTCCACGTTTTTTTTCACGTGCCCCTAAATTCTTCGGCTGAAATTGTGAGCATTGAATGACACTCCCTAAAACCATCAGCACAACACTGTATCTATAGAAACAGAATAATCATGAATTGGCATTGTGAAATATATCAGTCCGAAGCTATCTGTATTTTTCCTTGCGTTCAGGTAAATTATAACCTGACACTATAGTTGTTATTTTACATTCTCTTGACAATCTCTAACTGCTGACAGCGTCCCCCGCACGTCGTCAAAATGTCACCAGGCTGATAGTTTACCCGGCTTGACGGACAGACGAATTGATGGACTACGTTTTATCTTCCTCGCCATTTTGACACCACCGTTTGTCGTAACCCGTCCGTTGAAGTTTTTATTTTCGTCCAGTATCGGTGTGCTGACAGCATCTCCAAGACCACCGCGCACACGGCGAAGCGAATTGATGGTGACCGTAGGAGGACACTGCAAACGTGAAGCTAACATCCGCCACAATTGAAATAGAAGAGCGACGCGATGGGCCGCTACGGGTGACCTCACAGCCCAATCTTATATGATGACCGATGACAATGCAGACTGAAAGGTAAGCCTCGTTTGCCATTAAAAAAGAACAAACATTTCTATTTTAAAATAGAGTCAAGTGGAAAACAGTGACGCAGAGAGTGAGTCAGACCGAGGAGGTCAGCTAGCTAGCTTGTCACATATATAGCACCGCTTTTTAAATAGCTTCGAAACATAAAATGCAAAAGATTTATCTTTTTTTTATGAGGTCAACGATTCGGAGCGCAAGTACAAACTCGGGGGAATGTGTTGTCAACGGAGGACTAACAAACTTAACGCGCAGTGTATTCAAGCAATGGTCATTAAAATTTGGCTGTCACTGGTAATAAAATAATTTTTCTATTTTGCTAAAGCATTGTATTCTGAAAGGACAACCGACGTCTCCGGACAAGTTGTGTCCATAATTTGTAAAATGGCTTCAAATGACTTCGACTGAGCGTATTTTACAAACATTCCACCGCATATAGCTATATTTTAGATTTTAAGACTCGCGCTGAATATTTCGGAAGTCTTGTTTTTGAGTTCGTGAGTCCGTACTTGACGTCACTGAAGGAACGCCCCTGACCGAAAAAAAAGGACACATTGTAGCAGTGCTTCCATCACGTCAATGTATTTTGCTGTACTTGTTGGGTCTGAAAACCTCGTGTTGCACCAAAAAGCCGCCAGAGGAGGGTGACCAAGCTCACTGGAAGGAATTTATCAGCCTGTGGAAACGGGCTGATTAATTCCTTACACGGCTTTGTCGCCATTTCCTGCCTTTTTTGGGTGTGACATTTCCCACCCCTGATGCCTCAAAATGACATGGTATAAATTATTTCATCGATTGCAAACATTTATGCTTTCTTCTTCAGAACTATTTGAAGCATATTCATAACTGGATGAGTAACAAGAAAGCATATTCTCTGAATTTGAAACCATAGTTTTGATTCTTGAGCAAGGCAAGACGTCTTGCCGTGACACCACAAACACCTTATGAAGATATAATGATGGATGTTATGTTATAAAAGGATGTTATAAAAGGATGATGATGTTATGGTATAAAACCACAACTCCTGTTATTATTAGATACCCACATAAATTAAAATGCAATTCTAAATTTAAGATAGGTGGACATATTAAATCACAGAGGAGAAAAAAAGATTATTTATCAGTGAGTCAATCTATGTACATCAATCAATAGTTGTTTTTATAGCATCAATCAAAATGCTATAATCTCTCTAAACAGCTAAGAGCACACATCTCTGCAGACAGCAGCCATGTTTTGGAAATTTGACCTACACACAGCTTCTCATCTGGAGGCATTACTGGACAAGGAGGATGTCACGCTTACTGAGCTCATGGACGAGGATGATGTTCTGCAGGAGTGCAAAGCTCAGAACAGAAGGTCATTGTGGCATCTCGGTTGACTCCATTGTAGGCATCCTGACTGACTTTTCTTCATAACTTTTGTTAGACTCCTCCTGTTCTTGTGCCAGGACCAGTGCATGCAGGAACTAGTTCACAAGATTACTACAGAGCCTCCTGCTGGGATCGAGGAGACCAAGCGATACAAGTATGTGACCAAAAATGCTAGTTTTCTGTGATAGCTAATGCTAATATGGTAATAATGCAGCCCCGTCAACCTTATCTTTAGAAGATAGTGTTTTAATGTTGATAAAAGCTGATCTGGAACCTTTATTAGTTCCGCTGTCAAGTCATGTGTACAACTAGAGGTAACAGCCGACTTACGACCGGGTTCTGTTCAGACAAAACGGTTGTAAGTCAAACGGTCGTGAGTCGAAATCCATTAAAAATGGTCGACACGAGGTTTAGTATACGATGTCAATCTGTTGTTTTTAACCAACATTTTATATTGAATACTATTATATACCAAACAGTTTACAGTTCATTTATACATTTGATAACTTTTAGTGTCATTTTTATCATTTTATGTTTCATATTATAGATTTTTATTACTGTATGCCTGTAACTGTAATATATACTATACTGTTTACAGTTTATTTATAAATGTTATACCTTTTAGTGTCCTTTTTTATCATTTTATATTTCATATTATCAATTTTTATTACTGTATACCTGTACCAAACTGTTTACTGTACAGTTTATTTATAAATTTTATATTTACCTTTTAGTGTCAGCGCACACGCGTTCTGCTGACTGAAATACGCACGGCTTCCCAAGTGTAGTCACGCAGTAGATTGCTGTGCGAGAGTGAGATGCTGGATGGACAAAATTTTAGTACGCGTTGCCGGCTGCTAGCGCATTACGGTGCCAGGCGTAGAATTGAAAAAGAAAAAAAAAAGTGCTGATCATAAGTACGGGTGGTCGTAAGTGGGATCCATTTTCCGTACCGCTTATTCCTCATTAGGGTCGCGGGGGGTGCTAGAGCCTATCTCAGCTGTCTTCGAGCACGAGGCGGGGGACACCCTGAATTGGTTGCCAGCCAATCGCAGGGCACACAAAGACGGACAACAGTCACTCTCACACTCACACCTAGGGACAATTTGGAGTGGTCAATCTGCCTGCCATGCATGCTTTTGGAGTGTGGGAGGAAACCGGGGGACCCTGAGAAAGCCCACGTGGGTTCGGGGAGAACATGCAAGCTCCACACAGGGAGGACGGACCGGGACGGGAACCGGCGACCTCTGCACTGTGAAGCCGGTGTGCTAACCACTCGACTACCGGGCCGCCCCCGTAAGTGGGATGTTACCTGTATTTGTGTACAAAGAACAAATTTTCTATTTCATAAACGAAATAATTTGAATAATATCTCCCTTTTATCTTGATACGATGCTGTTGCAACACTCATTCCCAGTCGTGCAATGGTTACATCGGCAAATTTTGTCCAACCCAGTCAATTTTTTCCCCAATTTCTACGTTACAAGCAAGGTGTTTGTTGTTCATTCACAGGTATTCAAATATCGCATGTGAGCTGTTGACAAGTGATGTGGGCGTAATTAACGACAAGCTGGGCAATGAGGAGCCTCTCCTGGAAACCCTTTATGGCTTCTTGGAGCAACCCTCCCCTCTGAATCCATTGCTGTCGTCCTTTTTTAGCAAGACCATTGGGAACCTCATCGCACGGAAAACTGAACAGGTAGAGATGAAACATGATTCATTCCCATTTGTCCAAAGTTCGCAGAACCGATTCGTTCCAGCTTTCTATATATTCGGAGATTGACTATCACCTGCTGTTCCGTACAGTGGAACCTGTTACCGCAGATTATTTTTTCATGATTCAAAATACATTTCCCGAATCATAAATGATGTAAATAATCTGTTGGGTGTTCAGTTGCCATCGTGAAATCTTCATTAATTGTACTTGTTCTGCTTTGACTCATTGACTGCCATAAGTGACCTTGAGAGTTTGGAAAGGTGCTTATAATCATAATAATAAGTATTATATTAGATTATTATAGTATTTTTCAAAGCAAAAAAACTCAAACTCGCCTCCAACGCAAACCCAAGACCCAGAAAAGGACTTTGGTGTCTTTCCAGGGACCAAGAAAGGCCAATCGGACTGCGCCGCTTGGCTGGAGTTCTATCTATTTGCTATCCATTAGCTAGCTACCTAGCTGACTATCTATTTGCTATCTAGCTAGCTACCTGGATGGCTATCTATTTGCAATCTAGATATCTACCTAGCTGGCTACCCATTTGCTATCTAGCTGGCTATGCTTTTGCTATATATTTGCTTTCTATTAGCTATCTGTCTAGCCTCCTAGCTAGCTATCTATTTGCTATCCATTTTCTATCTATTAGCAAGCTACCTAGCTAACAACATATTTGCTATCTATTAGCTATCTGTCTAGCTAGCTAGCTATGTAGCTGGCTATTTATTAGCTAAATGGCTAGTTAGCTAACTGTCTAGCTGGCTATCTATTAGCTATCTGTTAGCCAGCTGGCTAGCTTTCTAGCTAGTATTTAAGTTACTTGCGAGTTGAGTGAATGCTGGCGCATGTAGCTGCCGCTGCTCATCCGCAGAAAAACTCTCCTGTGACTGTAAAGTGACCTTGAGAGTTTTGAAAGGCGCTTGGAAATGAAATGTATTATTATTATTATTTTTATTATTATTATTATTCACTAATTTATTGACTAAAATATGACGTAGAGCGGCATTCCCGAATTAGTTCGGGTTTAGTTTTTTCTTGCTTAGGTGTGGATAAAGCGCTGGCCAGACCTCTGGCAATGTTTTTTCCCTTTCAAAAGGGGGCAGGATTTCCATTTTTGTGCTTTGTTCCAGTTTCAGCTGCTTTTAAAGCACTATATGAACCAATATTTATGTATTGATTGTATTTTGGAAAGCCGCCCTCATTTCAAGCTCATGTAAGTCCAGACCCATATAATTTAGGAATTTGCTGTGTTAAATATTTATGTAGTCCTAAAACTCAATATTCTGTGGGTCCTGGAATTCGAGTGACAATGACAAAAACCCTGGCACTAGCGTGGACACATTTTTGCACGTCTGGTCGTGAATGAGTTAAATGACCTTTTTAACCTTTAACTTAGAGCCTACAAAATCTTATTTATGGTGGTGATGTGCTTCTCAATTGTTTATATTTTTTATCGTAATCATAAAGCAACAGTCCCAAATTTCAATGTCTTTTCAAAGGAATTCAAAGCTAAATGACCGCGTTTGGCTAGCATGTTAGTGTCGTGCACACTGTAGTGTATTTTTCAACTCACACTTTCATAAAGGCAACAGACTTTGTCACTTCGATGTCTCTGTTCTGTTGTGATCAGGTGATTAGTTTCCTGCGGCGGAAGGAGGGATTTCTCTCGTTGGTTTTAAAACACATCGATACGTCAGCCATGATGGATATCTTGCTTCGGCTTATCAGCTGTGTGGAGCCGCCCCCTCTTCGACTCGAGACTCTCGCTGTAACCAACAAATAAATGCATAGTTGATGCCATTTTTCATCACCTATATATTTTCTATTATCATATGTTCTGTTTATTGTTTACAGTGGCTAAATGAAGAAACGCTGGCCCAGAGACTCGTTGAAATTATTCATCCGGAGATGGATGAAGAGGTACATGTGCACATTCTTGTCATTTTGCAGCGTTTGAATTGAATACATTGACTTTCACAATACTAAAAGTTCACGTCGGTGTGTGTTATGTCTGTCAAGAGGCAGTGCAACGCGTCTCAGACTTTGTGCGACATCATTCGTTTAAGCAGAGACCAGACCAATCAGCTTCAGGAGATGTCCAAGCCTGACCCGTTGCTGACCGTGCTGGAATCGTACGACGCACCGACCCACACAAACGCTCTTGGGACATGATGCACCCTCTAAGTTGATGGATGTCTGTGTTCCACAGGAAAGAGTGTGTGGAGCAGCTGCTACGAAATATGTTCTCTGGAGATCGGACTGAGAGCTGCATCGTCAATGGGATTCAGGTTCTGCTCACTCTGCTGGAAATCAGGAGGCCTATGTGAGTCGCCCACCTTTCGTGCTTTTATTAACTCATTCACTGCCAGACGCTGTGCAAATATGTGTCCACTCCAGTGCCAGGGCTTTTGTCATTGTCACTCTATTCCCAATGCCCATCTGTATTTTTATAATGACACGAGTCACCAACAAATTTTAATCACAGATGGCTTTGTTGTCCCTATGTATATTTTTGACGGCGATTTCCCCAAAAATACTTTTTTCCAATCGCATCATGTTTCTGAGATATTTTCTTTTTTTAACTCATTCACTGCCAGATGTGCAAAAAGTGTTTCCACTGCAGTACCAGTTTTTGTCATTGTCACTCGAATTCCAGGACCCAAAGAACATTGAGTTTTAGGACTACATAAACGTTCAATGCAGTGTAAGAAACCTTAAACTCTCTTCTTTAATCAGAAAAAAATAGTTAATTATATGGGTCTGGAGTTATATGAGCTTGAAATGAGGGTGGCTGTCCAAAATACAATACATACATATTGGTTCATAAAGCACTAACATGGAAAAAAGGGAAATGCTGCACCCTTGTAGAAAAGAAAAAAAACACTGCCAGAGGCCATGGTCAGTGCTTTATCAGCACCCAAGCGTGAAAAAACAAAACCCGAACGAATTTGGGAATGACGCTCTAAGTCATACATTCAATTCCCGAAAAAAATTGTGAATGGCAGTGAATGAATGAATGAAGTTTCACGTACTCTTCTGGAATGAGATGCGTGTAGTTTGAGAGTTAATTCCTAAGTTATATGGGTCTGGAGTTATATGAGCTTAAAATGGGGGCGGCTGTACAAAAGGCAAATGCTGCCCCCTCGTGGGAGGGAAATGCATTGCCAGAGGTCTGACTGGAGCTTGCTCCGCACCCCCCACCCCCCGCACACACACACAAATTCGGGAATGCCGCTCCCAGTCATGCTTTGCAATTCCCAAATAAAGTCAGCAATGGCAGTGAATGAGTTAACCTTTGTGTTTTTCTGTTGATGTAAAATTACACCGAGCTCTCCGTTTGAAGCTTCTGTTAATTTGTGTGTGTTTCTTTTTTTTTGGGGGGGGGGGGGGGGGGGGGGGGGGGCAGCGTGGAGGGTGTCATGGACACTCAGGGGTTTGAGAGAAGTTACAATATTAACAGCAGCATCCTGTTGGCCATTCAGCCACACTTGCTTCATTTCCACCAGCTACTTCTCGAGCCTCCCAAAGTATGTAAAGAAGACTCGTGAACAGGTTTCGGGAAGGGGTTTGGGTTCATGACAGCAGTACAGTCTGTTTGGTCTCTTTACCTCATCTAGCGAAATCCAATGACGACCACTTTGGGGGTTCTGGAGGAACCTTTGGGGAACACACGGCTGCACGTCGCCAGACTAGTGGCCTCCTTGCTCTACACCAACTCCTCCAGCCATGCGGTTATAGCGCAGGAACTTTGCCGACTCAACACAATGGACCTGCTTTTGGTGAGGCCGACTCCATACTTTTCAATGGCCGCCGTTGTTCCAAAAGGAACCCGTTTGTGCTTTCAGAATTCCTTCTTCAAGTACACGTGGAACAACTTCCTGCACCTTCAAGTGGAGCTCTGCGTGGCAGCCATCCTGAGGCCCTGTGCTCACGAAATGAGACTTCAGCAACCGGGGCTCCTTTCCCAAGACAACGTCAAGCCTTCTGAGGATGTGTCGCAGGAGCAGGCTTTGACCGGGGTCACCCATGACAATACTGCACAGAATTTATTGGTGACTCATGTAGGTATCTTAAACATGCTGATGGAAACTCTGCGCTTTTGTCTTGACCATTGATCACCTGATTCTTTGTTTTTCCAAGTTGTTTCAGCATTGCCACCTTGTTCAGAGAATTCTACAGGCCTGGGAAGAGAATGATAGAACACAGTAAGACTAATTGATCGGATCAGGCTGTTTCCAAATGTATGAGATGATTTAAGGGATGAAATTGTTTTTAGGTCAGAAGGTGGAATGAGGAGAGGCTACATGGGGCATCTGACCAGGATTGCCAACACAATTGTCCACAATCTGGAAAAAGGACCGGTTCACACCCAGATTAGTAATCTCATCAGCGGTACCTCTAATCAATCATGTATTCACATTCACCCAATCACTACTTGACTATTATTAACTCATTCGCATCCATTCACAAATTTATTCGTGAATTGAAAATATGACGTCAAGCGCCATTCCCAAATCAGTTCGGGTTTTTGTTTTTTCTTGCTTGGGTGCCGATAAAGTGCTGGCCAGACTTCTGGGATTGTTTTTTTTTTCTTTTGCACAAGGGGTCAGCGTTTCTCCTTTTCCACGTTAGCGCTTTGTTCCAGCTTCAGTTGTTGTTAAAGCGCTCTATTAACCAATATGGATGTATTGCATTGTATTTTTGACACCCGCCCTCATTTCAATCGCTCCATATAACTCCAGACCCATCTAATTTAGGAATTAACTCTTTTCTGATAAAAGAAGAGAGTAAGGTTTCTTATGCTGCATTAAATGTTTATTTAGTCCTAAAAATCAATATTTTGTGACTCCTGGAATTTGAGTGACAATGACAAAAACCTTGGCACTGGAGGGAACACGTTTGCACCCGCCTGGCAGTGAATGAGTTAAGTAGTTCCAGCCTTTATTTCGGTACCCATTTACAATCCAAAGCAGTGGTATGATTGTTATTTTATTTATTTAGTGTCCTTGAGAGTTTTGAAAAGCGCTTATAAATGAAATTATTATTATTATTATGAGTAGTAGTAGTAGTAGTATTGATACTGTGATACATTGGCTTACGAATTTAATTGGTTCCCAGACTGAGTGTGTAAGGCGAAAAGTGTATCTCAAAAATTAATTTCTCATAGGAAACCATAAAAATGAGAATAATCCGTTCCCAGGTACCCATAAAACATCATTTTCTACTTTCTATTTTTTTCAAAGCCTTAAAACTACACAAAATATACCTTATTTTGTGTATAATAAATGTGCTATTGTATTATAATTAAAGAAATAAACTGTACTGTATAATAAAGTCATTTTATTTACCTTTGTGATGGTCGATGGCTTGATGGAATGGAGTGGCCGGTTTCATCAGCATTAAACACTTGATGAGGAATGTAACCTTCTTTCACCATCTTGAGGAATGATCCCTTGTAGGTGCTTTCTCTGTGATAATTTTATCTAGTTCCTCATCAATTGTGTTCTGTTTAGCTGAGTTGATAGCTTTTTGCATCAAGTGTACAGATGGCTTGTGCGGGTTGTTTGTGGAGCCTGATTGATGGGATATTTTAACCTTGCAGTAGACTCTCTGCCTTTGAAAGTTGAAACTCTCTCACTGTTGTCTGCCTGTCTTTTTAATGTTTAAACCACCTCCCCTCACTGCTGCGTTCTTGACCAATCACGTGGCTTTAACCGAAGACTGGGAGCAGGGAATAGAGGACAAAAAAAGTCGGCAGCCATTTTCTTTTTGAAGAACGGCTTCACTCTCTATCTGTAAACCCCACCGCCCCCCTCACTGCTGCGTTCTTGACCAATCACATGGCTTTAACCGAAGACTGGGGGCGGGAAATAGAGGACAAAGAGTCGGCTGCCATTTTGTTGTTAGAAGAACGGGCTAGTTCGCGAACGACACATCACTCTTTGAGGCAGCTCCACGTACGAAAAAAAGTTCGTATGCTAAGGTAAAATGTTCATAAATTTAACGTTCGTAACCTGAAAGTTTCGTATGCCAAGGGGTTCGTAAACCGTGTTATCACTGTATTATTATTGATGCACATGTCAGGCAGTGAATGAGTTAATTCTGTTTGTTGGTTTTGTTGTGTAGAGCTACCAGCCGACTGCAGAGGGCGCTGGGAGACTTTTGTGAACCAGACACTTTCAGAGACCAACAAGAGAAACACCATCGACTTGGTACCATGCCTGCAATATATCACCTTGCGGTTAATCGTGTAAACTCTTAATGTTCCTTTTGTGCGTTTTAGGTCGGCAGCGATAATCCAAGGCCTTCTTCGGAAGACGACATGGAGAGTCCCTTCCCAAAAGAACTGACGCTCCAGCAGGTTTCAGCTCAGATGTGAAATATGTATAATGAGTGCCTGGTTGGATACGATGTAAGTTTTCGTTTGTGTGCTTCAGGCTTTTTCAGACTACCAAATTCAACAGATGACGGCAAATTTTGTGGATCAGTTCGGCTTCAACGACGACGAGTTTACCGAACACGACGATGGCATTGGGTGTGTGTACTACAGTGGCCGTGCATTCGCTACTTGGGCTTTACCTCACTATGTTTATTCTGCAAATTATTTTCTCATTCTAGGGCAACGTTTAATCGAATTGCAGAGATCAATATCAACATTGATGTGAGCCAGGACAGTGTGAGTTTAAAAATCATGTTGATTATTATTACAGTAAAGTCTCGTTATATCGATATCGGATATATCGATAGTCCCGGTTATATCGATACTATTTCTATGCACGCACGGAGAAAATTACATTCAAACAGGGTCGGATATATCGATAGTCCCGGTTATATCGATATTTTTTCGGACTCCCTTGAATATCGATATAACGAGACTTTACTGTATTTATTATTATCATTCAGTGGCGAGCGGTGGATTTCATCACTAGGCCTTCAGTAGTGCTATGTCTGAATCAGCTGTTAGTGGTGTGATTTACTATACGTCCATTAGAGGGTGCCGATAGCAAGGAAATAACTTGTGACTTGAAGAAATGTAAGAAATATTGTCATTAAACTGTTCGAATTTTGAATATGAACGTGTGGATTCATGATAACCTGAATATTATTTGCTATTTTTGCTAGCTTCGGAGCTGTCCAACCTTTCTTAATGATGTCCATCTATTCTTGAAAAGTCTTGAAAATGACTTTAACAGTATATCCTAAACCAAATCTATTTCTTCTCCTTCAGCCATTGTGAGTTGACAAAACCGTTATTAAATCAACACAATATATTTGCTTCTTCAGCTCGCTCCAGATACAATGTGCTAGCTCTGGCCAGTATGCTCTTATCACTAACGGCTAGTGATACTATGATTGGCTGGTCACTAGCCAATCATAGTTTGCGACAACTTTGACATTTCCAGCGCCTGCAATCAGGCCTTGAGTTGCCAACTTGAAATCGGAATGGTTAAAGCAACAATTTGATTGCCATGTTTGATGCGACAGGGCCCGCACAACTGATTGTGAAGCCCCCCAGATAGATTTCTGACCTGGTAACAAATAATAATAATAATAATAATAATACATTTCATTTATAAGCGCCTTTCAAACCTCTCAGGGACACTTTACAGTCACACAATATTTTTTCTGCGGGTGAGCAGCGGCAGCCACACGTGCCAGCGTTCACTCAACCCGGAAGTAACTCAAATAGATAAAAAGTTAGCTAGCTAATAGATACATACATACATCCATAAATAAATACATACATAAATACACTAGTGTCCTTGAGAGTTTTGAAAGGCGCTTATAAATGAAATTACAGTAAAGTCTCGTTATATCGATATTCAAGGGAGTCCGAAAAAATATCGATATAACCGGGACTATCGATATATCCGACACTGTTTGCATGTAATTTTCTCCGTGCGTGCATAGAAATAGTATCGATATAACCGGGACTATCGATATAACGAGACTTTACTGTATTATTATTATTATTATTATTATTATTATTATTATTATTATTATTATTATGAGTAGTAGTAATATTGGTACTGTGATACCTTGGCTTACGAACTTAATTGCTTCCCAGACAGTGTGTAAGGCGAAAAGTGTGTATCTCAAAAGTTAATTTCCCATAGGAAACCATTAAAATAAGAATAATCTGTTCCCAGGTCGCCATAAAACATAATTTTCTATTTTCTAATTTTCTAAGACTTAAAACTACAAATAATATACTTTATTTTGTGTATCATAAATGTGCTATGGTATTATAATTAAAGAAATAAACTGTACTGTATAATAAAGTCATTTTAATTACCTTTGTGATAGTCGATGTGAATAAATGGATCAATACGTAGATAAACAAATAAATAAACAATTAAAATAAAATGATAAGTAGATAAACAGATAAATAAATAAATAAATAAATAACTCAATAAAATAAAGTATGAGTAGATGGATAAACAAACAGATGATAGCTTAAAAGTGATTGCTTAAATTCTTAAATTCGAAAACACTACCTAGAAGCAGCACAACAGGGGAACAGCTGAAAGACAATTGACATGAGTCGGTGATTCTGATATTTTTAGGCCAGCAGAGAAGGCACTGACGGCCCACCACTGTTATTATTATATTTTAGCGTGTTATGATTAAATGTGATGTTGTTGTTTTTTATTACAACACCAACATTTCATTTTGGATTGGGCATGTGGAACGGATTAATGACATTTCAGTTTATTTCAATAGTACGAACTTGGTCAAGGACGAACAAATAAAATGGCCTGCCCTGAAAATACAATCCTATTTTTCATCTACTAGTTTAAACCTTTGACAGTGCTCCGCATACTTTGCAGGCCAATACGGCTTCATTTGACGCTTCTGCCAAAGAGAGGATTCAAGCCTTTGACGATGACGAAGAGGACATATGGGAGGAAAAAGAATTCAACTATACAACACAAACCAAGTCCAGAAACAGGTTTGCAAGCCGTTTTCAAGACACCGTTGATGTCGTGATCCGTCAACGTTTATTTGATCGACTCCATTCAAGGTTCGGTGGGTCGCAAGCAGCTCAAGGTCAAGCCTCGAGTAAGGCGTGCGATGTGTCGGCCACTGATAAAGCGGCAAGCTCAGACTCTGATGAAGGAGAGGAGCTGAAAGGTGACATCGACCCTTTTTCCAGTCAGGGAGAGGCCACAAAGAGTAAGAGAGACATGTGATCATCATCCCATTGTTTCGGGCGGTTTTGAGTACTCGTGTACTTTGTTCTTTAGACTCGGGCTGGATTGCAGACTTTGGGGAGGTCAACTCCAAGGCTCCTGCGGCAGGCGTGGGCTTTGCAGCCTGGGATAGTCCCCAGCCTGCTGCCACCGAGAGAGACGAGAAGGGTTGGGCCAAGTTTCCAGATTTCCAACCTTTTTGTTGGTGAGCTTGCAAAATGCATGCACGCTATCATCGCTGGATATTTTACAGCGAATGTCTCGTAACCACCATGAGAGTTGTGTTTCCGCTCGTTGACCACATAAGTTGAAAAGAAGCAAAGCCCTAAATTTAGCGTCAAATTTTCGCAACGTGCAGTTAGTGGCATTTATAAGGGGCAGAGCGAGGCCAGGGCGACATTCCAAAAGAGAAACCGCAAAACATCCTCTGTGAATTGATTCCCCAGTACAGAACGGCACGCATCTCATCTAGAACAGTACGTGAAACTTCATTAACTCATTCACTGCCATTCACAAATATATTCGGAAATTTAAAATATGACGTAGAGCGCAATTCCCGAATTTGTGCAGGTTTTCTTTTTTCATGCCTGGGTGCAAATAAAGCGCTGACCATGGCCTCTGGCAATGTTCTTTTCTTTTCCATGTTAGTGCTTTCTTCCAGCTTCAACTGTTGTTAAAGCGCTATATAAACCAATATGCATGTATTGCATTGTATTTTTGGACAGCTGCTCTCATTTCAAGCTCATATAACTCCAGACCCATATCATTTCGGAATTAACTCTTTTTTTCCTGATGAAAGAAGATGGTCTAAGGTTTCTTACACTGCATTGAATGTTTATGTAATCCTGAAAGTCAATATTCTGTGGATCCTGCAATTCAAGTGACAATGACAAAAACCCTGGCACTGGAGTGGACACATTTTTGCACGTCTGGCAATGAATGGGTTAATGGCTATCTGTCGTATGCATGGTGCCAACGTAACAATAAAAAAATGTCCCTTTGTTATATTACATCGTTTCTTTCTTCATGTTTTTATTCAGACAATCACAGTATTGAGGAAAAGGTTTCTTTAGCCGTCATCTGTATTTATTTGAAGGTGTCAGATGTGTCAGATGCTTCGCTCCTTAAATTTTACCTTAGCATACGAACTATTTTTCGGGATACACACGGTGCTGCCACAATGAGCGATGTGTCGTTCGCGAATGAGCCCGTTCTCCTAACAAGAAGATGGCAGTTAGGAGAACGGGCTCGTCCTTTCACTGCTGCGTTCTTGACCAATCATGTGGCTTTAACCGACGACTGGGGGCGGGGAATAGAGGACCAAAACAAGCTAACAAGAAGATGGCAGTTAGCTTGTTTTGGTCCTCTATTCCCCGCCCCCAGTCGTCGGTTAAAGCCACATGATTGGTCAAGAACGCAGCAGTGAAAGGACGTGGTTTAAACATTAAAGAGACAGGCAGACGACAGAGAGAGAGTGACAAAATGGATAGAAAACTGAAATTTGGACTCGTTTCAACTTTGATAGTTCAAAGGCAGAGTGTAGACAGCAAGGTTAAAATTCCCATCAATCGGGCTCCACAAATAACCCGCACAAGCGATCTGTACACTTGATGCAAAAAGCTATCAACCCAGCTAAACAGAACACAATTGATGAGGAACAAGGTAAAATTATGGCAGAGAAAGCACCTACGAGGGATCATTCCTCAAGATGGTGAAAGAAGTACATTCCTCATCAAGTTTTTAATGCTGATGAAACCGGCCACTCCATTCCATCAAGTCATCAACGACCATCACAAAGGTAAATAAAACAACTTTATTATACAGTACAGTTTATTTCATTAATTATGATACCATAGAAATACCATAGAAATTGATGTTTTCATGTTTATGTTTGTTAAGTAATTATAAGTGCCTTGCATGCTGGGTCCGAGAGGACAGTAATTTCATCTGTGCTGTATGTCATGCATATTAGCATATTTGACAATAAAGCTGACTTTGACTTTGACTTGGATAGCACATTTATTATACACAAAATAAGGTATATTTTGTGTAGTTTTAAGGCTTTGAAAATTAGAAAGTAGAAAATGATGTTTTATGGGTACCTGGGAACGGATTATTCTCATTTTAATGGTTTCCTATGAGAAACTAATTTTTGGGATGCACACTTTTCTCCTTACACACTCTGCCTGGGAACCAATTAAGTTGATAAGCCAAGGTATCACTATATATCTCCCTCATGCTCTGATCGGTCCATGCTCTAAAGTTGGGGAAGCAGTAGACTACTCCCTGAAGCTAATCTGATTACCTCTTTTGTCCTGTCTGATTACCTCTACTGGACTATGCCTGGCTCTGATCATCTCTGGTATCACTTCACTAGCATGACGAAGCTTACGTGGTAATGGCCTCGTCTTTTGTAAGCACGGTCTGAATTAAACCTTATACCACCATGGCGATTTAGTGAAGGGTTTCCGAGACTTTTACATCAGAGCATTAGTGATATATATCGGGCCAGAGTTACCAGCACGACTTTTTTTCGCTGACGAAGCTCTTTGGATGAGCGAAACGTCTGACACTTTCACCTTTGACCTGATCTCTCCAAACGATTGTCTGTTGTGCTCTCACCTTCTCACGTTTTTGACATGTACCCCTAGTTCTGAAACAGGCCCCCGTTGCAGCTCCCCTGTGGACTCAGACCTTAGTGCCAAACCAAACCAGAATCGTAAGATGTGGCTGACTTATTTTTTTTTAATCGCAAAAATAAAATGTTTCAATGCGATCTCAATCAAATTGGACGATGTTATTCTTTTCTCTTCCAGCCTGCGTGTGGAGCATATGCGGAGTGAGAAAAGCCCCCCTTGTGGCTTCAGACAGCTCATCCTCCAGCAGTTCCGACACTGACGAAGATGAAAATAAGACTGGGGGCGCGTCCACCCGCACGGAGACCATCAAGACGGGTGACGGCAAGGAGACCATCCGACTCAGTGTGGATGCCAAAAACGATCGTGCAGTCTCCAGCAGGTACGGGATGGGTTCTCAATAGATGCTCTGTACCCCTTATATAAAATCGGCCATCAAAGTGCGTGGCTCGGTTCGTCCATCAAAGCTCTTTTATGCTCTTTTCAACTGGAATTAATCAATAACATCGAAGAATATTAATATTTTGTATTTTCTTACAAATGGCCTCTGAAAGCATACAACTAATACAGTGATACCTCCGCATACGAATGCTTCAGCTCACAAACTTTTCGCCTCACGAACATTAAATTCGCTAGCATATAGTCTCGGCTGACGAACTAGTTTTCAGCGGACGAACCAAACCAGGCGGCGCCACAGTGGCTGGCGGACTAGTTTTCATCACCCCCTTTCTTTGAGTGCCTTTGTTATCAAGTGTAGTACTTTTGCTATTATGGGATCGAAAAAGACCCCACCACAGGCTAGTGTTAAGCCGAAGAGGACACAAAAGAAAATTACGGTCGAGCAGAAGAAGGAGATCATCGAAAAACACAAACGAAGTGTGCGTTTGTGTGACTTAGGATCCCACTACTAGTACGCTAACTCGACGTGTGGCTAAGAGTGTTTCTGTCTCAGGCAATAGAAGAGGTTGAAAAACTTGATGTTGATTAACAAAAAGCAGCTAGCATGGGACAGTGTGAGTGAGGGTATTATCGCCGAGAAAGTGCGGGAATTTCACTCGGATATCATCAAGAGGCAACTATATCAGCAACCATCACAAAGATAAATAAAACGACTTTATTATACAGTGCAGTTTATTTCTTTAATTACAGTAAAGTCTCGTTATATCGATATCGAATATATCGATAGTCCCGGTTATATCGATACTATTTCTATGCACGCACGGAGAAAATTACATGCAAACAGGGTCGGATATATCGATAGTCCCAGTTATATCGATATTTTTTCGGACTCCCTTGAATATCGATATAACGAGACTTTACTGTTTAATACAATAGCACATTTATTATAGATAAAACAAGATATATTTTGTGTAGTTTTAAGGCTCATTTAGTAGAAAATTATGTTTTCTGGGGACCGGGGAACGGATTATTCTCATTTTAATGGTTTCTTATGGGAAATAAATGTTCGGCAGATGAACGTTTCGCCTTACACATACTTTCTGGGAACCAATTAAGTTTGTGAGCTGAGGTAACACTGTCTTGAAAAACATCTATGATCTACTGTTTCTCTACTTATCGCAAAGACCATCCCGCCTACGATTTTTCATCCCTCAAAACTATTTCCTGTGCCTCCCTCTCCCTTTCTTGCTGTTTTGATATCCCCCCGCACCCCCACCACCACCTGTCTCTTCCCACCTGTTTCGGCCCCTCCCCCACACGCTCAGAGTATTCAAACCAGCCACTTGACGGTATGTGAAGCGTGTGATCATTTCCTGACGTTTGTATGACAAAAGCATATGCCGTTTATGACAAAAACGTGTTTTGCGACAATCAAGACTAATTCATCATTGGACTAGCGCACGACAAACCCTCACGTTAGCTTATCTGGTCCCTATTTCCAACACCAGTCATGCTTTAGCACATCCACGAATAGCAAAAGGAGTGTTCACGGCCTCACATGTGTGGCACAGATGTTTGCAATAATGACATATCCATTCAGTGGATCGTTTCTTATTAAAAACCCAACTGGTGTCTTCTCCATGCAGAGAGCGAGTAGCTTTCCATTTTGCTATCCTGCATGATTAAAACAAAAATCTTTTCAATCCAAGTCAACGCATTAGCAGTGTTTGAAATAACGTCGGCCCAGAAGCCCGGGGCGTGCAACTTTTACGTCGGGGGTACAACTTTCAAAACGTCTCGGCCTGAGTGGCCAACAAGAAAAAAACAATCAAATCAAATGTTTAATGAAGCAATTCAATGAAGCAAAAGCTACAAGCCACGTGGACTCCTCTTTCTAAGCGCCTTTGAAAACTTTCAACTACACTTTACAGTCACGGTATAATCCGAAACACGAATCAGGTTTTTGATTGGCTGCCATGCCGAGTATGCAAATTGGCAAACAAACATTCGTTTGGCAATTTGCATACTCGGCACGGCAGCCAATTAGAAGCCTGTTTCGTGCCATTATACCGTGACTGTAAAGTGTACTTGAGAGTTTTGAAAGACGCTTTAGAAAGAGCAGTCCACATGACTTTTAGCAGACAACGCAATGCTAACATTGCATTGTGTACCATGACGACAAACGACAACTGGAGCAAAATCTTCAGCAAGGGATATTTACCATAAATTAAGCAACGGAGCATTTGTGGTAGGTACTTCTTTAATTTAAAAAAAATCCTTTATACTTGGTAACAATGTGTTTTTTTTTTTTTTGCGATTAGTCGTTTTGTTGTGTTTCAAGTTGGTTGAAAAATGGGGCAGGCAACTTTATGGCCGGGCAGGCAACTTTTCTGAGTTGTCTGCCCTGGTGTCTGCTAACGTTTTGTCATAAGTTTCAGACACTGGCATTACCAAGAAATTTACTAACAAATAACACCTCCTTGACAAGCATGCATAAATTGAGGTTAGTTTGTGCTACGGCAGTACTTTTTTTTTTTACAGTCCAAGAGCAGATAACCGCGATGGGGCTTTCAACCAGGACCCGTGACCGCTGTTTGTTTTCGTTCTGTTGCGAGTTCACTAGATTCTCTATTTCCTTCCTTGGCAAGAATACGGTTTGCTTTTGTTTTAAAGTCACACAGAGAAGACGGACAAAGACAAAGGGGAAGGAAATGAGTCGGATGCAGTCTTCGTCCCAGTTTGACGAAGACTGATGCCACCCAGCAGTCTGCTGCTGTCACACAGTAAGTGATGTCTGTGTACTTTTAACTCATTCACTGCCATTCACAAATGTATTCGGGAATTGAAAATAATGACATAGAGCGCCATTCCCAAATTTTTGGTTTTTTTTTGTTTTTTTCATGCTTGGGTGTCGATAAAGCGCTGACCATGGACTCCGGACAATGATTCTTCTGCTGCCAAATTAACTGATGTTAACCGCCGTTGTAAATGCTTTTCAATCCCCATTTTTTTAATTTAAACTGATTTTTTGTTTAAGGTTCTGAAAAACTTATTCAGTGACTGTAAGGTGACCTTGAGAGTTTTGAAATGCGCTAATAATTGGAATGTATTATTATTATTATTATTATTATTAAACAAATTGACATATTTTCCTTTTTAGTCATTTTAGAAAGTTACTATAAATTCCTTTTTAGTTAATGCGTCTAAATGGTGTCAATACACATTCTGGGTAATTTTGTTAAAATCTTTGTTTTCTATCTCCCAATCAATAAACATATTTCTGGATTTTAACTCAATCACTGCCATTCACGAATGTATTCACGAATTGAAAATATGACTTAGAGCGCCATTCCCGAATGAGTTTGGGTTTTGTTTTTTTCTTGCTTGGGTGCCGATAAACCGCAGGCCAGACCTTTGGCAGTTTTTCCCTTCCACTAGGGGGCATCATTTCCCTTTTTTCCATCTTAGCGCTTTGTTCCAGCTTCAGCTGTTATTAAAGCGCTATATAAACCAATATGTATGTATTGCATTGTATTTTGGACAGCCGCCCTCATTTCAAGCTCATATAACTCCAGACCCATATCATTTAGGAATTAACTTTTTTTTCTGATTAAAGAAGAGAATCTAAGGTTTCTAACAATGTATTTAATGTTAATGTAGTCCTAAAAGTCAATATTCTGTGGGTCATGGAATTTGAGTGACAATGACAAAAACCTCGGCACTTGAGTGGCCACATTTTTGTAAAGTGACAGTGAGAGTTTTGAAAAGTGCTTATAAATGAAACGTATTATTATTTTTGCACATGTCTGGCAGTGAATGAGTTAACACACAGTCATGGAGGAATTTCCACAAGTTGGATGTGGGGGAAGGTGGGGGCGTTTGTTTACTTAACTCCACAGAGAACAAGGCATGTACAGTACGAGGGATGAGATATTTGACACCCTATTTCCTCATACACGGGCTGGAGGTCCTGGTTTATGATAGTGCCAAGAGCAACAGGCGTTTAAAGAGGTATTGTATTTGCGGACAAAATGGCTGGGGGTTGCGGGGAGCGTCGACTTACTCAACTACAAAGGGGGTACTCTTTAAATTCTCCCATAAACATCAGCTTGAAAGATCCCACCACTGTACAGCTGCTCTGTTGGACAGTGATACCGCGGTTTACGAACCCCTTGGCTTACGAACTTTTCGATTTACGAACGTTAAATTTATGAAAATTTTACCTTGGCATGCGAACTTTACCTTGGAATACAAACTTTTTTCGTACACAGTGCTGCCTCAATGAGTGATGTGTCGTTCGCGAACGAGCCCGTTCTTCTAACAACAAAATGGCAGCCGACTGTTTTTGTCCTTTTTATCCGACCCCAGTCTTCGGTTAAAGCCATGTGATTGCTCAAGAACGCAGCAGTGAGGGGGGTGGTTTAAACATGAAAGAGACAGGCAGACGACAGTGAGAGTTTCAACTTTGATAGTTCACAAGCAGAGTGTAGACTGGAAGGTTAAAATATACCATCAATCAGGCCCCACAAACAACCCGCACAAGCCATCTGTACACTTGATGCAAAAAGTTATCAACCCAGCTAAACAGAACACAATTGATGAGGAACTAGATAAAATTATCACAGAGAGAGCACCTATAGGGGATCATTCCTCAAGATGGTGAAAGAAGTTTACGTTCCTCATCAAGTGTTTAATGCTGATGAAACCGGCCACTCCATTCCATCAAGCCATCAACGACCATAAATATTTATTATACAGTAAAGTATATTTATTTAATTATAATACCATAGCACAAACATGTGGATCAAACCTCTAAAGATGGCGGACACTGATTTGCTGTGGCAACCCCTTGAAGGGAAAAGCCGAAAGGAAAAGAAGACCATAGCACATTTATTATACATAAAATACAGTATAGTTTGTGTAGTTTTAAGGCTTAGAAAATTAGAAGGTAGAAAATTATGTTTTATGGGGACCTGGGAACGGATTATTCTCATTTTAATGGTTTCCTATGGGAAATAATTTTTTGGGATACACACTGTTTGCCTTCCACACTCTGTCTGGGAACCAATTAAGTTCGTAAGCCAAGGTATCACTGTACTCAAAACGTCTGTTGCGGAATACAATGGAGGCTGTCCTAAGGAAGCAGAAATTCACGAAAGAATGACATTCAGCACCACTGTATGAGGAAATGTCGCATGCTCAGAATGTTTTCTTTTTTGACGAGAGAAGCAATTGTGGCCCGCTTCCATTTTCTCTTTTGTTCTCACCGCGCTCCAACATACTCTTTGTCACACACCTCCGAGCCCAAATGGTGTTTTTCTGCTTCTCGTCGCAATCAACCTGATGGCAAATATGTCCTTTTTTTGTTTTGTTTGACAGAGAGAAGCAGCCCCCCGCCAACGGACCGGCCTAACCACATCATCATCATTCTCAACGATGACCCTTCCACTTCTACACACACCTTTCTATGATTTCTCTCAGCGGCCATGTTTGAATTCATTGCTCGAGAAGCATGACCAACAGCCAAATGAGGTTACACATTAATGATCTGCCCAAAGGAAAAACAACATTCGGTGGGGCATGGGGCAGCTTATCGTGCACATGAATCGAAGCCTGGTGTGAGTCTCACAGTAAAACTATTTTTTCCATTTCAAATAATTTAACATGCTGTGTAAGTGCTCATCCTTAAAGGGCAACCGACACCATTTTTTTTTTCCTAACTGACATCAGAAAACAGTTTTATAGCATCTAAAATACCCAAACACGCAGGCTGATATTTTTAGTCAAATGCAAAACATCAATCAAAAATGAGTTAAAGTGTCCCAAAACTACTTCAAAATGACCTCGGAGATGCCGAGTTTCAGAAGGTCCCGCCCCCTTGTTCGTGACGTCACGCCAGGACGTCTTACCTTGCTCTAGAATCAAAACAATGGCTTCAGATTCGGAGAAGATGCTTTCTTGTTACTCATCCAGTGATGAATATGATTCAAATAGTTCTGAAGAGGAAAGCATAAATGTTTGCAATCGATTAAAGAAGTCCTTCCAGATCAATTCGAGCGTCAGGATTCCAATGTAGCGTCCCAGAAAATGCAGAAGATGGCGCCCAAGCTCTGTTGGAAATGGGCTGATTTGTCTGCTGGGAATTTGTGTCAACTGTTATCAAATAGTAGTCTTGGTGCAACACACAATGATTCACCATCGCGTTAACGCATCAACACAGTTCAACACGAAGTTTTCAGACCAAACAAAGTACCCAAAAATGCATTGTGTATCGCTTTCTCGGTCAGGGGCGTTGCAGACGTGACGTTACGTCAGGCATCGTCATCAACTCGAAAACAAGACTTCCTGAATATTCAGCGCCAGTCTTAAAACGTAAAATATAGCTATATGCCATGGTATCTTTGTAACATACGCATAAGTCATTTGAAGTGATTTTACAAATTATGGACACAAGGCGTCTTGTCCTTTATAGTTACATATACTGGATATGGTGACATATATTTTCAACATCAACAACAGGAGATGTATGCCCGATATAAAAAGAAAGCACACTTGTGTAACACATTAAAAAAATGACAGATGTGTATTTTCCCCCTCGTACCCTCCCCACCCTGACCACTCCTCCTGAGAAGCTGTCAGTGAACTATTGTGATATTTGCACCTGTATTAGATTGTGGCTAATCTTAATCTAAATGTATAATATACACGTATTATCATATCTATTTTTGGAACAAAAGATGGAGAAACTGAATGTGTGTGTTGTATGTGCTGTTGAAATGAGGCAATAATGACGTTTTTGGTATTCCAGCAGCAGTTCCAGAGGACAGTGTGAGCGTGTGTGTGTGTGTGTGTGTGTGTGTGTGTGTGTGTGTGTGTGTGTGTGTGTGTGTGTGTGCGCTTGCCGTCTTCCATTGTCATTGGGCTAATAACGTAGCACATGAGGCAATCTGCTGGAAAATCAAATCCATTGCGTAGCCATTGCAATGTTATTACTCATACGATGTCAATGACAAAAATAAAAATGGCTTCCTGCAAGCAGAATTCTTTGCACATTGGCCAGGGACTTTTGTTTATACCACGACAGAGAATAGAATATGTTTATTCAGGATAAGGTGTTTGTCTTTCCACTTGATTCAGGAGGGCTGGAGGGCAGGCGACCCACTATCACCCATAAAGTCAAGCGTAATGGAATATGCATGAGTAGAAAGAACCATTGGAATTGATCTGAATCTGATTCACAAGCACTTTTTGTAAAGGATTCATAACAATGTTGAATGGTGATTGTGTGATTTACAGTACATACGTTAAAATACGCGACGCTTCCTGCCAAGGCCATTAACTCATTCACTGCCATTCACAAGTGTATTCGGGAATTAAAAATATGACATGGAGCGCTATTCCTGAATTTGGATTTTGTTTTTTTTCTTGCAGGGGTGCCAATAAAGCACTGGCCAGACCTCTGGTAATGCTTTTCCTTCCACAAGGGTTATCATTTCCTTTTTTTTTATGTTAGTGCTTTGTTCCAGCTTCTGCTGTTGTTAAAGCGCCATGTAAACCAAATGTATTTTGGACAGCCACCCTCTTTTCATGCTCATATAACTCCAGACCCATATCACTGAGGAATTAACTATTTTTTTCCTGATAAAAGAAGATAGTCCTAGGTTTCTAATGTTTTATTGAATGTTTATGTAGTCTTAAAACTCAATATTCTATGCGTCCTGGAATTCGAGTGACAATGACAAAAACCCTGGCACTGGAGTGGACACATTTTTGCACATGTCTGGCAGTGAATGAGTTAAGTAGTTCCAGCCTTTATTTCGGCAGCCATTTAGAATCCAAAGCAGTGGTGTGATTGTTATTTATTTCTTTCTTTTCTTTGGGTGTGGGTCTTTTTCCCCAAATGAATGTGACGCTTTTACTTGCTCCATGTGTGAAGTGCACAAAGAAACCAGGATTCAGAGAGAAGGAAAATTGTGCTTTTTTTAAACCACTTAACATGTCAAACAGTCCAGGAGGTGCGACTGTATAACGGCATCTCAGTGGCCCTTCGCTCATTCCAAGGTGTGTGTGAGAGTGTGGTAGAAAATAAAACAGTTGTGAAATGCCTCTTTTTTTGTCAAAAACATTTTTTTTAAACCAATGTGTCCGTTACTTGTTGTCGGTTTAGCTTCTAAATGAACATACAAACTGAATAAATATGTGAAAAGAAACTTGAGTCGGTGTATGTGAGGCCTACTGTAACACGCATGGACACACAATACTGCAAGAAGAATACCTACCCACCTTCCTGCCGACCTACCTACCGACCGACCTTCCTACCTACCGACTTGCTGACCTACCTACCAACCTACCTACCGAACTACCTACCTACAGACTCACCCACCCACCTACCTACCCACCCCCACCTAGCTACCTATTTGCCTGCCGACCTACCTACCCACCCAACCCATCTACCCACCGACCCACCTACCTAACCCACCTACCTACCCACCTTCCTGCCGACCTTCCTACCTACCGACTTGCTGACCTACCTACCAACCTACCTGCCGACCTACCTACCGAACTACCTACAGACCCACCCACCCAACTACCTACCCAACCCCCACCTAGCTACCTACCTACCTATTTGCCTGCCGACCTACCGACCTACCTACCCACCCCATCTACCCACCGACCCACCTACCTACCCACCTTCCTGCCGACCTACCTACCGACTTGCTGACCTACCTACCAACCTACCTACCTGCCGACCTACCTACCTACAGACCCACCCACCCACCTACCTACCCACCCCCACCTAGCTACCTATTTGCCTGCCGACCTACCTACCCACCCCCCAACTAGCTACCTATTTGCCTGCCGACCTACCTACCTACCGACCTACCTACCCAACCCATCTACCCACCGACCCACCTACCTACCTACCTACCCACCTTCCTGCCGACCTACCTACCGACTTGCTGACCTACCTACCAACCTACCTGCCGACCTACCTACCGAACTACCTACAGACCCACCCACCCACCTACCTACCCACCCCCACCTAGCTACCTATTTGCCTGCCGACCTACCCAACCCATCTACCCACCGACCCACCTACCTAACCCACCTACCTACCCACCTTCCTGCCGACCTTCCTACCTACCGACTTGCTGACCTACCTACCAACCTACCTGCCGACCTACCTACCGAACTACCTACAGACCCACCCACCCAACTACCTACCCAACCCCCACCTAGCTACCTACCTACCTATTTGCCTGCCGACCTACCGACCTACCTACCCACCCCACCGACCCACCTACCTAACCCACCTACCTACCCACCTTCCTGCCGACCTACCTACCGACTTGCTGACCTACCTACCAACCTACCTACCTGCCGACCTACCTACCTACAGACCCACCCACCCACCTACCTACCCACCCCCACCTAGCTACCTATTTGCCTGCCGACCTACCTACCCACCCCCCACCTAGCTACCTATTTGCCTGCCGACCTACCTACCTACCGACCTACCTACCCAACCCATCTACCCACCGACCCACCTACCTAACCCACCTACCTACCTACCCACCTTCCTGCCGACCTACCTACCGACTTGCTGACCTACCTACCAACCTACCTGCCGACCTACCTACCGAACTACCTACAGACCCACCCACCCAACTACCTACCCAACCCCCACCTAGCTACCTACCTACCTATTTGCCTGCCGACCTACCTACCCAACCCATCCACCCACCCACCTACCTACCTACCCACCTTCCTAGCGACCTGCCTACCTACCGACTTGCTAACCTACCTAACAATCTACCTACCTACCAACCTACAGACCCACCCACCCGCCTACCTACCCACCTTCCTGCCGACCTACCTTCTGTCCTTCCTACCTATACCGACTTGTTGACCTACCTACCAACCTACCTACCTGCCGACCGACCCACTGACCTTCCTACCTACCTATCGACCTACCTACCTACATTATTTTATAATTCATAATTTTTATTATATTTATTATTTATCTATTTTTTCAATATTGAAAAAATCTGCCCCAAATGTGCTTCTGTGGTATGTACTTCTTCTGTTGAACTGAACTGCAGAACTGTGAGTCCGGTCTGCAAACCTCAACCACTACTACACATTGCCAAGTTTTACAAACAACACTCTGGACTTGTTTGTCCATCCTCTCTTTTCAGTCACTTTTACTTTGTCATGTGCATCTGTTCCTCGCGCGCGCACACAAACACACGATCATTCTGGACGGCGAAGGGGTGGAGTTGAGTTGCGTATTTGGAGAAACCTGCCTGTCCGCTCAGAGCCGAGTAGGCGGGCGTTCGTGGGGCGTGGGACTCCAGACAAAGAAGTCACACTCACTCACTCACTTACACAGAAACAGCGCCGTCGCGCACACGACTGGAGTCAGACAGCTGGAAACGATCGTCAACTCCTTGGACTATTTTTTTTTATTGCCCCTCTCCGACCCCCCCCCCCCTCAAAGGCGGACAAAGTTGTCAAAAAAGGGGGGCGAGGTGTGTGCTTTCCAGCTGTGTTTATCCATAACTGGTGTTAGCATATGTTGTGCGTAAAAGTGCATGAGTATTAGCGTGCTCGGGATGGAAACTAGGGGCTGGCTTTGCTCTTAGCTCTCCGCCATGGGGGGTTGCCATAGTTACCCCACCGCCACCAAAGGGGACAGCAACGCACCACCCGACGTCTGTGATGGCAAACTGTAAGTTGTGCTTTTACACTTTCTTCATTCAAAGAGAAAAAAAGAGCAGGAATGCTCTCCAGATCTGAGCGTATGTGTGCATCGCATATTTGCGCGATGGCATCAGTGGATTCCTCCGGCAGACGAGTTGCGCGAAACGAAAGCGAAGAGAGATGAAGTTACTATGCAAATGTTTGCACTTTGAATATATCGTGTCGATTCCAACCTGGCGACAGGACGGCAGGCAAAGGTAAACACGCGTCCCCCCCCCCCCCTTTACCCCCTACTTGCTGTGTGTTTACGCACAAACACGCCAGCTGTGGGTCCATTTTAGTTATTTGTGCACCACTAAAAGGCCCTGAGGCCTCAAAAGGGGTTGAAGGCAAAGAAGTCCAGACAGGACAGGATGTTCGCTCCATTTCCTTCTACCAAGTAGCGCGGTTCTTTTGGGGAGAATTTCCACTAAGGGGTCCCAAAAATGGGCATGGTGGGCTGATGATTAGATCATTTGCCTCACAGTCAAGAAATCCCAAATTCGCCATCTGACTGCAACGTTAACTAATTCACTGCCAGATGATGTGCAAAAATGTGTCCACTCCAGTGCCAGGGTTTTTGTCATTGTCACTTGAATTGCAGGATCCACAGAATATTGACTTTTAGGATGAACCTCCTAAACAATCAGTACAGCATTAGAAACCTTAGATTCTCCTTCTCTCATAAGAAAAAAAAGAGTTAATCCCTAAATTGCATTGGTTTGGAGTTATATGAGCTTGAAATGAGGGCAACTGTCCAAAATACAATGCAATGCAATACATATATATTTGTTTATATAGCGCTTTAACAACAGATGAAGCTGGAACAAAGCGCTAACATGGGGGAAAAAAGGAAAACCTGCCCCCTCATGGGAAACAAAAAAATATTGCCAGAGGCCATGGCCAGCGCCTTATCTGCACCCAAGCATGAAAAAAAAAACCGAACAAATTCACGAATGGCGCTCTACTTCATATTTTCAATTCCCGAATACATTTGTGAATGAGTTTTAAAAAAATGGATCAAATATGAAGTGTGAAGCATGACGAAAAGAAGGACGACCTTACCTGAAGCATTGAGTGGGTCCGTTAAATTCAACACGATGGTGGCGGCACGGTATTGACGTGGTGAGCGCATCTAGCCTCGCACTTCTGAGCGTTCCAGGGTCGATTCTCATCATCTGTAGAGTTTTGATGTTCTTCCACCCTCCCGTGGGTTTTCTGCGGTTAGTCCGATTTCCTCCCAACTTCTTTCCAACCCCCCCCTCTGCCCTCAAATATGCATGCTCCAGCTCACCTGCAACCCAAATATGGACAAAGCATTACAAATGGACAATGTATATTAAAATAATCATAAGAGTGTCTTTGGGATTTGTTGTCTTAAACAAGGGTAAACATGACATAACGTATTTTCCGGTGTATAAGGTGCACCCAAAAGCCTTCATTTTCTTAAAAAAAAATGACCCTGCGCCTTATACACATGTGCGCCTTATATGTGAAGAAGAAGTAGTGCGTAACCACAACCTCTACTGTAGCACCTTATAATATGGTGTGCCTTATACTGTATTTGGAAAAGTTTTATATATTCATTTATTTTAGTTGGATTTTTTTTCATTCATTGGAGGTGAGCCTTATCGTCCGGTGAGCCTTACATATGGAAAAAGTTTGAAAATACACCATTGATTAGCGTGCGCCTTACAGTCCGGTGCGCATTGTCCTTTTCACCAGTTGATCAGGGACGTAATTGTGAAATGCGCACGTCTGCTACAAACTAAATTTTGAAAGCAAACATGAAGCTGTTGCATCCACTGCCGAAAAGAAATCTACTGTCCCACGTAAATCCGCTTCAATTCCAAGCCGCGACAGATCGACTGATCTGCGCTGATGCTCCTTTCTCCTCATCGCGGGCTCCTCAAGCCATGCATTCATCCAGCCGCAGACTGTCCAACAGCACCGACCTTTCCGCTGAACAAAGCGCGGCTGTGAAAATGCTGCCAATTACAAGCGCAAAAAAAGCACAATCGCCCCTGAGCTGTCCAGGCACCGACATTCCTACCAATCAAACACAGTGCTGGCTACTATGCATCAGAGCTTGCTCGCTATATGGCAAAGTTTACTATAATCACTCTGGACAGAGTACCAACGGCAACATTGCGCAATTGCCAGCGGATGCGTCGTTCGCAACACTGATTGTTTCATAACTCCACCACTCATCTTCACAGGGGGATCAACAACAACATCCTGGAGACGCGTCCGTACCTCCATCACGAGTACGCTTGCCAGCACATCAACCTCACGGACATGTGCGCACTCACGTCGCTACCGCCCGGCGTGGACAAGGCCGAGTGGTTGGCCAGCAACAGTGAGTAACGTCATTTTCAGCGACTGGTGGATGATGTGCCGTTTCATTTTGCCCCCTCTCGTCCTCGACGCAGCCGTGTCATTTTTCAAGCACATAAACCTGTTCTCCAGCGCACTGTCGGAGTTCTGCACTCCCAGCACCTGCCCGACCGCCTGTGGACCGGGCGACACGTGAGTTAATGGTCCACCGCACTGTGAAATGGAGTTGTCAGATAAGATGGTTATTTATGGTGTCGTCGTTTTGGGAGGTCAAATTTTCAAAGTCATGTGGGGTTTTATGTGTAATAATAATAATAATACATTTGACATCTAAGCGCCTTTCAAAACTCTCAAGGACACTTTACAGTTACAGGATCAGTTTTTTTCTGTGGGTGAGCAGCGGCAGCCACACGCGCTGGTGTTCACTCAACCCGGAAGTAACTCAAATAGATAGAAAGCTCTAGCTAGCTAGCTAGCTAATAGATACAGTCATAACAATAATACATTTGATTTCTAAGCGCCTTTCAAAACTCAAGGACACTTTACAGTCACTGGATCAGTTTTTTTTTGTGGGTGAGCAGCGACAGCCACACGCGCCGGTGTTCACTCAACCCAGAAGTAACTCAAATAGACCGAAAGCTAGATCGCTAGCTAATAGATACAATAACAATAATAATAATACATTTGATTTCTAAGCGCCTTTCAAAACTCTCAAGGACACCTTACAGTCACAGGAGCTTTTTTTTTCTGTGGGTGAGCAGCGGTAGACACACGCGCCGGCGTTCACTCAACCCGGTTGTAGGCAGCTGCCTGCCAGCTGGTATACGGCAGGACTACATCGTCTCAAGAGTGGCTGCCTTTCCAGCAGCTCCTGTACTTTGTTTTTTTTTACTTCTTTCTTTCCTTTCCTAACTTCGCTGCTGTGAATTGATTCTGTGCACTTTTAGAAATTACTTTTTTCCCCTATGAGGAACTGACCCCCCCCAGCTCTTTTGTTTTAAAACTCACCTATTTGCAATTTATGCTATTTTTTAAATTCATTTACTGCACTCCAGTGCCAGGGTTTTTGACGTTTTCACTCGAATTGCAGGACCCACACACTATTGAGTTGTAGGACTACATAAACATTCAATTCAGTGTAAGAAACCTGAGTCTCTCATATTTCATCAGAAAAAAATAGTTAATTCCTAAATGATATGGGTCTGGAGTTATCTGAGCTTAAAATGAGGGCAGCTGTACAAATGGTAATTGCTGCCGCGTCGTGGGAGGGAAAAAACATTGTTAGAGGTCTGACCGAAGCTTGAAACGCACCCCATTCCCGCAAGAAAAACCAAAACCCGAACAAATTTGGGAATGGCGCTCCATGTCATGCTTTTCAATTCCCAAATACATTCGGGAATGAATTAAATCGTAGTATGATGATTTTAAATATAAGAGTAAAATAAGAATTACACAATGGAACCCTGCATATGCTTGGTTACACACCCACAGATTTACCGTTTCACAGAAGTTAAAAAAAATAACCGGATGAGAGTCCAATCACAGATAATCAGATAGGAAAACCTTTAGTTATCTTACAATGGAGAATTTCCTAAATTTATGGCATCAAAATTATAAAAGGGAGGAAGTAGAACAAAACGTATATCAATAAATATCGATGATAAAATAATAACTGTAAGCATACTCATAATTTTTTTCTATCCTTAGAGTTTATTTTTGGACTGACGACCACGGCAGGAAGCTGAAATGCTCTGCTCCTTTGTACTTTGACTATGCCATGTCCTACATTCAGGACCTACTCACGGATGAAGAGGTGTTCCCCACAAAAGCAGGTAAAAGTCCATACACAGCAAGTATGTTTAAGGTTTATATAAATATGTATAAGACTTGTATATATCTTCAAGGAAAAGTGGTTCATATTCAAAGATACTTCTTCTTCGTCTTCTTCGTCTTCTTTGTCTTCCTCTTCGTCTTCTTCGTGTTCTTCTTCTTTGTCTTCGCAGTCTTCTTCTTCTCCGTCTTGTGCTCCGTCCGTCTTCTTCTTCTTCTTTGTCTTCTTCTTTGTCTTCTTCGTCTTCACAGTCTTCTTCTTCTCAGTCTTCTTCTCCATCCGTCTTCTTCTTCTCCGTCTTCGTCTTCTTCTTCGCCTTCTCCATCTTCTTCATCTTCTTCTTCCTCTCCGTCTTCTTCTTCTTCTCTGTCTTCTTCTTCTCCATCTTCTTCTTCATCTTCTCCGTCTTCTTCCTCTCCGTCTTCTTCTCCGTCTTCTTCTACACCGTCTTCTTCTTCTTCATCTACTTCTTTGTCTTCTTCTTTTTCGTCTTCACAGTCTTCTTCTTCTCCGTCTTCTTCTCCGTCCGTCTTCTTCTTCTCTGTCTTCTTCTTCGGCTTCGTCTTCTTCTTCGCCTTCTCTGTCTTCTTCATCTTCTTCTTCCTCTCCGTCTTCTTCTTCTCCGTCTTCTTCTACTTCATCTACTTCTTTGTCTTATTCGTCTTCATCTTGTTCTTCGTCTTCTTCTTCGAAGAGTGCAGGGTAGATAGAAGGCTAGCTAACAGTAGCTTCACCTAAGTTGACTTTCATTCCGATCGTTTGGATGGATTTTTTTTACCAATCATGAGGAACAGAAACTATTCATATAAATGGTGAGTATTATCACAGTTATTTTAAATAATATATTCTGACATTTTGTTGGAATCACGTGTGTGTGTGTTTGTGTAGGTGTGCATGTGCGTGGCTCTCACTAAAAAAACATTTCTAAATATTTTACTTTTATAGCTCTCTTAATCAAAAAGATTGCTCTCTAAAGATATGTACATGTACAACTGGAGAGAATACTAAATATGTTACTACAAAAATGTTCGTATCCACCAACTCGAATGTTCGTAAGTCGGGAAGCGTCTGTATATATATCCCCACATACACACACTTTGGTTTGAAGGTGCCAATTTAGGTGTATTTAGGTTTGACTGAACTCCTATGATTATCCCTAATCGTAACCAAGCATCAAAAACAGATGGGGACGATGATGAATCAATAAAAGTTTTTTTGCCGATGTCATGTAGGCCGAGCTATTTATTTTGTGGGCAGAGCATTGCGTCAATGTTTGAGATCATAATAGCTTTGTGTTCAACTAAACAGGCCCAGATTCCGCCAAGTAATTACTTTGGTGTGTTATTATTATTACAGTATTTATACTCTGACGGTTTGGTTTGGTGATGTGCCATGAGATTTCTTTCATGGAACATATCTTGGCTCAATGAATGTACCGGGGAACGTATCCAAAATCCTTCTCAAAGCGTTTACCTTTCAATTTCAGGCTCAGTCTTTCCCACCGGCTTCGTCTTCCTGGTGCAGAAGGTGTTTTTGTTGCTGTTCAGGACTCTGGCTCACATCTATTGGTCCCACTTCAGGCAGACGCACGCGCTGGGCCTGCACGCGCACCTCAATACTCTCTTCACGCACCTCACGCTCTTCTGCCGGCAGCACGCGCTGCTGGATGCTGAGGACACGGAACCTCTGCAGGACCTTATCTTGGCGCTGGGATTGCAGGGAGGAACCTGTGACAAGAAATGATATTAAGGATTACTTATAAAGCCGTGAGTCAGTCAACCGGATCTGTCCAATTTGTGTCGTGATCTCGTCATGGAAAAGCCGAACCATAATTTAATTGAAAGAAGAAAAAAAACACGGGATCGAAGGACGTCAGTGACAATCGAGTCCAACCTGCAATTGTGTGAAATATGTACCCCCTTCCATAAAGTATGATAACATTGTCAAGACTGCATGATACACACACAGTACATCCTCCTCTGATATTAATGAAGTATGGAATTACTTAACTTGTGTTTGTATGTATTCTTGTGCCAGAAACTTTTGCGTTGGAGAAATAAATAATACGTGTATAACTCATTTTGCTTGTTTTAATGCTCGATTGTCAAAGTCGTCAATTATCCATCTGTTTTCGATCGGATTTGTTGTCAATACTGTCAATGACTTGGGGAATATGTAGGGTACACCCTCAGCTGGTCACCATGTCAATCATGGGCAACATAAAAACGAACTTTTTTAACTGAATCTATCCGGATAGTTTTGTGAACGTGGAAGGAACGTGTTTATTATTGGTCGAACGGCGCCGCCTGCTGGCAAAAAAGTATATACCTACAGTACGAATACTGTACAGTACGTGTACAGTATTACCGGTACATGTATAGCATTCGTTATGTTGGCAAAGTATTTGGAAAACAAGCCAAGTTTAATAACCGCAGAATAGAGAAGAGAAAACTAAAAGACACACGAGAATATTCGAGGCAAAAAAGTTGTGTTTGGTGTTTAATAGCATTAGCGTGAATCGACCCACCTCGTAGGTTATCTTTTCAGCAATATTTTCAATGTGTAGTAGGCAGTAAATCCCGAGACTCGCTGTGTACGCACTTCGGGATTTAAAGCAGTTATTTCTGCTTTTCGGCTGAAACAGGCGTCCCGGCGAAGCTCGTCACCTTTCGGCATAAAACCACAACAGCTGTGTGAAGAAGAAAATTCGACATGGAACTATCCCGTTTTTTTCTTCGAAAGTTTCACCACGAAAACTAACATTTCCCCATCATTCTCACAATGAGCCTAAAATAAAAGTAGGTAAATACCAAATTGATATGTTTTTATTTATTTTTTTTGCCGATACGATGCTATGTCGATGTCACAGATTGGCTAGTTATTTTTGGGACGGTTTGGTCACGTTGAGGTCGATTTTGTTCGGTAACAGGGGGAAGCTATTGCATACAATGCCCACCTCATTGGATGCCTGAAAATAGGTGGATTTGTCATTAAATATTATTGTACAAACACAATACTCATGATAATACAACACAACTAAGACCCTCTAAACCAGAGGTGTCAAACATACGGCACGCGGGCCGGAACCGGCCGCAAGGAGGTTTGATCAGGCCCGCAGGATAACTTAAAAGTGGAAAAAATGCACAGACGACATGGAATTCGTCGTTTTAATGAAGTGCAATTCAAAGATTGTCCACTAGGGAACATAGTGGTGCTGTTTCGATCAACATAGAAGAAAACAGCGGTCTTTTTTTTCAACACCCTCATTAGCCAAAATGTCATTATCTACCGGTCGAAATCCAGTTAGAAATAATTGATTTGCAATGTGATGCAGATTTGAAGGGCAAATTTGCCGGCGTAGGTCTGGACAAATTTTATCCGTATCTACTACCAGGGTACCCCAAATTAACAGCCCTGGCTGCGAAGGTTTTGTGCATGTTTGGAACAAATCTTCTCAGTAATGAATATCAATAAATCAAAAATGTGTTCAAAACTCACAAATAAACACTTAAATGACATTCTGAAAGTGTCAGCTAGTCAGGACATGACACCTGGTATTGATGCACTTGTACAGGCCAAAAAAGGCCAAATACCAGGAACAAAAACATTGGTTTAAAAATTCATTTCTTTATAGATATCATTTAATCTTAAAGTGCATTACTATATTTTGGATACCAAATTATTGTTATAGTTTTGTGCTGTTGTAGAATCATTGGGATCCGGTGTAATGCATATATGTGAATGATAAAAGTAAATTGCACATTTGCTCATGAAATAAAATGTGTAACAGGAATGTTCATTAAAGGACAACCGACGTCACTTTTTTTGTTTTTTAACCGACACCAGAAAAATGTTTTATAGCATCTAAAACACCCAAAACACGCAGTATATTTTTAGTCAAATGCAAAACACCAATAAAAATGACTTAAAGTGTCCAAAATCTGCAAAAAATTGAGCTGCGAATTGGGCATTTTCAGTAAGTCCCGCCCCCAGTTCGTGACATCACGCCAAGACGTCTTGCATTGCTGGAGAATAAAAACAATGGCTTCAGATTCCGAGAAGATGCTTTCTTGTTACACATCCAGTTATGAATATGATTCAAATAGTTCTGAAGAGGAAAGCATACATGTTTGCAATCGATTGAAGAATTTATTCCGTGTCATTTTGAGGCATACGGGCGGAGGGGGCGGGGGGATGTCTCACCCAAAAAGAGGCAATAATATGGCCACCGAGCTGTGAGGAATGAATCAGTCGGTTTCCACAGGCTGATACATTCCTTCCATGGAGCTTGACTCCCTCTGCTGGCAGCTTTTGGATGTAACACAAGGGTTTCAAAAAGACAGTACAGCAAAATACATTGTTGTGATGGAAAGATGCTACAATGCGTCTTTTTTACGGTCAGGAGGTGGTCCTTTTCTGACGTCACGTGAGGACTCGTCACCAACTTAAAAACAAGACTTCCTGAATGTTCAGAGCGAGTCTTAAAATGTAAAATATAGCTATATGCGGTGGTATCTTATTAAAATACGCCCAGTAGAAGTCATTTGAAGCCATTTTACAAATTATGAACACAACTTGTCCGGAGACGTCGGTTGTCCTTTAAGATAAAACTTTTAAATTATACAGTGCATGCATCTTGACCATCTTTCAAATGCGATTCAACTCACCTTGATGCGCGGTTCATGATATGAGCCCGGTTTTGTGCTAAGCGTGTTCAGGTGTTGTTCGAGGGACTTGTAGGACACAGTCACAAAGCCTGCCTCCTCATCCTCTTGCTCCCTCCTCAATCATACTTTGGAAGCAAAAAAAACAAAACAAATGATTCCAGCTGCTCTCACTTTTAAAAGAGCACTCTCACAAGTCATTGTATTTAACACAAGAAATTCCTCAAGTTAGAAGTCACTTGGGGAAAACGGCGGTTGGTTTATCATCACTTCCTCCTGTGTGATAAAGGGCATCTTGTAACTCTATTCAGCCGTCATGTGTGCGCTGCTGCCGGCGTGGATGTGTCTTCTCTTCGGGTTGCTGCCCCTGGAAATTCATACTGGAGCGCAGTTGAGCCAGAATGTCCAGAGTACCAGATACAGGTAAAACTTTTCAGCTCTTACCATAGCTACTAAAAAGGAGCTTGAGGGGCAGCTTTGATAAGGACTATTTTATTTTTTTAATATGGGCACCTACTGTAGCTGTGATGTAAACGTGACTTCGAGCAAATGGGAAGCATTATTATCTTGTTGTATTTTAATAATTTTATCGGTAAATATGTATTTTGAGTAGACCAAATGACAAAAAAAAAACACACAAACAAACAAAAAAAAGTAACAGACTAGTAAACGATACCTGAATTAAATTAGGAGCCCCAAAATAGTTTTCCCAATGGTGCCTTTTCCATATTTTAGTGAGTGGAGCAACTATTTGAGAATGATTATTTTCTTAGTGATCTTGGTATTTTTTTTTGTAATTTTGTGCACCAACGAAGAGCATCGTTATGTTAAAAAAATGAAATGCACGAAAACCTATACTATAGTTTATAAATTATATATATATATTCACATATATACAATTATGTACACACATTTTTTTCGGCCACAATATATATATATATATATATATATATATATATATATATATATATATATATATATATATATATATATATATATATATATATAAATTAATATTATGTATTAATATTTTGTTTTTTTTAATTTAAAATAAAATAGTAATTTGTGGCCGAAAAAAATGTGTGTACATAATTGTATATATGTGAATATATATATAATATATATATATATACATATATACATATATATATATGTGACATTTATGGCCGTCAACTTACAACTTCTTATTACAGTAAAGTCTCGTTATATCGATATCGGATATATCGATAGTCCCGGTTATATCGATACTATTTCTATGCACGCACGGAGAAAATTACATGCAAACAGGGTCGGATATATCGATAGTCCCGGTTATATCGATATTTTTTCGGACTCCCTTGAATATCAATATAACGAGACTTTACTGTATGTGCGACCATCTTACCTCATTTTGTATTTGACTTTTATTTTAGTTTAGTAATATATAAATAAATTAATAACAAAAAATAACATAAAAATAATTTGTTTTTTTAATTACAAAAAAATTGTAATTTGTGGCGGAAAAAAATGTGTGTACATATTTGTATATATGTGAATATATATATAATATATAAACCATGCATTTCATTTTTTACTTCTAAAATTGCATCCCAACTGTGACTCCACTTGTTCACATTTTAGGGCATTACAGGAGTTGTGTTATCATGCCAACAAAGATGGCCGATGAGGATGTCATCAATAGCTTTTGTAATACAGTCAGACTCGCAGTGGAGCACAGTTGTGAGAATGAGGAATAAGGTCATTCCTTTCAGCGGCCCAGAGGTGAGACGGAGGTGAGGGTGATTTAGCGAGATTTGGGACAAGGAGATGTGTTTAGTTGAGATGCTGTCTTGCGGTCAAAAAGCCCCCTAGTGAGATGAGGTAGACTACACGTTTGTTTATGTGTCTGTCATCAATAAGTAATCATGTAATTTCATTGAAAAGGAGAATATTTATGACTGGAAAAATCTGTTACTGTTTTATTTTATTGTTGCACGGTGAGACCTTGTTCTCCAGCTATTACATAAGGTGAAAAAAAACGAGCTTCATAAAAGTTTACGCAGCTGGGGGTCCACCAATGAACAGCGGCTGGTGGGAAAGAGGAGGATGAAAGTGAGTGTGACGAATGTAACACAATACTGTCACTGACAACAACCACAGTAGAGCGCAATAAAGAGGAAGTTAAACATGGAGCTATCTCCTTGACGAACAAAGGATGAAGCACAGTGAAAGGATGAGACATTATCAGGAAGTCGCGTCAAATTTGGGGGTATTTTGATGTTTAAAGGACAACTGACGCCTCCGGACAAGTTGTGTCCATAATTTGTAAAATTGCTTCAAATGACTTTTACTGAGCGTATTTTACAAAGATTCCACAGCATATAGCTAAATTTTACGTTTTAAGACTCGCACTGAATATTCAGCAAGTCTTGTTTTCGAGTTGATGACGATGCCTGACGTGACGTCACGTCTGGAACGCCCCTGACCGAGAAAGCGACACACAATGCATTTTGAGTACTTTGTTTGGTCTGAAAACTTCGTGTTGATGGCAAAATTAGAAGGAAAACACATAAATAACGCAATGGTGAATTGTTGTGTTGCACCAAGACTACTATTTGATACTAGCTGACACAAATTCCTAGCAGACAAATCAGCCCATTTCCAAAGGAGCTTAGGCGCCATCTTGTGCATTTTTTGGGATGCTACATTGGAGTCCTGATGGCTCGAATTGATACGGAAGGACTTCTTAAATCCCTTGCAAACATTTATGCTTTCCTTTTCAGAACTATTTGAATCATATTCATAACTGGATGAATAACAAGAAAGCATCTTCTCCGAATTTGAAGCCCTTGTTTTGATTCTAGAGCAAGGCAAAGACATGTTGGCGTGACGTCAAAAAGCTATCAAACCAGCTAAACAGAACACAACTGATGAGGAACTAGATAAAATTATCACAGACAAAGCACCTACAAGGGATCATTCCTCAAGATGGTGAAAGAAGGTTATGTTCCTTATCAAGTGTTTAATGCTGATGAAACCGGCCACTCCATTCTATCAAGCCATCAACGACCATCACAAAGGTAAATAAAACAACTTTATTATACAGTACAGTTTATTTCTGTAATTATAATACCATAGCACATTTATTATCCATAAAATAAGGTATATTTTGCGTAGTTGTAAGGCTTAGAAAATTAGAAAGTAGAAAATTATGTTTTATGGAGACCTGGGAACGAATTATTCTCATTTTCATGGTTTCCTATGGAAAATCCATTTTCGGGATACACACTTTTCGCCTTACACACTTTGTTTGGGAACCAATTAAGTTCGCAAGCCAAGGTATCACTGTACAATAATTCGCACCTGCGTCACTGCTTCGTTTTGCTTTGGGAAATGGCGGCTCACTAAGTATTTAGCGCGATTCAATAAACAGATGACTAAATGTTAACACTGAGAAGTTGTATTCATTTCAAACTGAAAATCTGATCTTCCTTGTCACCGCTGTGAAACCCAGAAATGCCCTGAAAGAAAAGGCACAAGAATGGGAAGAGAAAAAGTTCCGTGTCGGAGTATTGTGCTGGTAGGCAAGATAAAAAAAAAAAAAAAAAAAAAAAAAAAAAAGTACGGTACTGTACTTGAAAATCTCTTTTCAGAATAAGTGGTCAAGCCTTTTAACAGACATTTTTGGGGGAGGGAGAAAGGGGGTTTCTTGCGCAACCCTCTAATGAAGATAAGAAAACCTTTACTTGGCGCACAATGGAGAAATTCCCAGTTCACAGTAGCAAAAAGGATAAAAGGGAGAAGTAAATGCCAATTATAAAATACAAATATGAGCATATTTAACTCATTTATTGCCAGACGTGCAAAAATGTCCACTCCAGTGCCAGGGTTTTTGTCATTGTCACTTGAATTCCAGGACCCACAGAATTTGAGTTTTAGGACTACATAAACATTCAATGCAGCATTCAAAACCTTAGACTCTCTTCTTTCATCAGAAAAAAAGAGTTAATTCCTAAATGATATGGGTCTCGAGTTATATGAGTGAAATGAGGGCAGCTGTCCTAAATACAATGCAATACATACATATTGGTTTACATAGCGCTTTAAAAACAGCAGAAGCTTGAACAAAGCGCTAACATGGAAAAAAATGGAAAAGCAGCCCCCTTGTAGAAAAGAAAAACATTGCCAGAGGCCATGGCCAGCGCTTTATCAGCACTCAAGCATGAAAACCCAAAAACTCGAACAAATTCGGGAATGGCGCTCTACGTCATATTTTCAAGTCCCGAATAAATCCGTGAATGGCAGTGAATGAATTCAACATTGCTTAAAAAGTTCTGATCTTGACATACCCTAGCTCTTAAAAGACAACCGACGTCACTTTTTTGTTTCTTAACTGACATCAGAAAAAAAAGTGTTTCATGCTGATGAAACCGGCCATTCCATTCCATCAAGCCATCAACGACCATCACAAAGGTAAATAAAATGACTATTATATAGTACAGTTTACAATTATAGTTTACAGTACAGTCTTTAATTATCATACCTTTAATTTTTAATATTATATCACATTTATTATACATAAAATAAGGTATATTTTGCAACTTTATTATATAGTAGAGTTTATTTCTGTAATTATAATGCCATAGCACATTTATTATCCATAAAATAAGGTATATTTTGCATAGTTTTAAGGCTTAGAAAATTAGAAAGTAGAAAATTATGTTTTATGGGGACCTGGGAACGGATTATTCTCATTTCAATAGTTTCCCATGGAAATTTATTTTTTGGGATACACACTTTTCGCTTTGTAAGCCAAGGTATCACTTTGTAAGCCAAGGTATCACTGTATATTAGAAAAATAGATTTTAGTTAAATGTTTTTTTTATTTGGAATTTAGAAATATCATGCTGCAATGAATGACACAAGGGGGCCAACTGGCCCCATTTCTTAATTTCCCAATTTCCCAGATGAATCCCTGGACATGCCTTGCGAATTTTGTATTGATGGGTTTTGTATTGACTGGTGTTGTGGGATGATATATTTTAAAACCTTTAACAACCCGTGAGGCTTTGTGTTTGGCGTAAGCAAATTGAACAAAACGTTCTTTTGTGCTTTCCTAGATCATCCAAACACATGGCATTGCCTACGTCCGATGACGCCATTGCCCCTGATGACACAGTCACCGTGGCAGAGAATCGTTTTATGTGGCGGGTCCTCAGAATGAAAGAACCTTGCCCGAGTTGGTATGAAACGAAGCAGGAAGCGCGGCCAATTATACGGGGTCGGTCCCGAGGACGTCGCCACGCTAAACATCGAAGAACTCACGGGCGCATGATGAGGGCAGGCTGTGTATTGGGCACCTGCCAGGTGCAGAACCTCAGCCATCGCCTCTATCAGCTGATTGGACGCAGCGGCAGGCATGACTCCTCCCCCATCGACTCTCGTAGTCCTCACAGCTACGGCTGAGACTTTCACTATGTCTCTTTGGGATATCGTTAGTCATCATAGGTTGGCATTTCATTTTAGGTGACCTTAATCGCCCGCAGAAAAACTTAACCTGAGACTGTAAAGTGTCCTTGGGACTTTTGAAAGGCGCTTGTAAATGAAATGTACTATTATTCTTATTATTAATTTGACCTCAAAACTCTTAATGCACATGTTCAACTGTTCGGCGTATCAGTACTTTATGCCATACTTGTTCTTTAACAAGAAGATGAATGGTAAAATTCACAAAAACACACACACACACACACACACACACACACACACACACATACATACACACTATTTGTGTGCTTAAAGGACTTTGAAGTTCTGTTTGTGATGCAATGTAAGGAACACAGCGTTGTCATCAAATGGTGAGTCGTTGTTTTTGCTTTTTTGAATGTTGCTGTGCTGATTACCATTTTGTGTTTGGGAGCCTTTTACTGAGCGGGTTGCTTGTTCTGTAGCTCGATTTGATATTTTTTGTTGTTTTAGATTATTTAATCTCAGGTTGTACCTTTGACTTTGTAACAACCAACTAATCAAGGGAATTGAATTCCAAACTAATCTAGCCAATGTATTTTTTTACTGGAAGTTTTACTGAATGATTTTGTGATATTTGTGGTCAAAACTGACAAGGCAAGCACTGTATTGATTGTCATATCGGGGGTGACTTTTAAAGCGCTGTTATTTAACTTTCAAATACATTCCTGTTATGAAAGAGGTTATTTTTTTCCCTTTCCTTTTTCACAAAGCGCTAGCGTTATGTCATAAACACAAGTCAACTCTGTGTACGTGATATGCGCGTGTTTTGGTTTCTACATCTTGTTTTGAGTTACAATGCGATTGCTTGTAAATTGATAATAGCAACATTCATAATCGGCATGGGGAAATACTCTCAATTTCACACGCGCACACGCGCGCACAAGGTAATTCCAAAGTTACTGGCACGATATTTGTTCACTTTTATTGTGTCCATGCTGCGCACACAGTAGATTGGTTTGCACAAGGGACACGGATGACGAAAACAAGTACAAACAAGACGTAACGGGGAATAACAAACGTACGAGGAAACAAAACAAAATCTAATCTAAACAAACACAGAATCACCGGCGTCAATCTGATTTTTATATATATATAGATTTTTTTTTTTTGCAAAAAGCACCTTTGCCTGGTTTTATGTTTCTCTAAAATAAATAAATAAATGAATCAATAAATACATTAATAAATAGACAGCTAGCTACCAAGACACCCAGCTAGCTACCCAGACACCCAGCTCGCTACCCAGACACCGAGCTCGCTACCCAGACACCTAGCTCGCTACCCAGACACCTAGCTCACTACCCAGATACTTAGCTCGCTACCCAGACACCCAGCTCGCTACCAAGTCACCCAGCTCGCTACCAAGTCACCCAGCTAGCTACCCAGATACCCAGCTAGCTACCCAGACACCTAGCTAGCTACCCAGACACCTAGCTAGCTACCCAGACACCTAGCTAGCTACCCAGACACCTAGCTAGCTACCAAGACACCTAGCTAGCTACCAAGACAACGAGCTCGCTACCAAGACACCGAGCTCGCTACCCAGACACCTAGCTCGCTACCCAGACACCCAGCTCGCTACCAAGTCACACAGCTAGCTACTCAGACACCTAGCTAGCTACCTCGACACCTAGCTAGCTACCCCGACACCTAGCTAGGTACACAGACACCAAGCTAGCTACCCAGACACCTAGCTAGGTACCCAGACACCGAGCTATCCACCCAGACAGACAGATAGATTAATAAATAAACAAATAAATCGCATTTAATGGTTTTGGGCTACCTTTACTATGTCTACTGTGATAAATCACACTCAATTGACTTGCTCAGACACGAGTGAAATGAAGTCCCCTAAAAACTTTGTTGGGCCTGCATTTGATCATTTCTTATCCATTTATTTCTGGGTTGATTTTGTTTTGGAGTCTTGACAGATGCCTGTGTGGCTAACTCCACTGTGAGTGGTGCGGTTGTTGTTGCCGGTCAGCGTGTAAAGTCAAACTTTAAAAAGGAAAACAATAACCAAGCACTTCTCAATTGGTGAACATAGGGTAACGTGGGCACGATTACATAAACACACAAAAGGTCAAGGTTGAGCACATACATCCGGTTAGGGTCACCCAAGTCTAGTTAATGTGTGACCGGACACGAGCGGACGTAACATATAAATTGGCGCAACAACAACATTATCTTGTCATTTGCAAGCATGAGCGTCATTAACTTGGTAAGTGGGCATCTTCACGCACAAAATACTCTAAATCAGGGGTCTCAAACTCCGGTCCTCGAGGGCCTTAATCCTACATGTTTTCCATGTCCCCCTGTTGCAATGCACCTGAGGCTGTGCAAATTTCCCCATTGTGGGACGAATAAAGGTTTTCTGATTCTGATTCTGTGTGGCAACAGGTGTGTTGCAACAAGGAGACTTGGAAAACATGTAGGACTACGGCCCTCGATGACCAGAGTTTGAGACCCCTGCTCTAAATAAATCAAAACAAATCACTATATGTTATATAATTGTAAATGAATTCTTTTTTTTGTTTTGTTTTTATACCTGCAGGATCCAGACCCGTATCTGGCTGCTCAGCCAAACCTGACATCTAAATCCAAAGGGAAAGATTTTCGAAATTTTGAGGCAAGTTCGACAAATTAGACAACACGATGTTCTCAGTGTGGTACATTCACGTACCAAGATAGAAATTGAACAGATTTAATGATTGGACAACATTAAAAAATGTACAAGGGCACTACCTACTGCACTGATAATGTCAAAATTGACGTATTCACTGCCAGACGATGTGCAAAAATGTGTCCATTATAGTACCAGGGTTTTTGTCATTGTTACTCAAATTGAAAGACCCAAAGAATATTAAAGGACAACCGACTCCATTTTTTTGTTTCCTAACTGACATCAGAAAAATGTTTTATAGCATCTAAAATACGCAAAACACGCAGGCTGATATTTTTAGCCAAATGCCAAACACCAATAAAAATGAGTTAAAGTGTCCCAAAAGTACTTCAAAATGACCCCGGAGATGCCGAGATTCAGAAGGTACCGCCCCCTTGTTCGTGACGTCACGCCAAGACGTCTTGCCTTGCTCGAGAATCAAAACAATGGCTTCAGATTCGGAGAAGATGCCTTCTTGTTATCATGTTATCTTGTCATCCAGTTATGAATATGATTCAAATAGTTCTGAAGAGGAAAGCATAAATGTTTGCAATCGATTAAAGAAGTCCTTCCGTCTCATTTTGAGGCGTCTGGACTCTAATGTAGCATCCCAGAAAATGCATAAGATGGTGCCGAAGCTCCGTTGGAAATAGGCTGATTTGTCTGCTGGGAATTTGTGTCAACTGGTATCAAATAGTAGTCTTGGTGCAACTCTCTTGGCAGTCCATCGAAGTCGAGGATGACGTCGCTTCCATTGCTTTGTGGGGTATTGGACAGTGGTTATTGGCGCTGGCGGCGATGCCACTGTAGGTGACTATGAAGCCCGATTCTGGAGCCGCAAATCCTGCCACATTCAGGACATGTGAGGCCAGGACCGGGCTGGCGAGGCGGCACTGAAGCAGCACAAAGGTGTCTTTGCTCGTGCCGCACGATCCTCCTCTGTGTGCGCTTGTCTTCAAGTTGTGTCACCCCTTCGTGGCATAAGGAGCGCCACAGTGGCCTGTTCGCTGCAGCAGACTCCAGATCGCTGGGCTTGATGTTGCAGTTCTTTAGAGTCTGTTTAAGCTGGTCTTTGTATCGCAGCTTAGGACCACCAGGCTTCCTCTTCGCTGACAAGAGTTGTCCATAAAGCACCTGTCGAGGCAAGCGGCAGCTAGGCATCCGGATGACATGTCCAACCCACCGAAGTTGCCTCTTTGCCAGTATGGCCTCGATACTGGTGGAGGCAGTGCGTTGAAGGATGTCGGTGTGTGGAACACGATCCTGCCAGGTGATGCCAAGGATTCGTTGGAGGCACCTGATGTGGAATGCATCAAGGCGTCTCACATGGCGTCGATAGATGGTCCAGGCTTCTGCGCCATATAGCAGCGTGGACACACACACTGCTTGGTAGACTGCGACTTTTGTTGGAGTTCTTAAGTGGTTGTTTTCGAACACACGAGTACGCAATCTGCCAAAAGCTTTGGAGGCTTGATGGATGCGGGCCTGGACGTCATCGTCAATTAGACAGGAGGGTGTTAGAATGCTGCCGAGGTAGCTGAATTGTTGGACAACCTTGAGGGGTGTGCCACTGAGGGTGAACGCTGGGGTTGGAGAACTCTCTTTTGCCATGACCTCCGTTTTGGTTACATTGATCACGAGACCGAGTGATCGGTAGACGGAGGACATGGTATCAAGGGCATTTTGCATGGCAGCTGGGCTGTGGGCCAGCAGAGCACAATCATCTGCATACTGTAGCTCGTGGATGCCGCTGATCAGGGTCTTGGTCTTGGCCTGTAGGCGTCTGATGTTAAACAGGTTACCATCCAGGCGGAATTGGATTTGTACGCCGCCACCTTCCTGGATGGACTTATGGAAGAGGAGCGTAGCTGCCGTCAGGAACAGGTTGAATATAGCAGGGGCCAGTACACAGCCCTGCTTCACCCCGACTTCCACAGGGAACGGGGAAGATTGCTGGCCACCAACAAGTACAGTTGCTTGCATGCCGCTGTGGAACTGTTTTAGGATGCCGAGAAATTTGGAGGGGACGCCAAATTTCTGCAGTATGGTCCAGAGAATGTCACGGTTAACTGTGTCAAATGCCTTTGTAAGGTCAATGAAGGTGATATAGAGGTCCTTATTTTGTTCCTTGCATTTCTCCTGAACTTGGCGCGCAGCGAAGATCATGTCCAGAGTGCTTCGATCCTTCCTGAAGCCGCATTGTGTCTCTGGGAGGATGTCTTCGGTAATGTGCGATGTAAGACGGAACAGCATTACTTTTGCAAGAATCTTGCCAGCAACAGAAAGTAGGGAGATGCCACGGCTGTTGCCGCAGACTGACTTGTCCCCCTTCCTTTTGTAAATGGTGACAATGTTGCTGTCTTTCCATTCCTGAGGAAGTGTCCCGTTTTGCCAGATGTTGCAGATGAGGTGGTAAAGCTTCCGTGTCAGGAGATAACCGCCGCTCTTGAAGACCTCAGCTGGAAGTCCATCAGGGCCAGGGCTTTTGTTGTTTTTAAGGCTCCGGATTGCAGAGAGGACCTCTGTGAACTGAGGAGGTTCATCAAGGGAGGGAACTGTTGGAAGCTCTGGGAGGGAGTCAAGGACAGATGTGTCTGAAGGGTTTACTTGGTTGAGCAGGGAGTCAAAGTGCTCTGCCCAGCGCTCAAGTATTAGCTGTTTGTCCTTCAGTAGTACAGAACCGTCTGCAGATTTAACTGGGACAATGTGTTGTCTTCGTGGGCCGTGCAGGGATTTTACAGCATCATAGAAGGCGTGTGTGTTGTTGTTGTCTGCATGCCTCTGGATTTCTTGGGCCTTGCTGAGCCACCACTTGTTCTCCATCATCCTCAGCTGTTTCTGTGTTTCACCACGGATGGCCTTGTAGTGAGAGAGGAGAAGTGGAGAATGAGGGTTGGAGAGAAGTGTGGTATGGGCTTTGCGCTTGGCTTCCAGAAGCTCCTGTATGGCAGCTGAGCTGTTATCGAACCAGTCTTGATGACGTTTCTGAGTGAAGCCGATGGTCTCAGAGGCAGCTTGATGAATTGTTGTCCTCAATTTTTTCCACCTGCTTTCAACATCAAGGTCACCGTTACTGGTGTCGTTGTCCAGGCTGGCAAGTCCCTCTGCCAGCTTGTGGCGGTAGCTGGCTGCACATTCTGGGGACTCCAGGGCCCTGGTGTTAAGACGCCTTTGGGGCTGCTGTTTCTTATGAGGAGGTCGAATTCTCAGCTTGAGCCTGGACTTGATCAGTCGATGATCAGTCCAGCATTCAGCCCCACGCATGGCCCGCGTGATGCAGACATCATTTTGGTCTCGTTGCCTTGTGATGATGTAGTCCAGTAAGTGCCAATGTTTGGACCTGGGGTGCATCCATGATGTGATGTATTTCTTTTTCAGCTGAAAGATGGTGTTAGTTACAATCAACTGATGCTCAGAGCACAGAGTGAGGAGTCGGAGGCCATTGCTGTTTATTTTCCCCGTCCCGTGTCTTCCGATTACTTGTTTCCAGAGCCTGGCATCAGTACCTACTCGGGCATTGAAGTCACCCATCAGAACAAGTTTATCAGAGACAGGGATTTTGGATATGGTAGCATCCAGGGACTCGTAGAAGGCATCTTTGGTGTTATCGTCAGCATCCAAGGTGGGAGCATAGGCGCTGATTAAAGTTGCGAAGCGACCTTTTACCAGGGGAATACGCCAGGTCATAAGCCGTTCACTGATGCCTTGGGGGGACTCGGGGATGTTACTGAGTAAGCTGCTTTTCACAGCAAAGCCAACTCCATGGAGTCTTCGCTCATTCTCTGGGAGACCCTTCCAGAAGAAGGTGTAACCTTCACCAACTTCTGTGAGTGAATCCTCGCCTGAGAACCGAGTCTCACTGAGTGCGCCAATATCGATGTTGTACCTCCTTAGCTCATGTGCGATGAGGGCAGTTCGTCTTCGAGGTCTCTCCATCCCGTCTCGAGCATCGAGGAGGGTGCGAACATTCCAGGAAGCCAGGTTCATAGTCATGGGTTTGATTATATTTCGTTTTCGACCGCAGAGGGGGGATGCCTTGGTGGCTGCGGTGGGCCACCCAGGTGTGGTGGAACAAGCAATGTTTAGGTCACCTTTTCTAGACCCTTCCCCTATAAGGGGTGAGCAGTGCGGACCCTGAATAGGGCTGCTCAGACGCACAGGATGCTGCCGAAGGATAATGTTGCTCCATCCCATCTTCGCAACGACCATCAATCCTGTACCGCCCCTGTGTAGGAATCAAGCTAGAAGCTTCCAGTCACATCCATGACCTGCCCCCGTCACTTTATCCTATCGCCAGTGGACTTATATGGTGGAAGCTGAAACCTGCGCTACTAGTGGATTTAGTGTGAGGGACGGGGCGCGCAATTCCTTCCCCCACATACTTGGCCGCACTCACTGTATTCCAGTGGCAAGAGTGAAGACTCGAGACGACCTTCAGGTGAGTGCGGTTGCAAGGGGCTGCCGGTGGTCCGATCTGTTGGACTCCGCCTACGCCTACCCCTGGGTGCGGATTTGGGATCACTCTTTGTCTGGCCTCTACCCTCCGACCTGTTCGGCTTGGGTGACCCTGCCAGGAGTACAAGACTCCAGCCGACATAGCTCTCGGGGTCACGGAGACGCGCAAAGTGCCTCACCACGATAAGGTGGTGATCCCAGTCGAGGCAACTGGTATCAAATAGTAGTCTTGGTGCAACACACAACGATTCACCATTGCGTTATGTGTTTTCCTTCTAATTTCACAATCAACACAAAGTTTTCAGACCAAACAAAGTACTCAAAATGCATTGTGTGTCGCTTTCTCGGTCAGGGGCGTTCCAGACGTGACATCACGTCAGGCATCGTCATCAACTCCAAAACAAGACTTGCTGAATATTCAGTGCGAGTCTTAAAACGTAAAATATAGCTATATGCGTGGAGTCTTTGTAAAATACGCTCAGTAGAAGTCATTTGAAGTGATTTTACACATTATGGACACAATTTGTCCGGAGGCGTCGGTTGTCCTTTAAGTTGAAGGACTCCATAAACATTCAATTCAGCGTAAGAAACCTTAGACTGTTTTCTTTCATCAGAAAAAAAGAGTTAATTCCTCAGTTATTTGGGTCTGGAGTTATCTGAGCTTGAAATGAGGGTGGCTGTACAAAATACAATACGTACATATTGATTTATTTAGTGTTTTAACAACAGCTGAAGCTGTAACAAAGTGCTAACATGGACAAAATTCAAATGCTGCCCCCTCGTGGAAGGTAAAAATATTGCCAGAGGCCGATATAGCGCTGGTCAGACATCTCCAGCACGAAAAACCAAAACCCGAACAAATTCGGGAATGGCGTTTCACGTCATATTATCAATTCCCAAATAAATCCGGGAATGGCAGTGAATCTGTCAATAAAAAAATATTAATGTATTATAATTTCATTTTTGTTTTAAGATTGAGTTTTTGTTACACGTTTAATTACATTTTTCCCCCCCGAATTAAAATCTCAGTTGCTATATTACATTAGAAAAGCGTTACATTTTACTGACAATTTTGCAACCCCGTTGCGTTTACACATTTCAGACGGGGAGTGTTGCCGATCATGTGTACAACACATACAAGCTGATGCACACGAAGCAGAACGTGGACTTTGTCAAATGGAAGGTGAAAGCGCACGTCACCAACAAACATTCTCTAAATCCAACTTCTGTATATTTTTTTGGGGAGGGATCGATTACAAAGTGGTCACCAAGATAAGACATTGGTTGACTATACTACTCACACATCTTGAAAGGATCGCAGGCTGTTTTTGCACTTTGCTAATGCTATTCTTTTCATTAAACAACACTCTTAATTTGCACGCATCTAGTGGACTTCATAATAAGAATAAGAATAAGAATAATAATAAGTAGAAGAAGAATAAAAGAAGAATAAAAAGAATAAAAAGAACAAAAAGAATAAAAAGAAGAAGAATAAAATAAGAATAAAAAGAACAAGAAGAAAAAGAAAAAGATAAAAATAAAAAGAAAGAAAAAGAAAGAAAGAGAAAAATAAAAAGAAAGAATAAAGAAAAAGAAAAAAGAGAAAAAGAAAGAAAAAGAAAAAGAAAGAAAAAGAACATTAAAAAGAAAGAAAAATAAGAAAGAAAAAGAAAAAGAAAGAAAAAGGAAAAGAAAAAAAGAAAAATGAAAAAGAAAAAGAAAAAGAAAAAGAAAAAGAAAAAGAAAAAGAAAAAAAGAAAAATTAAAAAATGAAAAAGAAAAATAAAGAAAAAGAAAAAGGATAAGGAAAAGGAAAAGGAAAATGAAAAGAAAAAGAAAAAGAAAAAGAAAAAGAAAAGATTTTAAGCGTCTTTCAAAGCTCTCAAGGACACTTTACAGTCACAGACAAGCATAGGTACTATAATAAATAAAATATAATCACAAATACAATGCAATACATAAAATACAATTATAAATAGAAACGAGAGAGAGAGCTACACAGAAAATGCAATTTTAAATCGGTGGTTTCCTCGCCTTCACTTGGGCATTTTGAGTTTTTGAGGTTTCAATTACGAAGACAAGAACCGAAATAAATCAAAGGTTCCGATACCTTTGGGGCTTTTCCCTGCAGCACTTGCAATGGAGCGGCTGCTGCCACGCCGAAATGTCCATGATGGACGCCGTCATGTCTCTGGATCAGCTGGTGGACGAGTCCGATCCAGACGTGGACTTTGCCAACTCCTTCCATGCCTTCCAGACGGCCGAGGGCATCCGTAACGAGCACCCAGACAAAGGTGCGTGACGAAAAACAGCTTGGTGTTCAAATCCATCGAAATGTGACGCTTAGCTACAAGAAACAAATGAACAGTGTGTTATTTTCTTTTTTTTTTTCCTTAGACTGGTTCCAGCTAGTCGGTCTGATTCATGATGTTGGGAAGGTCATGGCGCTGTGGGGGGAACCTCAGGTAAAACGTTATTATAATTTGTATGAATCTTTACTGACACAGTTTGTAAGATAAGGTGTTTGTAAGTTGAGGTCTCACTGTATAAGAAATTTTTTTGAAAATACACCATTCATGGGGGTATTTTCAAACGTTACGCCTGATACATCGGAAAATACTGTACTCTCAATGTGTATTTTTTTTAAGCGAAAATGATGAAGACACTCTCATAATTGACTCGCAACATTTTTTGTGTGCATGGAAAATTCACAGTGGGCCGTGGTGGGTGACACATTTCCAGTGGGCTGCGCGTTTCAAAACTCCATTGTGTTCCGAGACAGCACCTTCCAGGATAACCCGGACGACAAAAATCCCAGCTACAAGTAGATATTCGCCCGTTAAAGTTGACACTTAAACGCATGATTGGTCATTGACGTTTTAAGGGGGAAAACTGATGGTGCTCGTGAAGTACAGCAATTTTTGTATGCTCTTGCTAAATGTATTCCTGCTTAATACGAGACTCATCATTTTGTTAAAGTTACGGTACTTTTCACGCATTGTTTTCATCAGCTCTAAATATGGAATCTATAAGCCAAATTGTGGGCTCGACAATGTGCTTTTGTCCTGGGGTCACGATGGTGAGTACATTTATTCAAAATAAAATAATAATAATACAGTTCATTTCTAAGCGCTTTTCAAAACTCAAGGTCACTACAATCATAAGATAAGTCTTTCTGTGGGTGAGCAACGGCTGCCAAGCGTGCCAGCGTTCACTCAACCCGGAAGTAACTAAAATAGCTAGAAAGCTAGCTAACTAGCTAATAGATAGCTATCGCGATAGCTAACCATATAGCTAATAGATAGATAGCTAGATAGCCAGCTAGATAGCTAAATTATGTTTTAAATCATTTTTGAAAGAGTTCTGCCATTACAAATATATTAAATATACATTAAAAAAACATTCTTAAGGGCTGCCACTGAAAACCTAAAATTTCAATCAAGTTCATTTATAGCAGTAAATATAATTTATAGCCCTCAACACCCCCCCCCCCCAAATTATAAAACAGACCCAGTTGTCTCAACACAAAATGGCCTCCTGAGATAATTTGAGTTTCATATTCGCATTATGATATTTCCTCTGCATTTAACTTGATTTAACTGATAGAATTACAGTAAACATTCCAAGTGTACTTCATGTCTTGTGTGCCTCAGAGTACCTTTACCGCATTCTCCAGTTCAACAAGTGCAGCATCCCTGAGGAGGTGAGTCATCTTTCCTCGAGGCCACATGCCGACTTAATATCGCCCTGTGATTTGCGTGCCGTCCACGCAGGGCCTCAACATGATCCGCTACCATTCCTTCTACCCTTGGCACTCCCAAGGTGACTACATGTACCTGTGCAATGACAAAGACCTGCGAATGCTGCCTTGGGTTAATGAGTTTAAGTGAGTGACACACAATTTGTTTGAATTGTCTCTCCAAGTCCAATGATAACACATACAGATTCGTTCGAAATTAAGAAATTGAGAAATAAAATACTTCCTATTATCACATGATGACTATGAGACAAACAGTTTATAGTTTAAGGTCACAAAAACAAAGTCAGCAGCCGAAAAATAAAAAAAAATGCAACCGGTACTTTTCGACTGCTTAACATGTATACCAATATCCTTGTTAAAAAAAAAAAATATATATATATATATATATATATATATATATATATATATATATATATATATATATATATATATATATATATATATATATATATATATATATAAAATCACATGCGCGCACACACACACACACACACACACACACACACACACACACACACACACACACACACACACACACACACACACACACACACACACACACACACACACACACACACACACACACACACACACACACACACACACACACATAATTACTCTATTGGAGCCTATAACTTTGAGCCTAACTGTATATTTGTACTTGCTGGTGTTCCTTGCAGTAAATTTGACCTCTACACAAAAGTAGCTGAGCTGCCTGACGTGAAGAAGCTGTGCCCATACTACCAGTCACTGATCGACAAATACTGTCCAGGAATACTGAAATGGTGAAATTGCACCACAACGAAAGCCATTCATTCACCATCAAACAGCCCATTATGAATTTTCAATAAGTAGTAGCTGTCCATAGTTTTTTATGTGGTGGGGTGAAAGATATGAATGAGTACTTGGATGAAAATGACTGTCAGGATAATTGTTTATTGCATTTCATTATTTTATTTAAAAACGTATACTTTTTGTGTTGTGCACACAAAAAAAGGTATTTGTGTATGGAAAAAAAATGACAACTTGAACTACGGGGTTCATGTCTGCTGGTGACAAGTGAGTGCTACCCTAAATATTTTTAAATCATCTAAAGTGGTGTTCAAATGAACATGTACATGACATAGCCAAAACAGAAAGTACAAATATATACACACACATACCTCTTTGCTCAATTTGGTAAGGTTAGCCCCTTTTTCATCACTGTTCTTCCACTTCCGACTCTACTTTTTCTTCCTCTTCATCATCAGTGGTGACCCCCTCTCCATCTTTCTCATCACCGTGCTCCTCAACCTGCCCCTCGTTTTCACTCCCAAGCTCCTCCTCCTCCTCCTCAAAAGCTTCATCGTCCTCATCCATTTTCTTTTTTGCGCTGGCCGCAGTGTCTTTCTGTTCGGAATTGCCCGCGACGTGCTTTTGTTTCCTGGGTAATGTCAGCAGCAGGCACAGGGTGGCGCTGCAACCAACCAGGCTCCAGATGAGCAGGGGCGCAGGGACCCCCGACACCTGAATGCGCATCCACTGCACCGCCCGGGCTATGGCGGAGTTCAACTTGCGGCGTGGTGGTGCCTTTTCCTGTGAAGTTATGATTAATACGATAACGTTTAGACTGAAATATGGAGGAAGCACCTTTTTATTCACCATATTGAAACTAATTGAAATGTTAAATCATTCAGGGATTCACAGATGTATTCGGGACTTGAAAATATGTCGGAGAGCGCCATTTCCGAATTTGTTCGGGTTTTGTTTTTTCTTGTTTGGGAGCCGATAAAGCGCTGGCTATGGCCTCTGGTAATGTTTTTCCCCTTTTACCAGGTTAGAGCTTTGTTCCAGCTTCCGGTGTTGTTAAAGCACTGTAGAAACCGATATGTATGTATTACATTGCATTTTGTACAGCCGCCTTCATTTCAAGCTCATATAACTCCAGACCCATACAATTTAGGAATTATCTCTTTTTTTCTGATGAAAGAGGAGAGACCAAGGTTTTTTTACACTGCATTAAATGTTTATGTAGTCTTAAAACTTAATTTTCTGTGGATCCTGGAATTTGAATGACAATGACAAAAACCCTGGCACTGGAGTGGAAACATTTTTGCACATGGCAGTGAATGAGTTAAGGTATTGCAGCTACCCACAAAAAATCCCGATGTTTTTAATGAAAGAAAAGCTGCAACTTGTTGCATGAAAACAATAAAATAACATGAATAAAACTAACAGTGACACCTCGGTTTACAGACCCCTTGGCTTACGAACTTGCAAGCTTAAAATTCCCATCAATCAGGCTCCACAAATAACCCGCACAAGCCATCTGTACACTTGATGCAAAAAGCTATCAACCTAGCTAAACACAATTGATGAGGAACAAGGTAAAATTAGAAAGAAAGAAGGCTACGTTCCTCATCAAGTGTTTAATGCTGATGAAACCGGCCACTCCATTCTATCAAGCCATCAGCGACCATCACAGAGGTAAATAAAACGACTTTATTATACAGTACAGTTTATTTCTTTAATTATAATACCATAGCACATTTATTATACATACAATAAGGTATAGTTTGTGTAGTTTTAAGGCTTAGAAAATTAGAAAGTAGAACATTATGTTTTATGGGGACCTGGGAACGGATTATTCTCATTTTAAAGGTTTCCAATGGGAAATTATTTTTTGGGATACACACCTTTCGCCTTACACACTCTGGGAACCAATTAAGTTCGCAAGCCAAGGTATCACTGTATGAGCACACGCCTCACGCTAGGTCAGTGTTTTTTTTTCCCTGGGTTCGATTGAAGCCTTGGACTTTGGCGAGTCGGTCACCGAGACCTTCAGAATCAGTCAAGTTGGCCATCTAACTTCAGCAACAGTGGTATGGTAGCAATGAGGCAGTTTCTTCACCCAATTCAATCTAAAATTTGTTCTCAAAAGGACAAAGTGCTGGTCAGCGTCCTCAAGTGCCAAATGGACCCCTCTTCGCTTCACCGAGTGACTGCATGCAATGTGTGTGTGTGGGTGTGGATGTGTGTGTGTGTGTGTGTGTGTGTGTGTGTGTGTGTAAGTGCCTTGAGTCCATGTTGAGTCAGCATCCCCTCAAGGAACGGGTGGCCCAGATGCACGACAGGAAAATATTCATCACTGTAGACCCTCCTCCACCACCTCTGAGGGTAGGATCTGTACAGAGGCAGCAGTGTGTTAATTTATATTCTTATGACTCAACTTGTTGTTGAATTTGATCTTTGTAAGTTTGCGTTTCGAAGACTGTCTGGTTGCTATTAGTCAAGGTTTGGGTAAAAGAGAGCTTTGATCGCAATGCAACGAGCCTGGTTAAATAAATGTTACATTTTTCTCCCTCTGACATAACTATATTATTTTCAAATGCTTGTAAGTGGTTGCCAATGCGAAAATAATCATGAAAACTTATTCAAAGATGCAGATTACCCCAATGTGTTTTATTAATTTTACTGTGACATATTACTAGGATTCGTTTAGATTATCACACCCACACAGAGTTCCAGTGGGACATGACTTGAGAGCGAGGGTGGGGGAAGATCAGAATTTTTCAAGCAATGGTTAAAGAACTGTACATACAGTAAAGTCTCGTTATATCGATATTCAAAGGAGTCCGAAAAAATATCGATATAACCGGGACTATCGATATATCCGACCCTGTTTGCATGTAATTTTCTCCGTGCGTGCATAGAAATAATATCGATATAACCGGGACTATCGATATATCCGATATCGATATAACGAGACTTTACTGTATTATGAATTCATTCACTGCCATTCACGAATTTATCCAGAAATTGAAAATATGACGTAGAGAACCATTCCTAAATTTGTTTGGGTTTTGTTTTTTCATGCTAATAAAGCCTCTGGCTATGTTTTTTTCCTTTCCACAAGGGGACAGCATTTCCCTTGTTTCCATGTTACGGCTTTGTTCCAGCTTCAGCTGTTGTTAAAGAGCTATAGAAACCAATATGTATGTATTGCATTGTAATTTGGACACCTGCCCTCATTTCAAGCTCATATAATGCCAGACCCATATAATTTAGGAATTAACTTTTTTTTCCTCATGAAAGAAGAGAGTGTGAGGTTTCCTACACTACATTGGATATTGATGTAGTCCTAAAAGTCAATATTCTGTGGGTCCTGGAATTCAAGTGACAATGACAAAAACCCTGGCATTGGACTGGACACATTTTTGCACATGTCTGGCAGTGAACGAGTAAAACAACTGTACATATTATTAAAATATGTCAAAGTTGGAGACACTGTGCTGACCGATAAAATGAACATACATTTTTTGTTTTTGTTTTTTTGTGGATGTTCATTTGAGTGGGGCAGTTTGGGCTTGTTATTTTCGACATGGGAAAAACCGGTAGCCCAAATGGCGCTCGGATCTTAGCCGTCAGGAGTAACAAAAGCATTGGAAAACCCCACAATAGATCAGCGTGGGTGACCAATAACCCTCAAAACGGGACAATTCCAACAAGGGGAAAAACGGTTTGCATCATTGAGACACCTGAGGATCGTTTCCATTTATGGAACAGAAAAAAAGCAATGTAAATCAAGCGGCAACATTATTTGAGAAATTGAACTAAACTTGCTTCTCTTATGATTTAAAAATCAATGAAAGTGGCAGTATGAGAATTACTAACCCGTCCTCTTTGGGTTCCGTAAACCAATATCTATAGCGGTGGGCTCGTATGTAGGTCGGTGGCCGCTGATGGAAGGGGTAACGAGTGACATCCGCCTGGATCAGCTCAATGACTGTGCAAGACAAATAACGTATTGGAAATGCACAATCACTGCGGTAACTCACAAACATTGAGATGGAGAAAATTATCCAGCATCAATTAATTGCCGTATTTTTTTTATTTCATGAAAATACAGTGATACCTCGGCTTACAAACGCTTTAGCTAACAAACATTTTGCCTTACGAATGTTAAATTCGCGAGAATATAATCTTGGCATACAAACTATTTCTCGGGAAACACACGGACACCACAATGAGAGATGTGTCCTTCGCGAACGAGCCGGTTCATGGAGCTCCTAAAATGGCAGCCGGCTTTTTTTCCCTCTATTCCCCGTCCCCAGTCTTCGGTTAAAGCCGCACGTGATTGGTCAAAATCCGTGGTAGAGGAGGGAGGGGACACACGCGGCAGGACACACGCAGCAGTGAGCGGGGAAGGGGTTACAGAAACAGAAACACACACACACGAAAGGGAGACGACAGAGCTTGAAACAAAACAAAAAAACAAAACAAAAAAAAAAGTGAAATATTGAGAAAATTGATAGAAAACACAGTGAAATTTGGACTCGTTTCAACAATATTGATCGTTCAAAGGCAGACTGTAGACTGCAAGGTTAAAATATCCCATCAATCAGGCTCCGCAAATAACCAGCACAAGCCATCTTTACAATTTGAAGAGAACATACAAGCAAGGGAAACAGCTATTAATGACGTTTCTAGTGTGCCTGCCTGGTTCTGTTGCTGTTGCAATATCACAACTTCTAAGATGTGCAACCCAGTGCTCCTTGAGACACTTTATGCAAAAAGCTATCCATTCCATCAACGACCATCACTGTAAAGTGTCCTTGAGAGCTTTGAAAGGCGCTTGAAATAAAATGTATTATTATTATTATATCATAAAGGTAAATAAAACAACTGTATTATACAGTACAGTTTATTTCTTTAATTACAATACCATAGCACATTATACATAAAATAAGGTATAAATAAAGTATATTGTGTGTAGTTTTAAGGCTTATTTAGTTGAAAATTATGTTTTACGGGGCCCAGGGAACGGATTATTCTAATTTTAATGGTTTCCTTTGGGAAATTAATGTTTGGAATACACACCTTTATTTAGCCTTACACACACTTTCTGTGAACCAATTAAGTTCGTAAGCCAAGGTATCACTGTAATCAAACAAATTTGTTGACAGGCAGAACAATTAAATGCACTTCCCACAAGTTTTCAGAAGTGTCCTTACCGTCCATCTTGCCTTGCAGCAGTCGGTACATGAGGCTAGTGAACCACGGCGTCTGCGAGGAACTCCCAAGGGCAGCGAACCACATCTGCCAGTCCAAGCGGGGTTGGTGAGGGGTCACCACAGGTGGTGGAGTGCTCAGGTTGCCGGGTTTGTACATAAAATCGATTTCCTGCAAAGGAAGATGTAAAAAAAAACATGACACACGATCAGATTTGGGCTACAGTATGTTTGGAAGCTATAGTGTGTTGCAGATGTGAAATCAGTGAATACTTATGTTCAAATCAAGTTTTTAATGTCTAATTGAGTCCCCCTCCTATCCATGAAATTAAACTGAAACATAAATCACCCCAATTCAGCTAAATAAAATTGCAAATTTAAAAAAAAATGCAGTCAACTTCGGTGTTACGTCATAATGTTATCATAAGTTTCTTGATTTTACGAAACTCGCTGCTGCCATCTAGCGACAGAAAACGCGAAGCTCACTTGAAAATTCACTTTTAGATCACAACATAAAATAAAACAATAATAAAAAAAATGAATAAGCAATGGATATTAAGGGAAACAGTTCTTTAGTTGAAGCTCTTCTATATCATGGTAAAAAAATATTATTTTTTAATATCACGGAATATAGTTGTGTTTTTTTTAACACTACTCTTGCTTGCAATTTGGTCATTTCTTACAAATAACCAGAATGGAAAACCAGTGTTACACATTTAAACAGCATTGGACAATACCGATCTCCCTAAAAAGGGCACTTTAAAGCGCATAGTTCTTTTCCCCTCACCGTCCAGGTGAGGCCGTCGTGACTTCCCTCGATGACGACCTCGGGCCGCCCACCCACGCCAGTCATCCTTCGGAACAACCCATATGAGTTAACCAGTTGGTAGTGATCCACATGATTGTAGACTTGACGTACGGCGGGCCACAGTTTGGAATTTGAGTCGTAGTCTATGTGGGTGAATGGCATCTGCAACAAAAAAAAAGTGAATAAAAATAATAATGGCACAAAAGATCCATGGTAATAGACACATAATAATAATAATAATAATAATAATAATAATACATTTCATCTATAAGAACCTTTCAAAACTCTGAAGGTCACTTTACAGTCACAGGATAGGTTTTTCTGTGGGTGAGCAGGCGCAGCCACATGCACCAGCGTTCACTCAACCCGGAAGTAACTCAAATGGATAGAAAGCTAACTAGCTAGCTAATAATAATAATAATACATTGTATTTATAAGCGCCTTTCAAAACTCTCACTGTAAAGTGACCTTGAGAGTTTTGAAAGGCGCTTAGAAATGAAATGGATTATTATCAAGGACATGGCAATAGCTAGCTAGCTAGCTAGCTTGCCAGTTAGATAGCAAATAGATAGCAAATAGCTAGCCACCTAGCTAGCAAGCGAGATAGCTAATAATAATAATGCATTTCATTTATAGCTAGATTGCAAAATAAATTAAATAAAATAAATTCAAGAGAAAAGACAAAAAGGGCTAAATGCGACGAAAAAAAAAAACAGTGAAAAACAAAATGCAGCGCAAGAAACCTTAGAGCAGGGGTGCCAAAGTCATTTTTTTGCAGAGGGCCACATTGTAGTTATGGTATCCTCTCGAGGGCCGTTATGAATTTGGGGAAGCCATTAGAATGTTTAATCCCCTCTACATATTACATATAGAGCGCACAACAAATTAATGAATAACTAGTTTTCAAATATGAAGTCAAGAATAATGACTGTTATTGTGGTTTACATCAAGTTTGCTTTCGCGGGCCGAAAAAATGATGTGGGCGGGGGGGGGCCGAATTTGGCCCCCGGGCCTTGACTTTGACACCTGTGCCTTAGTCTCTTCCTTCATCAGAAAAAAAGAGTCAATTCCCAAATTATATGGCTCTGAAGCCATATGAGCCCGAAATGTGGTCGGCCGTCTAAAACACAATGTGACACGTTTTTTATTTTGTTCTTTTGACTTCACAATGGCGCAGCGAGAGTGGCTGCCTTTCCAGCAGCTCATGTATTTTGTTTTTCTACTTCTTTCATTCCTTTCTAAACTTTGCTGATGTGAAATGTAAATTTCTCTACTGCGAGATTCAGCAAAGCAACTTCCACACTTGATGACTTTAGTGTGATAGAACTTGTGCGTGTCCCAATACGTTTGATGCCTGCATGTTGGCAGTTAACGCCGACATTAAATTCAACTCACCAGGCTAATGGTGAACATAGTGGCCGCAGCAGCAGCAAACGCCGTCCATTGGAGCGTAGACCACAACCTCCTCACAAAACCAGAGACGCATGCACACCTGGGAAGAATATATATTGTTTGCAATATATCAACAAGTCACAATAAACAGTGATTTAAGAACAAGAAGGGGTGCTTGCTACCTGTACATGGCTCCAAGAATCTCCCAAGTGAGGGAGAGAACACCGATCCATACGCATGGGAATATGACGCTCTTCAGAAAGTGGTTAAAGTGGTGGAAGGTGAATGCTGAAAGTGTTATTTTTTTAATTTTATTAAAAATATATTTTGTACGCGGACAATAAAAGACATCCGATAGTCACAGTACCCATTCTGGAAGTGATGGCTCGAGCTGTCGTGTCTATTTTCAGGTCAAAACAGACGATTGCGCCAAAGATAACCAGAGACAAGACAACAAGTTCCAATATGTAACACAGCCAGGGCCACAGTTTGGACTCTGAATGGAGGACAAGTACAAAGTCGTATTAGGGTCACATAAAAAAAACACACAAAACAATGTCAAAGTCAAAAATGTACAAGTTGCAATTTGAAACAGCAGTGTGAGAGAGTGGTGAGCATTACTGTGTCACAGACAAGAAATCCGGGTTCAAATCAATTTTTGTGGAATACGCAATGAGAGGAGAGGGAGGGGAAGCGATGCACAATCCACCTTGTGGATAACGTAAATAAATAAATAAATAATTTGTCGAGTAACTTATTCACTGCCACACGATGTGCAAAAATGTGTCCACTCCAGTGCCAGGGTTTTTGTCATTGTCACTCAAATTCGGGAATGGAACTTGAAGGATTGTTTCAAATTATAATTTGTTTAGTTAAACCTCTGCCATGGCACATTTGTATTTTGCTTTTCTCAAAGATATGTCATGAAAATAATGTCATGATGCGAGTCTTAAAGGACAACCGACACCATTTTTTTTTTTGTTTCCTAAGTGACATCAGAAAAACGTTTTATAGCATCTAAAATACCCAAAACATGCAGGCTGATATATTTAGTCAAATGCAAAACACCAATAAAAATGACAAAGTGTCCCAAAACAAAAATGACCTCAGAAAGTTGCAGTTTCAGAAGGTCCCGCCCCCTTGTTCGTGACGGCACTCCAAGACGTCTTGCCTTGCTCGAGAATCAAAACAATGTCTTCAGATTCGGAGATTCTTGTTACTCATCCAGTTATGAATATGATTCAAATAGTTCTGAAGAGGAAAGCATAAATGTTTGCAATCATATCAATTTGAGCCGTCAATGACAGCAATGTATCACCCAGAAAAAACAGAAGATGGCGCCCAAGCTCCGTTGGAAATGGGCTGATTTGTCTGCTGGGAATCTGTGTCAGCAAATATCAAATAGTTGTCTTGGTGCAACACACAATGATTCACCATCGCGTTATTTATGTGGTTTCCTTCTAATTTCGCCATCAACGCGGATGGATCAACACGAAGTTTTCAGACCAAACAAAGTACCGCAAAATGCATTGTGTGTCGCTTTCTCGGTCAGGGGCGTTCCTTCAGTGACGTAAGGTGAGGCATCGTCATCAACTCGAAAACAAGACTTCCTGAATATTCAAGGCGAGTCTTAAAACGTAAAATATAGCTATATGCGGTGGAATCTTTGTAAAATACGCTCAGTAGAAGTCATTTCAAGTGATTTTACAAATTCGTGTTGATCCGTGTTGATGGTGAAATTAGAAGGAAAACACATTAATAACGCGATGGTGAATCGTTGTGTGTTGCACCAAGACTACTATTTTGAAACTAGCTGACACAAATTCCCAGCAGACAAATCAGCCCATTTCCAACGGAGCTTCTGAAATTGAAACTTTCTGAGGTCATTTTTATTGGTGTTTTTCATTTGACTAAAAATATCAGCCTGCGTGTTTTGGGTATTTTCGATGTTATAAACGTTTTTCTGATGGCAGTTAGGAAACAAAAAAATGGTGTCGGTTGTCCTTGAAAGAATTCCAAAAACTTTTCTGAACTAAAAAAAACTTATTGTGTATTAAAACAAACTAGGGGTATGATTTACAGTTCAGGGTTCATGGTTTTTCCTCACCTTTCCGTTCGACGTGTTCTGACGTGCGCAGCCAAAAGTGTACGTGCCGGTCATCCAGCAAGGACAAACAAAGGGCCATGGTCAAAAGGTTAAAGAAGTTATAGTTGCCCGACAAAATGATCATCACTTGCAGCAGAACCTGCACAGAAAAAAAAAAAAAAAAAACGACACAGTATGTAAATTATTGAAATTATATAGAAATAGGACTCCAGGCACGTGTGTTCAAGATAAGACACGTAGCCCAGCTCACCTGCAAGTAGAAAGCGGAGAGACGCAGTCTGCGCAGAGGACTGAAGAAAAGCAGCGGGACGGCGATCTCGATGACGAAGGCGCCCACCACGCTCATTTTCTGCCACCACACGGGCAACTGGTGGGCAAACCAAGCCAGCGGGGTGGGAATGCACTGGGTTTCATAGTGGTAAGTCATCGCTGGTTGATACAGATATTTTTCACGTGATTAATACAATGAAATTATTTTTTTGGGCTGTTCATTTAACTCATTCACTGCCAGACATGTGCAAAAAAGTTTTGTCATTGTCACTCGAATTCCAGGATTCCATTGTTTAAAGATTAAAAGGCAAAATTTTAATTTCACAACAAAAATGCAGGTTTTGTAATTCACATGTTCAAATGTCACTTTCTTCCAGTTATACCGCAACATTGATTCCAATACTGTGACAGTTTTGACAAAATATAGCCTCCCTTATAAAATTGAAGAAAATGCTTTGAAAATAGAATGAATTCCTCATTCACTGCCAGACGATGTGCAAAAATGTGTCCACTCCAGTGTCAGGGCTTTTGTCATCGTCAGTCGAATTCCAGGACTCACAAAATATTTAAAAACTTAAAAACAATAACAATAAACTTAAAAACTTAAAAACAATAACATAAACATTCAATTCTGCGTAAGAAACCTCAGACTGTCTTTTTTTTTTCATCAGAAACAAAGAGTTAATTCCGAAAATATATGGGTCTGGAGTTATATGAGCTTGAAATGTGGGCAGCTGTCCATAATACAATGCAACACATGAATATTGGTTTAAATCGCGCTTTACCAACAGCTGAAGCTGGAACAAAGCGCTAACATAGAAAAAACAGAGAGCTGGCCTGCGCTTTATCGGCACCCCAGCAAGAAAAACCAAAGCCCGAACTAACTCGGGAATGTTGCGGTCTGTCATATTTTCACTTCTCGAAGACATTCGTGAATGGCAATGAATGAGTTAATCTTTAAGATCATCTAACAAATGTCAACGTCTGATAAAGATGGCCCTAAACCATAAAATGCCCTTTTTAAACAAAGGTATTTGTCCATTTATCAATTTATTTATCTAGTTAGCTAGCTAGAGCTAACTATCTGTCTAACTATCTGTGCTGCTATCTGTCTAGTTGTCTGTCTATTGATTGATTGATTTATGTATTTATTTATTCGTTCATTTATTTATTTATTTATTAATGGCACAAACAGCTAAACACAAATACAAAATGAGCACTTGAAAGAGCTGATGCGGGCGACACGTATTTCTCAGACACTTACATTGAACCAAAAGGCCAACCCGATTCCAGCTTCTATCAATCTTGATGTCAATCACTTTTCAAAGTTTGTCTCCACAAAATATTATCTTTTCATTTCTCAATCCCTACCATTGTTTATGATAGAACAATTGTTTTTTTTACAGTTCAAAAGAGATCTCAGGTGTGACTGGGCAGAGGTGACGTACCAGTTAAGCCCCACCAAGTAGGACAGCGTGAGGTGAGTTTCACCACTCCGGAAGCAAACATGAGGCGAAAAAGCAGCCAGCGGACCAACCAAAATGTAATGCGGTCATGCTCGTAGACCCCTCGAGACCCTCTAATGAGCGTCACTGGAGCCACAAGGATGCAGAGGAAGCCCGTCTCCAGAAGAAGGTTGTCCCTGGAGGGAGAGAAAGAAATAAAGAAAGTCCTTCGTCAGGGGGGTTACAATTGTGATGATCAAACATTGTGAGACGAATGAGAAATTTGATGTGCTGATGGAAAATATCCAACTTGGATTGTTGAGCAACTAACGTAATTTCCGGACTATAAATGGTGATTTTTGTGACAAGCTTTCAACCCTGCGGCTTATGCTGCGATGTGGCTAATTTATGCTTTTCTTTCTAACGGCCGCCAGGGTCGCTCAATTACTAAAGAGTAAGACAGGTCAAATATACAGTATGTATCGATCGAACATTTTCTGTGTACCGTCTTTCTATATAAATATCTCATGTTTCAATTTGGGAACATGAGGACAGGTGCGGCCGTATTTATTCGAGTGTAATGCACAAAATTTTCCACCGAAAAAAGAACTCAAAATTTTGGGTGTACGTTATAAATGACGCCTGGGGAAAAAAATCACACATATATATTTAATGCTTCACAGAGAGAGACTGAGAAAATGGATAGAAAACAGTGACATTTGGACTTCTTTCAACTTTGATAGTTCTAAAACAGAGTGTCGACTGGAAGGTTAAAATATGCCATCAATCAGGCTCCACAAGTAACCCGCACAAGCCATCTGTACACTTAATGCAAAAAGCTATCAACCCAGCTAAACAGAACACAATTGATGATGAAAAAGGTAAAATTATCGCAGAGGAAGCACCTCCAAGGGATCATTCCTCAAGATGGCGAAAGAAGGCTACGTTCCTCATCAAGTGTTTAATGCTGATGAAACCGGCCACTCCATTTGATCAAGCCATCAACGACCATGACAGAAGTAAATAAAATGACTTTATTATACAGTAGAGTTTATTTCTTTAATTATACCATACCACATTTATTATACATAAAATACGGTATATTTTGTGCAATTTTAAGGTTCAGAAACTTATGTTTTATGGGGACCTGGGAGCGTATTATTCTCATTTTAATGGTTTCCTATGGGAAATTAAATTTTGGGATACACACATTTCGCCTTACACACTCTGTCTGGGAACCAATTAAGTTCGTAAACCAAGGTATCACTGTACTGTGACAGAGCTGAGAAAAAGTGAAGCCAAATTTTATTCAAATGTTTAATTGAAAATTAGGGGTGCGCGTTATACCCGAATAAATATGGTATGTACAAAACGGGTTTTCCTTTAAAAATGTACTGGGTGAGGCTTAGAATAAGGTGAGCTCTATAGTCCGGAAATTAAGGTAAGCACTTTTCTGTGCTATTCCACAGAAAACTATTTCAAATATCCAGTATATCGGTCACGTAAATGTATAAATCCATCAAAAGAAGTTGTGTGGCATTCAACCATTTTATGAGCGTTGACGACTCACCATTGAAAATAGAGGAAAACCTGCCCCACCTGCCACAGAAACAAAATAAGATACAGTAGACACCACACAACACATGATCATCTCCAGCAGTGTGTCAACAATACCTGGTACATGGACAAGTACAAGACCCAGAGGCAGAAGAAGACCACGCTGTCACGCAGCGCCGACACCAGCGTGGCGGCCAGGCTGAGCGCGGCCCCCACCAGGCACAGCAACTCCATTGACGACTGCGTGTCAAGGCCCAGGTGGGGGCTCAGCCACAGTAGGGTGGGCGAGGCCAGCAGCTGCTCTCCCAAAGCCTTGCCGGTGAAGCGCAGCTGCTTACGAGCAGGGAGGAGACCATCATTGCCATAGAGACCTACAAAATCACCAACAAAAAATATTCAAGAAAAACACTGAATCAACTGTCGTTCGTATAAAAAAAAGAGAGCTTGTTTGCCTTTACCAAAACATACTGTAGATTTAACTTAGTATGCTTATCAGTGTTCGCTTTTCTTCATTTTCTGTAGCTTTTGCACTTTGTTTAGCTAACAGTGTATATCACAATAAAGGACGACCGACACCATTTTTGACACAATTTCTCACCCCATCCTGCTCAACCGACTCTCCACTCTAGGCGTGACACACACCCCACTCAGTTGGTTTCACTCCTACCTCACTGGCCGCTCACAGTTTATCCAAATTACCTCATTCACTTCACGGTCCTCCCCTGTGTCTTCTGGTGTGCCCCAAGGTTCTGTCCTGGGGCCCCTTCTCTTTATTATATACCTTCTTCCCCTTGGTGATATCTTCCGCAAATTTGGAATTCATTTTCACTGCTTCGCGGATGACACCCAGCTCTACCTCTCCAGTAAACCCGACGCCTCTCTTCCACCTGCATCCCTTACACTTTGCCTCTCAGAAATCAAATCCTGGTTTTCTCATAACTTTCTCAAACTAAACAGCGAAAAAACTGAACTTCTCCTTGTCGGTACAAAATCCACCCTTCACAAAGCAAACAGTTTCTCTCTCACCATTGACAATTCTACCGTGTCCCCCGCCCTTCAGGTTAAGAGCCTGGGTGTCATCCTTGATAGCACACTATCTTTTCACTCCCACATAAATAACATAACCCGGTCTGCATATTTTCACCTCCGCAATATCAATCGTCTCCGTCCCTCTCTCACCCCTCACACCACTGCTATCCTCGTCCACAGTCTCGTCACCTCCCGTATCGATTATTGTAATTCACTTCTTTTCGGGGTCAATCAAAAATGTCTCCATAAACTCCAACTAGTCCAAAATTCCTCAGCCCGGATCATCACAAAAACCCCCTCATTTCACCACATCACTCCTGTCCTCCAACAGCTCCACTGGCTCCCTGTTAAACTCCGTATTGAATTCAAGATACTTCTGTTTACATTTAAAGCCATCCATAACCTTGCCCCCCCCTATCTGTCTGACCTAATTCAAATCTCCGTTCCTACTCGGGCCCTCAGATCCTCTTCCTCCCTCCACCTCTACACGCCCTCTGCCCGTCTCACAACGATGGGGTGCAGAGCTTTCAGCCGCTCCGCTCCTAAACTCTGGAACTCACTTCCACCCAACATCCGCAACATTGACTCCCTTCCTACTTTCAAATCTCACCTGAAAACCCACCTCTTTAAACTTGCTTACATGGTCTAATTTATTATGCTGTTTTATTATTTATTGCTTTATGCATGATTTTACTGTTTTGTGTGTTGTCTTTGTTGTAAAGTGTCCTTGAGTGTTCAGAAAGGCGCTTGTAAATTAAATGTATTATTATTATTATTATTATTTTTTTGTTTCATAACTGACATCATAAAAAGGTTTTATAGCATCTAAAATGCCCAAAACACGCAGGCTGATATTTTCAGTCAAATGCAAAACATCAATAAAAATGACTTCCACAAAATAAGTTCAGAAATTGCGAGATTCAGAAAGTCCCGCCTCCTTGTTCGTGACGTCACGTCAGGATACACCGTCACAAACTGCCCTGCTCGATAATCAAAACAATGGCTTCAAAGAGTTCAGATTCGGAGAAGATGCTTTCTTGTTCCTCATCCAGTTATGAATATGATTCAAATAGTTCTGAAGAGGAAAGCATAAATGTTTGCAATCGATTAAAGAAGTCCTCCCGTAACAATTCGAGCCGCCTGGACTCCAACGGAGCATCCCAGAAAATGCACAAGATGGCACACAAGCTCCGTTGGAAATGGGCTGATCTGTCTGCTGGGAATTTGTGTCAATTTAACACCTTTTTTATGTGTTTTACCGCAATTGGTACTCTTGGTGCGACACACAACGATTCACCATCGCGTTATTTATGTAGTCTTCCCTCGAATTTCGCGATCAACACAGTGTTTTCAGACAAAAAAAGTGCCCAAAATGCATTGGGTGTCACTTTGTCGGTCAGGGGCGTTCCGAAAAACAAGACTTCCTGAATATTCAGTGTGAGTCTTAAAACGTAAAATATAGCTATATGCGGTGGAATCTTTGTAAAATGCAATAGAAGTCATTTGAAGTGATTTTACAAATTATGGACACAACCGGGAGGTGTCGGTTGTCCTTTAAATGAAATTCAACTGCAGATCCCAAATTCCCAAACACTTTGACAGAAATTATGAGGTGTTGCACAAAAAGTATCCACATTTCAGTTACATAAATTGTCAAACAATAATATTTTTTTCATATAGCATACCAACTATCCCTTCCAAAATTCTCGAGACAGGCAGTGCAGGCCTTAAAATTCTGCAATATGCATTCAACAGTGCATAATAGCCCCACACCTCAACAACTATTCAACATTGTTTTCTTTGTAAACGTGTTTATTTCCAAGTTTGCTGGTATCCTTTATTATCGGAGTGAATAACCACACATTACATCTCTTGTCGTTGTGGTATATTCAATAGGTGGAAATTCTTTGGTAATCGTTGAACAGGATCTGTTTTCATGTAGCATTACCACAAAGTCCCAACTTCAATTGAATTGGGTGTGTACATTTGAGGGTTGAAATATAAATTTGAGACAAACCATGTTTTCCCTTCACCATCAACCTCATTCGTGTATGAAAAAAACACTTGTACACGACTATCAAGATTTTTACATCGAACGTGCCTGTAATATGTAACGGGGTATTGTGGGTAATGTAGTTCATATACGACTACCGTTCCTTCCCTCGGGCTTTTTTTGCGTGTTTCAACGAATGTTCTGTTAGCCTCACTTTTATAAGCCAAAGGAGCATTCCAGAACCTTCCCGAGCCACGTACGACTCTGTGCAGAGTTCTAAACGAACTGAATTAGAAAGATAGCTCGGAAAAGCCGGTTGCACGACGTCAGTCTTATCCTCCCTCAGAAAGTTGTCTTACCTGGAATTTGCATGTAGAGCGAAACAAATGCAATCAAATACAAGACCGCCATGCACCAGAGGAACATGCGCCGTGGCAAAACGATTTCCCCCATGTTTGGGAGTGAGCTTAAAGATGGGCGGGACGACCCAGCTACCGCGGGACATTCGAGCAGCCTGCCTTGTTAGGACACGAAGGAGCGACTGACAATCAACGCCGGTTTCCTCTGCCTGGTCAACTTTTGGGACCCACCTTCAACAAGGTTTTTTTTATGATAAGTGACTCACTTGCGACACCCACAGTCGCGGAGGGTTCTTCGCTCAAGCGGTTGATTCCTCACGAGAAAATGACGAAATATCGCGAGAGGACCAAACAAGTTCAGGTTCAGTCCGGAAATAACAGGTATTTATTTGCCATTTTATTTGTATTACGAATGTTTTTATTGGAAATTAATATAAATATAGCTTTTTACATATTGAACCCAATTTTCATCAAAATAGTAGGTCTCGTTCGGTCTCGAAGAAGGCACTTAAGACTGAGGACAACCGACACAATTTTTTTGTTTCCTGACATCAGAAAAACGTTTTATAGCATCTGAAATACCCCAAACACACAGGTTGATATTTTTAGTCAAACACAAAACACCAATAAAAATGGCTTAAAGTGTCCCAAAACTGCCACTAATGAGCTCAAAATTGGAGAGATTCAGAAAGTCCCGCCCCCAGTTCGTGACGTCACGACAGGAAAGTCCTTCACAAGCTGCCCTGCTCCAGAATCAAAACAATGGCTTCAGAGAGTTCAGATTCGGAAAAAGATCATTTTTTGTTACTCATCCCGTTTTGAATATGGTTCAAATAGTTCAGAAGACGAAAGCATAAGTGTTTGCGATCGATTAAAGAAGTCCTTCGTATCAATTCGAGCCGTAAGCGACAAAACTGGTGAAGGAAACGACATATGAAGCATATTTACAGCTCCGTGAATGAGCAATATAGCATCAATTATGGCATATAAGGACATGAATAACAAATAAGCTACAAGATGTCAATATAAATGCAGATTGTTTGCTGGTTATGCGTGCAAAACGTTGTTTAAACTTTCAAGTTGAAGAGTTACGAACTTGCGTATGAATGACAGCGGCTATCCATGGCTCCGGTTAGCTCCTCTTTCCAGCAGCTGAATATTTGTCAGATAGGTTTGCTCCATTATGATGACGATTGCTCTCTTTCACCACTGGATGCAACTTTCTACCCTTTGTCAGGCTGAGGGGATGACAGCGGTTATCCAAGCGGGGATTCGCGCACTCTGACTGTCATCGAAGCAACCTTTCGGCTACACCAAAGAGCTCGGTCCCCGTTCTGAAGCATGTGATCATCTTTGGCTTGGAAGAGCTCCATTTTACTTTATATACGTTCAACAAAATAATTTACGAGCTGGATGATCAGCCTCGAGAGGAGTTATCCATCGCTAACTCCGGTTAGCTCCTCGTTGTCCTTCGGCTCTGGCTTGCTGCATGGTTTGTCCGCTGGGAATTTGTGTAAACTTACACCTTCTTTATGCGCGTTACCGCAATTGGCTGTCACACGATTCACCATCACGTTATTTATGTAGTTTTCTAATTTCACGATCAACATGGTGTTTTCAGACGAAACAAAGTACCCAAAATGAATTGTGTGTCGCATTCTCGTCAGGGGCGTTCCCTCCGTGACGTCAGCTGGTCATCAACTCGTCATCAAGTCTTAAAACGTAAAATATAGCTATATGCGGTGTAATCTTTGTAAAATACGCTCAGTAGACGTCATTTGAAGTGATTTTACAAATTATGGACGCAACTTGTCCGGAGGTGTCAGTTGTCCTTTAAGACCGCTACGTCATACACAGTTTCACACTACAGACTAAGACAACCGTTATAATGTGAATTTGTTTGTTTGGTGTTGAATAATAATAGATGGCAACGCAGTCATATTTTAGTTTATTATGCAAGTCTTAGGCAAGCATTGTAAGTTCATGTCAATAAAAATGTGGTGTACATGCATCTAGCACATTCAAGTTTTGACACAAACACAATCTCTTTGTTGCAAAAAATAAAACGATTTATAGTACCACTAATTCCAAACATGCATTTATTGCACTTCCAAATAAAATAAAACAAACCCCAAAAATGATTCGAAAGCAACATTTACAGCTTACTATTAAAAAAAAAAAAAATCACAATTATTTGTAGCGCTGGACGTCATGAATGAACAAACACAAAAATCAGTAGCAGGATTAGGACAACCAGCAACAATGCTACAAGATCAGAAAAAATTAACTTTGGACATAAAGCCAAATATACAATTTTTTATGTTTTTTTTTGGGGTGGGGCATAAAACCATAATTGTATAAATCACAGCAAACAGATTGGCTAGGACGGGGCTGTGATGATCATGTGGACATTATAATATTTTAAATAATTTTAGGTGTGTAAAATTGTCATTTGTGTACCTCGCTTGAGATGAGTGTGCGGTCAGACTTGGAGAGCAAACCCGAACGATGCTAGTAGGCAAACAATAGATGCATCTTCTTTTGCTGTTACTTCAAGCAATCGCAGTGGACGTCTTCAAGTGACAAAATTCCATGTCAGCATTTGTAATTTTCATTTGTGCGTATATTTTGCTTCTCAAAAGCAGTCGCGGAACTTTGGGATATTTGACAAGAGTTAAGGTAACCAAAGCTTACTCCCATTTGGACGTCAAGACTGTTTTTGTTGAATGACAGTTAGATGTCATGTGGACCCTTCCAGTCCGCTCGTGCATGCTTGTCCGAGGCTTGTTGCTGATGAAACGGGCTCCTGATCCAATTCTCGCACGCAGATGACGGCATCACCGCTCACATTAATGAGACACTGAGCCTGTGACAAACACAAATGGGGGAATTATAATGCAGGATTCAATGCTGCGTAAGAAACCTTAAACTCTCTTCTTTCATCAGAAAGTGAGTTAATTTCTAAATGATGTAGGTCTGGAGTTATATGAGCTTGAAATGAGGGCAGCTGTCCAAAATACAATGCAATACATACATATTGGTTTATATAGCACTTTAACAACAGCAGAAGCTGAAACAAAGGGCTAACATGGAAAACAGGCGAATGCTGCCCCCTTGTGGAAGGGAAAATATTGCCAGCGGTCTGGCCAGTGCTTTATCGGCACCAAAACAAGAAAAAAACAAAACCAAACTAATTCGGAAATGGCGCTCTACGTCATGTTTTCCATTCCTGAATTAATTTGTGAATGGCAGTGAATAAACAAGGAAAAATGAGGTGAAAGCACCATAGAAATGTTCATCAACGCCAAAGATCTACCCATATTTCAACTTGTCAATCATGAAAATATCATATTTGATCCCATTTTAAGAACGAAAAACACATTTCTTACAATAAACCAAACATTTCATAATCAATCTCCACTGGCTCCCGGTCAAATAGAGAATCAACTTTAAAATTCTTCTTTATCCATTTAAAGCTATCCAACATTCGTAACATCGATTTTATTCCCACCTTCAAGTCCCATCTCAAAACACACCTATTTAAAATTGCATTTTCTGAGAAGCTTTATCTCTTGTTTCTATTTATAATTTTATTTCATTTATTATTGTATCTATGCTTGTCTGTGACTGTAAAGTGTCCTTGAGCGCTTTGAAAGGCGCTTGAAATAAAATGTATTATTATTATGATGATCTTATCTCATCTTCCGTACCGCTTATGCCTCATTAGGGTCGCAGGGGTTGCTGGAGCCTATCTCAGCTGTCTTCGAGCACGAGGCGGGGGACACCCTGAATTGGTTGCCAGCCAATCGCAGGGCACACAGAGACGTACAACAGTCACTCTCACACTCACACCTAGGGACAATTTGGAGTGGTCAATCTGCCTGCCATGCATGTTTTTGGAGTGTGGGAGGAAACCGGGGGACCCGGAGAAAACCCACGCGGGTCCGGGGAGAACATGCAAACTCCACACAGGGAGGCCGCACCGGGATGCGAACCGGCGACCTCTGCGCTGTGAAGCCGGTGTGCTTACCACTCGGCTACCGGCCCGCCCTATTATTATTATTATTATTATTATTATTATTATTATTATTATTATTATCATTATTATCTTTTTTATTATTTTTATTTTTATTATTTTTACTATTTTTAATATCTATCATTATTATCTTTAATATCATTATTATCTTTATTAACATTATTATTATTATTATTATTATTATTATTATTGTTATAAATCGCAACCCGGAATGGGATCATGAAAACCGTACTCATGACGGCAAATGTGTTCATATGTGTATACCTGGTTCTTATTGGGATTTTCCATCAACACGCACTCCTTCATGCTGTAAGACACAACGGCATTTCCCCCCAAAGCTGCCACGTGGGCGCGAACCATGGCAAACACCTCTGCAACAAACGAATGGAGGAAGCCGCTCACGCCTCCTTCCTGTAAAGGTTGAGAACACACATGACTGGCTTTGTAGCCACTTTATTTTTCGATGGAGTGACAGGGGGGAGGCTCAGTCATTTTGGCTGTACCTCTCTTAAGGACGTGGTCTCTCGAATGAAGAACATGTTGATGATCCCCAAGTATTTTACCACACGTGTACCGGGGAGAAAGGAAAGAGGCGTCATCTTCACCACCGTGACTGAGCTTCCTCCAAATGAGCAGCGGTTGGAGCGCAGTGAGCGGGATCGGCTCTCTGTTAGCGGACTGGAGCGCTCCAGTGATGAGACTGAAGATTCGCATAGCACAAAAAGCTCATTTGCTATGGATGTTGCTAATGGAAGCTCTATTTGTTGCTGTGTAGGGTTACTGTGGCATTATGACAAGATTGCATAATTGTGTAGAAAAATACGTAGATGACATAGTGGCGTTTAAAAAAAACAAAGGATTACCTCGCTAAGCATATTAATAAAAAAAATACTTATTTATCATTACGTTTTACTAAGAGAACTAGGGTATTATTATGTCATTTTCAGTTGATAGCAATATATTATTAACTCATTCACTGCCAGACAATGTGCCAAAAAGTGTCCACTCCAGTGCCAGGGTTTTTGTCATTTTCATTCAAATTTCAGGAACCACAGAAGAGGTTTAGGACTGCGTATACACTCAATGTCAACCTTAGACTCTCTTCTTTCATCAGGATAAAAACAAATGAGTTAATTCCTAAATTATGTAGGTCTGGAGTTATATAGGCTTGAAATGAGGGTGGCTATCCAAAATATACATTGGTTTATATCAGGCTTTTTTTTTAACAACAGCTGAAGCTGGAATAAAGCGCTAACATGGAAAAAAGTGAAATGCTGCCCCCATGTGGAAGGGAAAAACATTGCCAGAGGTTAGCCCAACGCTTTATCGGCACCCACCACAAAAAACAAAACCAGAGCAACTTTATTTTGAGCTTGCTTGATTGTAGAGTTAACTGCATTGAAAGTGGGGGTGACCGTACAAACGGTAAATGCTGCCCCCTCGTGGGAGGGAAAAACATTGCGTGAGGTCTGACCAAAGCTTGAAACGCACATCCCCCACAGAAAAAATAAACAAAACCTGAAAAAAATTCGGGAATGGCGCTCAGGTCACGCTTTTCAATTTCTGAATACATTCATGAATGAGTTAATATATTCATCAGACTATGGTGGGGCAGCATAGAACGTAGTATTTTGAACGAGGAAATGGCAGTTTTCGAAAAATGTAATTTTGAGATTCATGAAACGTGATGTCACAAACAAAAAAGTGTGTGTACACGTGACTATTAAAACACATGCAGGCATGTGGATGGTACGGGTGGTCAGACAATCACTTTCCATGCGTGAGAGGCGGACAAGACAATTTACAGTGTCTGCAGACAGACACGCAGACCTGGGAAAAGCTGTGATGTACGTTATTGTGTGTCCTTTTGTGAAGTCCTTTTGTATCAATTTTGAGGCGTCTGGACTCCAATGTCGCGTCCCGGAAAATGCACAAGATGGCACCCAAGCTCTGTTGGAAATGGGCTGATTTGTCTGCTGGGAATTTGTGTCAACTAGTATCAAATAGTAGTCTTGGTGCAACACACAACGATTCACCATCGCGTTATTTGTGTGTTTTCCTTCTAATTTCGCCATCAACACGAAGTTTTCAGACCAAACAAAGTTCCCAAAATGCATTGTGTGTCGCTTTCACTATTTCAGGTAACAAACTAAAAAAAATCATAGGTGATGACAGTGAATTTCACTTGCTATCTGTACTTGTAGGTCTCATTAAAGTGTGAAAGTGTGGTTAAAATTGTGGGCTGAGAGTGCATCCTTCCTTCATATTTTGACAGTGATCGAGCAGCGTGAATAAAAAACAACTGTGCAAACAAATCACAACTTCTGAAAAAGACAAACTGCTGATTTGAAAAAATCTCGATCGGAAACAGCGCCTTAAACACGTTGACACTATCCAACAAGAAGCTGCAGTTTAATTAAGTGTTTATATGACATGGTCGAGTGAGTGACTTCTTTGTGTGTAGTATGCGTATGCTTTTTATCTTTGCATGTGAGCAGCGCAGCGTGATCGAGACTGTGTCTTCCTACTTGTCTTAACTGATCCCCGTCTTATGGTGTGAGCTTTCAGCCTAAGCAGCTCTAGCCAGGTGCTGCATCTGTCTGCAAAGGAACCGTAATCAACGGAGGTCGCTGGAGAGAACACACACACACAAAATCCACAACCACACAAAAGACAAAAAAGAAAAAAAAAAACAACAACAAAAACATAAAAAAAAAGCCAAACAAAAAAGAAGAACAGAAAAAGAACACAAGTGGATGAGGTCTGGAGCCATGTTGGATATTTCTGTCTGAGACGTTAGGATGGTCAGTCAAAAAAAATGAGCCATGTTGTAGTTTTGGTAGAATGTAGGTCGGATAAGGGGTAGGGGATACATATGAAAAAACATTGGGGGTGGGGCTTACCTCTGGATGACACAGCAGTACTTGTTGGGACCCCTGTGGGCAGACACAAACATCCAAGTGTGTCTTTGGGTTTAATATGCAAGGAGTGTATGGCCATTCATCACCCAGGGCTGGATATATACTGCAGGTTATGTTTTAACTCATTCACTGCCATTCACACATTTATTCGGGAATTGAAAATATGATGTATAGAGCGCCATTCTCGAATTTGTTCAGATTTAGTTTTTTCTTGTTTGGGTGCAGATAAAGCGCTGGCCATGGCCTCTGGCAATGTTTTTTTTTCCTTTCCACAAAGGGGCGGCATTTCCCTTGTTTCCCATGTTAGTGCTTTGTTCCAGCTTCAGCTGTTGTCAAAGCGCTGTAGAAACCAATATGGATGCATTGCATTGTATTTTGGAGAGCCACCCTCATTTCAAGCTCATATAACTCCAGAACCATAAAATTTAGGAATTAACTCTTTTTTTCTGATGAAAGAAGATAGTCTAAGATTTTTAACATTGTGTTGAATGTTAATCTTGTTCTAAGACCTAATATTGTGTGGGTCCTGGAATTCAAGTGACAATGACAAAAACCCTGGCACGGGAGTGGACATATTTTTGCACGTCTGGCAGTGAATGAGCAAAATTTTCCGTCAACGCTCTGTCAATGCTAAACCCAAATGTATGTACAGGGTATTTATTGCATTGTATTTTGGAAAACCACCCTCATTTCAAGCTCATGTCACTCCAGACCCATATAATTTAGGAAAAAACTTTTTTTTTTTTGCTGATGAAAGAAGATAGACGAAGGTTTCTTATGCGGATGAATGTTTAAGTAATCCTAAAACTCAATATTGTATGGGTCCTGGAATTTGAGTGACAATGACAAAAACCCGGGCGCTGGAGTGGACACATTTTTGCACATTTGCTATCCAAAATACAATGCAATACATACATATTGGCTTATATAGCGCTTTAACAACAGCTGAGGCTGGAACAAAGCGCTAACATGGCAAAAGGGGAAATGCCGCCTCCTTGTGGAAGTGAAAAAACATTGCCAGAGGTCTGACCAACGCTTTATTGGCACAGAAACAAGAAAAAACCAAATCTGAAAAAATTTGGGTATGGCGCTCTGTCATATTTTCAATTCTCGAACAAATTCGTGAATGGCAGTGAATATGTTAAAATAAATGACTGCGTGCATTTTCTATCACTGAACAACAACAACAACAACATTCTCAATCACCTCACTTGAACCAAACAGCGTAAAGCCACCCTGATCGCGCTCAAGCTAACACATATTTGCGTCAGACGACTATTCCATACTACTTCCACAACAGATGAGGCCAAACTCTGCAACGTGACATTACGGACCATTTACCTTCCATCTGCACAATAACCAGTTGATTTTGGCAGAGTTTTGCAGCCGGAGTGATTAAAGAGACTGTACCTGAGATGTTAGCGAAGGAAATGGGTGACGAAGCCGGTTAGTGAAACAAGGGTTGCGCGAGGTTAAATCTTGAGAAGAATGCTTGATCCTACCTGAGATTTTTGACGGCGGCTGCGTGTTGGCGGAAGGAGAGTCCACGCAGAGCTCCAAGGGGAACTGCAGTTGCTCTTCAGTCTCACTGCACCCTGATACACACACACATATTAATTGAGCATGTTGATATCACAATGGGGTGATATGGGTTAAAGGATGGAGTGTTTGTTTCTCAACCCAGAGGTTGGTCGTTCGATCCCTGCCCAGGGGATGATGTCAAAGTCTGCGGCTGGATGGATGCACGGTATGAGGATCCCGCGATGAGAAGAAAGGAGCGTCAGCGCAGAGCGACGATGCATATGTGGAACTGTTGCGGCTTGGAATTGAAGCGGATTTACGTGGGACGGGAGATGTGAGACAATCTCTCTTCGTCAATGGATGCTACAGCTTTGTGTTTGCTTCCAATATTTAGCTTGTAGCAGATGTGCACATTCCACCATTACGTCCCTGATTCACTGGTGAAAAGGATGCTGTGATCCTCTCCTCTTTCATCTACAACTGCTTTATACAACAAAGAGGGTGGAGAAAGTGTTTAAGATTGAATGACTGCGTCTTTGTGTATTATCTTGTTTTTTTTGTTCTGTTGACTTCAAGATGGCACAGCGAGAATGGCTGCCTTTCCAGCATCTCCTATATTTTGTTTTTCTACTTCTTCCTTTCCTCAACCTTCCATAACTTTGCTGCTGTGATATGTACATTTCTCAACTGCGAGAATAATAAAGGCTTTGAGCAAGAAACTGAACCCCCAGTTGCTCTTGATGCTACGTTATCAGTAGGCAAGTACCCAAAGTAAAAAAAGCACAACGTGTCAGTCTATTTAACATTTACACCATTTGAGAATGATCACCAGAAAAAAAAGAAAAAAAAAACAAGCCAAAAGGCCAAAAATTAGCATTAGGTAATTAGTGGTATCAGCGTTATAGTGTACTTGAAGTAAAATGTAAATGTACACGATTGACCAACTAGTAATCCTTGCAAGCACAATGTTGGTCCCACCTTTGGTGATGGGCCTGTCCGTTAGCTTCTCCTGGGTCTGGTCCTTGTCGAACGTCATGGCGACCGCCGTCACGGCAACCTCCCAAGCAGACGGGGACAACTCAGTGCAAGTGTGAAAAGAGGATTTGCAGCTGTAAATATGATTCGAGGATACTCACTCACCTGTATGAGTTCTTCTTCCGGCACTGCTACGGTGAAGTTGAGATGACAAATACAGCAGGGGATCATAGAGCGCAACTTGAAGTATAAACTCTGAAACAAAAATAAATTGACCATAAGCTTTGCCACTTGCTGGCAAGAAATAATTAGTTTTTTATTTTGAATATTTAGACCTTTTAAAGTGATTAGTTTTACACATCAATGAGCATTTGTAAAAATCGACCAATGCAAATCACTTTTTGGGATGTCTTCTTTTAAAACCCTGACCGAATGGCTGTTATAGATGAAAATGTTTCTTCAGCCGTCATCTGTACTTCTTTGAAGGTGTCATACGTTTCACTCCTCATCCGAGAAGCTCTGTCAGCAAACGGAAATTTGCAGGTAGCGCTGGCTAAATTCTGTTGTAAGGATCGTGCTTACAACAGAATTCTTAGATCGTTACCACATAGGCTTAGTCATGTTGATGAGGTGATACCAGGGCGAATGGGGCAATAAGGGCCAGTCATAGATCATAATCAGTCAGGATAAAAGAAGTAATCAGTTTAGCCTCAGGGAATAGTTCTCTGCTCCCCCCAACATTCGAGCAGGAACCTATCATAGCAGAGGTCAGGCACCGCCACCCCTGGACATTAGGGATATACAGTATATACATATAGGGCCAGAGCTACCAGTAAAATTTTAGTTCGCTGACGAAGCTTCTTGGAAACGGAGCGAAAAATCCGACACCTTCAAAGAAGGACAGATGACGGCTGAAGAAACCTTTTCATCGATGGACGCTCCTGTACGACTGAGAGCTTACACAGACACAGCTGTTATGTCATATTTTACACGGCAGTTCCAAATGTTAAAATCATGTCAAAAGTTTGTCCCCAAAAGAAATTGTATTTCATTTACTACTGTATCCCGTGAAAAAAATCAAAATGCCAACAAATCTTTAAAATACCACTTGTATTTGCCATACACACACCTTCAGCAGGTTCTCACACAGGTCAGTGAAGATTTTGTTCAAGCTTTGATTGGTGAGATTGGCATTACTCAACCTTAGCACCCTCACTGATGTAAACATCTGGGAAATAGAAATCACAAGTTACAGACGCTCCCCAATGTATGAATGAGATACATTCCGAATGGTCGTTCGTAAGGTGAATTTGTTCGTAAGTTGCTTCAGTGCTATATTCTGTATTGAATGTATGTTTGAAGCTTATATAAGTATGTTTTAGAATTATATAAGTTTGTTTAAAGGACAACAGACATCACATTTTTGTTTCCTAACTAACATCAGAAAAACATTTTATAGCATCTAAAATACCCAAAGCACGCAGTATGATATTTTTATTCAAATGCAAAACACCAATAAAAATGACTTAAAGTCCAAAATCTGCAAAAAATTGAGCTGCGAATTGGGCCTTTTCAGAAAGTCCCGCCCCCAATTCGTGACGTCACACCAAGACGTCTTGCATTGCTGGAGAATCAAAACAATGGCTTCAGATTCGGAGAATATGCTTTCTTGTTACACATCCAGTTATGAATATGATTCAAATAGTTCTGAAGAGGAAAGCATACATGTTTGCAATCGGTTAAAGAATTTATTCTGTGCCATTTTGAGGCAACATTGGGGAGGCAGAAAATGGCGACCAACCTCCTGTGAGGAATTAATCAGCCCGTTTCCACAGGCTGATAAATTGCTTATATGGAGCTTGGTCGCCCTCTTCTGGCTCTTTTTGGTGCAACACAACATTTTCAGACCAAACAAGCACAGCAAAATGCATTGACGTGATGGAAGGACTGCTACAATGTGTCCTTTTTTTCGGTCAGGGGCGTTCCTTCAGTGACGTCACGTACGGACTCGTCACCAACTTAAAAACAAGACTTCCTGAATATTCAGCGCGGGTCTTAAAACGTAAAATATAGCTATATGCGGTGGAATCTTATTAAAATACGCTCAGTAGAAGTCATTTGAAGCCATTTTACAAATTATGGACACAACTTGTCCAGAGACGTCGGTTGTCCTAAGGCTTGTATAAGTAACCTGTACTGGTTTGTATTGAAAAATGAACATTTAATAAAATATATGCTCCATAAATATATGTACATGTACAACTGGACAGGATGCTACATATGTTACTACAAAAATGTTCGTATGTACCGTTGTTCGTAACTTGAATGTTTGTAAGTAAGGGAGCGTCTGTACAGTTGAACTGTTTCAAATGTGGTTCATCTTTTTGTGTGTACTACACTAAAGCAGGGAAAACACATCGTATTTGGCAATGTAATACACATAGTTGTCCTGAGAGACCTGTATTCCGGAAGTCCAGTTGTAAATCCCAGGCATGACCTCAGTGTTGCAGCTGTGGAAACCTAAAGAAAAAAAAAAGATGTAAAGGATTAAAAAGTGCATTTTAATGATGACTCGGGTCACATACCTGTGGGAGGCGTAGCATCCGTGAGTAGGGAGTGAATATCTTCCACGGCATCTGTGTCATCAATCTATGAAAGGGGCGGATACATTGAAGTGATCAAGGACCGTATTTGACTTTTTTTGTTTATTTGGTTATTCATAGCTACTTTTGCAAAAGATGGTCCAAAGTTCAATGGCCATGTTTTTATTCTTTCATTTCAATATTGTTCATTTAAAGGACAACCGACACCATTTTTTTGGTTTGTTTTATAGCATCCAAAATACCTAAAACACACAGGCTGATATTTTTAGTGCAATGCAAAACACCAATAAAAATGACTTAGTGTCCCAAAACTACTGCAAAATGACCCCGGAAATGCCAAGTTTCAGAAGGTCCCGCCCCCTTGTTCGTGACGTCACGCCAGGACGTCTTGGCTTGCTCTAGAATCAAAACAATGTCTTCAGATTCTGAGAAGATGCTTTCTTGTTACTCATCCAGTTATGAATATGATTCAAATAGCTCTGAACAAGAAAGCATAAATGTTTGCAATCGATTAAAGAAGTCCTTCCGTATCATTTTGAGCCGTCAGGACTCCAATGTAGCTCCCCGAAAATGCACAAGATGGCGCCCAAGCTCCGTTGGAAATGGGCTGATTTGTCTGCTGGGAATTTGTGTCAACTAGTATCAATAGTCGTCTTGGTGCAACACACGATTCACCATCGCGTTATTTGAGTTTTCCTTCTAATTTCACCATCAACACGCATCAACACGAAGTTTTCAGACCAAACAAAGTAGCCAAAATGCATTGTGTGTCGCTTTCTCGGTCCGGGGCGTTCCTGACGTGACGTCACGTCAGGCATCGTCATCAACTCGAAAACAAGACTTCCTGAATATTCAGCGTGAGTTTTAAAACGTAAAATATAGCTGTATGCGGTGGAATCTTTGTAAAATGCGATCAGTAGAAGTCATTTGAAGTGATTTTACAAATTATGGACACAACTTGTCCAGAGGCGTCGGTTGTCCTTTAAATGTGTTGTTTACTTTAATATATTTTAATTTAGGGATTTATAATAACTATTTTTTAAAATAACATGAATAATTGTGTCTCTCGTCTATATTAGAGGATGCTTGATTTTTTAAAAAGCATTAAAACAACGAATAACTCATTTTTTTGTTGGAAAGATAAAAATCAAGAGTTCTGTAATATTTGGTATTTTAAAAAAAGCCCTGTTGATTTTTTTCCCCAATCAAAATATCTTTTTTTCAAATAAATGAAAAGTCCTGTAATGTTTGTGTGATTGAAGAATTTACTCAAAAAACTTGATTGGGTCATTTAAATGTGCGTGACTGGCTTTCAGCTCTTAACTCATTGACTGCTATTCACAATTTTTTGCGGGAATTGAAAATATGACAGAGCGCCATTCCTGGGTTTTGTTTTTTTCATGCTTGGGTGCCAACAAAGCGTGTGGCCTGTGGCAATATTTTTCCCTTCCACAAGGGGCAGCATTTTCCTTTTTCCAAGTTAGTGCTTGGTTCCTGCTTCAGCTGTTGTTAAAGCGCTATATAAACCAATGGGTGTGTATTGCATTGTATTTTGGACAGCCGCCCTCATTTCAAGCTCATATAACTCCAGACCTATAAAATGTAGGACTTAACTCATTTTTTTCTGATGAAAGAAGAGAGTCTAAGGTTTTTTATGCTGCAATTGATGTTTATGTAGTCCTAAAACTCAATATTCTGTGGGTCCTGGAATTCGAGTGACATTGACAAAAACTCTGGCACTAGAGTGGACATCCTTGTTCATAGTCTTGTCACGTCCCGAATTGACTATTGCAATTCACTTCTCCTTGGTGTCCTTCAGAAACTTCTCCACAAACTTCAACTAGTCCAGAATTCTTCAGCCGGGATCATCACCAGAACCTCATCTTTTCACCACATCACCGCCGTCCTCCAAGTGCTCCACTGGCTCCCGGTCAAATATAGAATCAACTTCTTCCTTATACATTTAAAGCTATCCATAATCCATACCTATCTGACCTTCTTCAAATTTCTATTCCCTCTAGTTCCCTCATATCCTCTTCCTCCTTCCACCTCTCAGTGCCCCCTACCCGTCTCAGCACGATGGGGGACAGAGTTTTCAGCTGCATGCTGCCCCCAATCTCTGGAACTCCAAACATTCGTAACAGCGATTCGCTTCCCACCTTCAAATCCCATCTCAAAACCCACCTATTTAAAATTGCATTTTCTGAGTAGCTTTATCTCTTGTTTCTATTTATAATTGTATTTCATTTATTATTGTATCTATGCTTGTCTGTGATTGTAAAGTGTCCTTGAGCGCTTTGAAAGGCGCTTGAAATAAAATGTATTATTATTATGATGACTATTATTATTATTATTATTATTATTATTATTATTATTGCGGCCTGGTAGTCGAGTGGTTAGCACACTGGCTTCACAGTGCAGAGGTCGCCGGTTTGCGTCCTGGTCCGGCCTCCCTGTGTGGAGTTTGCATGTTCTCCCCGGGCCCGCGTGGGTTTTCTCCGGGTCCTCGGGTTTCCAAAAACATGCATGGCAGGCAGATTGACCACTCCAAATTGTCCCTAGGTGTGAGTGTGAGAGTGACTGTTGTTTGTCTTTGTGTGCCCTGCGATCGGCTGGCAACCAATTCAGGGTGTCCCCCGCCTCGTGCCCGAAGACAGCTGAGATAGGCTGCAGCAACCCCTGCGACCCTAATGAGGAATAAGCGGTATGGAAAATGGATGGATTATTATTATTATTGTTGTTATTTTAGCACATCGTCTGGCAGTGAATGTGTTAATATGAAAGTCAGCAAATTTATGGGCTTCGGTTCGAACTTTGACTTGTAGTCAGAATTCTGGCAATGTGGGCAGCATTTGCCTTTTCGACAGCCGCCCCATTTCAAGCTCAGATAACTCCAGACTCATATAACTTCATATAATACAAGGTTTTTTTCTGATGAAAGAAGAGAGTCTAAGGTTTCTTACGCTGCAGTGAATGTTTAACTAGTCCAAAAATTCAGTATTCTGTGGGTCCTGCAATTTGAGTGAAAATGACAAAAACCCTGACACTGGAGTGGACACATTTTTTCACGTCTGGCAGTGAATGAGTTGAAAGGCGCTAAGAAATGAAATGTATTATTATTAACACAAATCATCCTACGATGAAAAGGTTTCTTCAGCCGTCATCTGTACTTTTTGAAGGTGTCGGACGTTTCGCTTCTTATCCAAGATGCTTCTTCAGCGAACTAAAGTCTTAATTGGTAGCGAAACGTCCGCCACCTTCAAAAAGTACAGATGACGGCTGAAGAAACCTTTTCATCGATGGACCACTCCTGTACGACTGAGCGCTTACACAGACAAATCATACTACTTTCATAGCAATGCACACACCTCCAGGACAAAAGCATCCTTCTTGCCGTGAGAGAGGTCCAGTTCTGACAGCTCATCTGAGCTTTCGGAGTGGGAGCGGAACAGCCTGTTTCGTTGTCTGGGCTCTGGGATGGGAGAACCTACTCCTTCCTCTGTGAGCTCCTACAAAATAAGCAAAAAAAAGGGACAAAATAGAGTGTGAGTAATTTATGTAAGACACCATTGCACCTCCCCCCAGTAGTATTAACAACAAACCACATGCTCATTCATATACCACCATCAGTCACCACGCCACTGCTGTTAATTAGAAAATAGATCCAGAGCAAACGCGCACACAGACACACACGAATGGGCGAGGAAAATGGTCATAATTAACAAATACAATGAATCACAATGGCTCAAGCTGGTGCCTCAAGAAGCAGCTGAGGTGGGTTATATGGAGCCCACTCCCGGATGTCATTCGTCCCACCCCAAGTTAAACAGCTCTCACAAAAGGGTGAAGTGTTGGTAAAGTCTGTGATAAACAAGAGTGAAGCATTTGTCATGCGTTGCCGTGCCGCACAGCGATCAGTACCATGTTTATGTCGCTGAGCACCTCAGGGTCCAGGGTAAATAATTTCTTTAATGACCAGAGAGAAATAAAAGGGGTTTATCAAGACGTACAGCAAACAGAGACAACAGATGAGAGACTGTAGAGCAATGTTTGAAGACCTGAGGCCCCCAAAAATATGGACAATGTTTCTGTCAAAACTTATCCAGAAAGAGTTGCTTTAAACATGCAACCTAATTCACAGTGAGGAATTAGCTGACATTCCACTCAAATGAAGAATTTATGCCAAATAAGGTTATTAACACATTCACTGCCAGACATGTGCAAAAATGTGTCCACTCCAGTGCCAGGATTTTTGTCATTGTCACTGGAATTCCATGACTCAGAGAATATTGAGTTTTAGGACTACATAAACATTCAATCAGCGTAAGAAACCTTATACTCTCTTCTTTCACCAGAGAATAAGAGTTAATTCCGAAATTATATGGGTCTGGAGTTATCTGAGCTTGAAATGGGGGCGGCTGTACAAAATACAATACAATACAATACATATATTAGTTTAGATAGCGCTTCAACAACAGCTGAAGCTGGAACAAAGCGCTAACATGGAAAAAAGGAAATGCCGCCCTCTTGTGGAAAAGAAAAATATATTGCCAGAGGCCATGACCAGCGCTTTATCAGGACCCGAGCATGAAAAAACAAAACCCGAACAAATTTGGGAATGGCGCTCTACGTCATATTTTCAATTCCCGAATAAATTTGTGAATGGCAGTGAATGAGTTTAAACATCAGCTCCACTATGAAATGTAGAGTTGTTCTTCACCAAAAGGAACACACGGGCATCCGCAAACTGACATCATAATGAACCGTATATATGTAAATTTCTCCACTGCGAGACAAATAAAGGTAAATCCAATCCAAACCAATTATTATAGCAAATCATAGCACAACTGTCCATGTTTTTATGTTCCTGTTGTTTATTATTTTGCTTTTTTTGACTATTATGTGAAGCGCTTTGTTACAGCTGCAGCTATTGTGAAAGCACTATATAAATTAGGTATTGTAAAGAGCGACTATAAAAAAAAAGCGCATGAAGCAGAGATCAACGGCTCTCTGAGCAAGCGTGGTGCATCTCACCGGCGGCGTGATCTGGTAGAGCTCTTTGTTTTTCGCGATGGTGTCGTTGATCCTCTTCTGGATGGTCAACATGTGGTGTTCGTTGCTCAGGTCGCCCGGAGTCTTCCCTGCGATCTGAATACCTCCTGGTTTAGGGAGGGCGGTCAGATACACTCCTGTTGCAGACTGAACACAAACAAACACTTCTGATTAAAAAAAAAAGTGGCACTGCTACGAAGAGTGAAAAAAAAGTAACGGACACTCCTTATGTGACCTTGCGAATTTTGAAAGGCGCTTAGAAATGAACTGGATTATTTTTATCATTATGTTTATTGTTGAAAATTCAGCACGATACCACTAGGCGCCGCCAAAACAATACTAGGATTTCTTTGGATCAAAAACATCCCATGGCCAAATTTTACTGCTAATATAGTAATACGGGTAGGGGTAAGATATAAAGCCTGAGCGGACCCGAATTTCAGTGTTAATCATTGCGTTTGGGTCGGGCTCGGGCTGGGCGGGGCTCCTATCTCACGAACGTTTTTTCTTATGTTTTAAAAAATGTGTACTAAAACAATGTGGGGATACTAAACTAATGTTATTCTGTGTTTATTTTTCGAATTTATTCATGTAGATTTACTGTATTTCTGTGTTCTTGCCTCTCTTTTAAAGTGCCACGCTTCTTAAGGATGTACTGTTGCTGCTGTGGTTTAGGCACAACCCGTCAAAATGACGGACGACCTTAACTCATTCATTGCCATTCATGAATGTATTCGGGAATTGAAAATATGACGTAAAGCACCATTCCCGAATTTGTTCGGGTTTTGTTCTCTCATGCTTGGGTGCCGATAAAGCACTGGCCATGGCAATGTTTTTTTTTTCTTTTCCACAAGGGGCAGCATTTCCCTTTTTCCCACATTAGTGATTTGTTCCAGCTTCAGCTGTTGTCAAAGTGCTATAAAAACCAATATGTATGTAATGCATTGGATTTTGGACAGCCGCTCTCATTTCAAGATCATGTAACTCCAGAGACATAATTTAGGAATTAACTATTTTTTTCTGATGAAAGAAGATAGTCTAAGATTTCTAACGTTGTGTTCAACGTTTATCTTGTTCTAAAACCTACTATTGTGTGGGTCCTGGAATTCAAGTGACAATGACAAAAACCCTGGCACTGGAGTGGACATATTTTTGCACGTCTGGCAGTGAATTAGTTAAATTTTCCGGCAACTCTTAAAAAAACTCAGTTAATGATAGAAAATAGTTGATTAATGTACCTCTTCTTTTCCTTTCAGTTTTTCCCTTCAAGGGGTCGCCACAGCGAATCAGTGTCCTCCATCTTCAGAGGTTTGATTCGCATGTTTGTTTTGGCCAAGCTTCGGATGCCCTTCCTGACACAACCCTCTGTATTTATCTGGGCTTGGGACCGGCACAAGAACCCAAAAGATTTAAATGTATAAACAATCTTGTTTAATTTGGATTTCGTTACAAAGCCTTTCATTCATTATTATAAATCTTCCCAAGTCCTCACAAATGACGTGAAATTTCGGGTTTGATTCAGGCTGGGGCCTGCAAATCAAGTCGTGCTCGGGTCAGGCTTTAATACCCGTGGGTCGGGTCGGATTTTTTTGGGCACGATCTTACCCCTAATTGGAATACAGGGTTTCATAAAACGATCAATAGCTATTTAGTGAAGTAAGACAATTCAAAAAGTGACTGTATTTGGTGAAAAAGTGGACCTACGGCCAGACCCAGCAGCATGTTTTCGCCGACGCTGATCTGGATATGAAGGCCAAACAGGGCGTTCATGCTGCGCAGCTTCAGCTTGTTCATCAACTGAGTGTGCAGTTCGTATTCCATAAACGGAAGCAAGTTGGAGATGGCCGTGGCGTTCACCTCCCCCTGAGCTCGCTTCTTCAGACGGCATAGTCTGCAAGGTGACAAAAAAATGGATGTTAACTTGCATCGACTCAAGTGAAGGATGAATGTGTTTGCTCCCAGCCTGCTGGGAGGTATCCTATACCTGGCCTGGATGAGACAGCCTTTTCCTGTGACGCCAGCATCAGATGGCAGGTCGATTGTTGTGAACAGAACATCGGGTACCTAGCAAAAAAAGATTAGTAAAAAAAAAAAAGACGCAAACATGTCGAAGGCCCCAAAATGGCAAACTTTCAAATTTGCTGCTGTAGATTGCAAATTTCCCTATTGTGAGATTATTAAAGGCTTTCTGATTCTAATTCTGATAAACACGGTGATACTGTTAAGGCCCTAACCAAAGAATCAATTGTATTTCAACACTGAAGTAACTGCAATGCACTTTGAGACCTTTTGTCGTCTGCAGAGGTAGCAGTAAGTGAGCTGGGCGGGAAAGGGCATGTTGAACTCATCATACGGTATGTGACAGAAGCCGCAACTCGAGGCAGACGGTTCCTCAAACCTGGTGAAGGTGACAATTTGTTATTAGGCTACGCACGTGAATTCCGATATACATTTGATCGACAGCATCTCATCAATTTAATGAAATCCAATGATGTGAAAAAGAATCATCCTATTTGACTAAAATAATGCACATAACTGATGATTGCAGTCACCCAAGTGTGCAGGTTACCCCTTCATATTATTGAATTAACACAGTGTCAAATCAAATTGAAGTCTGGCGTTACAATCTCTAAAAAGTGAGGATTTTTTTTTCTTTAACTCATTCAATGCCATTCCAGATTTTATTCAGGAATTGAAAAGCATGACGTGGAGCGCCATTCCTGAATTTGTTCAGATTTTGGTTTTTATTTCGGGGTGCCGTTCAAACACTGGTCAGACCTCAGGCAATGTGTTTCCCTCCCACGAGGGGGCAGCATTTGCCTTTTCTACAGCCGCCCCCATTTCAAGCTCAGATAACTCCAGACCCATATAACTTAGGAATTAACTCTTTTGTTCCGATGAAAGAAGCGAGTCTGAGGTTTCTCATGCTTCATTGCATTTTTATGTAGTTTTAAAATTCAATATTCTGTGGGCCCTGGAAATCGAGTGACAATGACAAAAACCCTGGCACATTTTTACTCATTGTCTGGCAGTGAATGAGTTAAGCGGGATTGATTTAGTGATCTGAATTCTCACACAGATATTCTTACATTTCACAAATTGTACCAGGCTTGAACAAAATGTGTATCGATGTATATCATGCAAGGGGGAAAGGCTCATCCAACCTGGAAACAAAGGTATCTAAAGATATTGGTGCAAAAATATTGGGTTAAAGCATATATATCCAATTTCGTGCCGTAGCTGGCTTTGACTTGGATATACAGTGATACCTCGATTTACGAACCCGTTGGCTTACGAACTTTTCGGTTTACGCACATTACATTTATGTAAATTTATCTTGGCATACGAACTTTACCTTGGCATACGAACTTTTTTTCGTACATGGAGCTGCCTCAATGAGTGATGGGTTGAACGAGCTTGTTCTAACAACAAAATGGCAGCCGACTGTTTTTTTGTCCTCTATTTCCCGTCCCCAGTCTTCGGTTAAAGCCACGTGATTGGTCAAGAACGCAGCAGTGAGGGGAGGTGGTTTAAACATTAAAGACACAGGCAGACGACAGTGAGAGAGTTTCAACTTTGATAGTTCAAAGGCAGAGTGTAGACTGCAAGGTTAAAATATCCATCAATCAGGCTCCACAAACAACTTGCACAGCCCATCTGTACACCTGATACAAAAAGCTCTCAACCCAGCTATAAACACAACACAATTGATGAGGAACTAGATACATTTATCACAGAGAAAGCACCTACAACGGATCATTCCTCAAGATGGTGAAAGAAGGCTATGTTCCTCATCAAGTGTTTCATGCTGATGAAACTGGCCACTCCATTCCATCAAGCCATCAACGACCATCACAAAGGTAAATAAACAACATTATTATACAGTACAGTTTATTTCTTTAATTATAATGCCATAGCACATTTATTATACATAAAATAAGGTATATTTTGTGTAGTTTTAAAGCTTAGAAAATTAGAAAGTAGAAAAGTATATTTTATGGGGACCTGGGAACGGATTATATATATATATATATATATATATATATATATATATATAGTAAAGTCTCGTTATATCGATATTCAAGGGAGTCCGAAAAAATATCGATATAACCGGGACTATCGATATATCCGACCCCGTTTGCATGTAATTTTCTCCGTGCGTGCATAGAAATAGTATCGATATAACCGGGACCGGGATATAACGAGACTTTACTGTATACACACACACACACACACACACACACACACACACACACACACACACACACACACACACACACACACACACACACACACACACTTTTTTTCTCAACATTAAAAATTTCAGCCTTTTTCCAACTGCATAACTGTATTCCGCCAGCCCTTGAGGATCAAAAGCACCTGTGGTCTATGCTTGCGACGTCTAAGCATCCCTCGCGCATATAGCGAGGATTCAAGATGGCTGCCGTGCCGGACGCTGACAGGATGCATACCTCTTCGCTGCATTTGGTGGAATGAGGGAGAATGAAAGGGAAAGAGAGTGAGGGTTAAAAAAAATAGATGCATATACGTATCTAGAAAACGACCGTATTTTCCGGTGTATATGACGCACCGTATTTTCAACCTTTTTCCATATTTGCGTCCTAACATATTATATTAGGTGCACCTAACTATAAGGCGCATATTCAATGAATGAAAAAAGTTTTCCATATTAATTAATATCCAAAGGTTTTCCAAATATAAGGCACACCACATTATAAGGCGCTATAGGAGAGGCTAGGATTACACACAACTTTTTCTACAGGGGGAAAATGGAGTCGTGGCTGCTGACAGTAGTTGTGAGACCTGTAGTGGCTCAATATTAATTCACATATAAGGCACACCTGAGTATAAGGCGCAAGGTAATCTTTTGAAGAAAATTAAGGCTATTGGTTGCGCCATACACACCAGAAAATACGGTAAGTCATGTTTACCCTTGTTTAAAACAACAAATCCCAAAGACACTCTTGTGATTATTTTAATATCCATTCATCCATTTTTTAATGCTTTGTCCATATCTGGGTCACAGGTGAGCTGGAGCATGCATTTTTGGTTTTTGGGTGCGTCTTATACACCAGAAAATATGTTAACTATTTTACGTGGGATGATTATACGGTCCATACCAGATGCTGGTACTCTCGCTATACCCCACCACGGCATGGCAACCAAGAGCTTTGGCATGTGACTTGATCTCCTGTCGTATCTCTTCCCACCAGGCGTCACGGGTTTCTGGCTCATCTGAAAAAACACACGGCGTCTCAATCAACAAAAAATATGAAATACAGATCATTCACGAGACTTTATTTTCTGCGAGACACACTAAACCAGACTATTAAAAAGCAAACATGCCAACATGGTATTTGACATATCTCTCTGGTGTGGTTTCAATTTATTTACTCGGAGCATCAGAAAATAAACAAGCGACTTGTATTTTCTGGTTATTTCTGGAGTACCCGCTGATTTCAAAGCAGGACAAAATGAATGTTCATCATTTTGTAGGAAAAAAAAGTGACAATGACAATGATCATGATGAAGGCAAACACAACTGAGAAGATTACCTGTGATTGCTTGTGAGGGTTCCTCGGTAAATGACATTTCAAGGTTGGGAATAACACTAAGCATTTTAATTTGTAGTTTCGCAGCACAAGGCGATGTGCTCAGTTAATGACCTACTTGTTTTTAAGATGACTTTAGATTGATAACCTGTTTTTTTCATGCAAAGACTTACTCTGATTGTTTGTGTATCTTATGAATGAAATGATAGCAGCCAGAGTCTGACATATGGATGCACTTGGAGCATTAATGTAGGTGAGGGATGTCCAACCTTTTTTTCCATCCAAGATGTCAAGCAATAGACATTAGAAAACCTAATATGAACGAAACCCCAAAATAAAGCAGATACAAGGGACGTAGTTTTCAGAGTTTATGAAAGAAAAGAAATAATAGGAACAATCAGTGGAGCCGCAGGGAGTAGTGCTCTGCTCCCCCCAACCTCAGAGCAGGGACCTATCATAGCAGAGTCTGGCACCGCCATGTCTGGACAGTAGGGATATATATATAGGGCCTAAATTACCAGAAAGACTTTAGTTTGCTGACGAAGTTTCTTGGATAAGAAGCGAAACGTCCGACACCTTCAAAGAATTACAGATGACGGCTGAAGAAACCTTTTCATCGATTAAAAGAAAAGAAAAAAAAATCACGGTCAACCTTCAAGAGCTGGGATGCATTTTGGTGTAAAGTACAGAAAAATCATTCATATCATATCGCACGTGAACTGTTTGAAAATGCTTCTCCAGATTCACCTTTTTAAATCAATGCATTGAAGATGAAAAACAAATCTTTGGATGATCATAAACTAAATATAAACATATGCCAGTGGCAGGCCGCATGTCACTCCTAGGTTTTCCGTCGTGCTCTGTCTGAATCAATCCACGAGAAGGTGGTTGGCCAAAAAAAACTTGGGACTTGGATAAACTTATTTTATTTTTTTTCATTAAACTGTTTGCATTTTTAATATTAATATGAGATTTCTTGACAACCTCATAAAATCGCAGTATTATTTGATATTTTTGCTAGCTTCAGAGTTGTCCAACCTTAAGGATGTCCATCTATTCTTGAAAAGTCAGTCTTGAAAATGGCTTTAAGAGTATATCTGAAACCAAATGTATTTCTTCTCCTTCGGCCATTGTGGGTTGACAAAACCGCTATTAAAGGACAACCGACGTCTCCGGACAAGTTGTGTCCATAATTTGTAAAATCGCTTCAAATGACTTCTACTGAGCGTATTTTACAAAGATTCCACCGCATATAGCTAGCTATATTTTACGTTTTAAGACTCGCGCTGAATATTCCGGTCTTGTTTTTGAGTTGGTGACGAGTCCTCACGTCACGTCACTGAAGGAACGCCCCTGAGCGAGAAATGACATACCTTGCATCACCTCAATGCATTTTGCGGTATTTCGGTCTGAAAACTTCGTGTTGATCCGTGTTGACGGCAAAATTAGAAGGAAAGCACATAAATGACGCAATGGTGAATCGTTGTATGTTACACCGAGACAACCTTTTGACTTTCGCTGACAAAAATTCCAAGCTGAAAAATAAAACCATTTAAACGGAGCTCTGGCACCATCTCCTGCATTTTCTGTGGTGCTACACATCAGTCTTGATCCCTCAAAATGACCCGGAAGACCTTCTTTAATCTATTGCAAACATTTATACTTTCCTCTTCAGAACTATTTGAATCATATTCATAACTGGATGCGTAACAAGAAAGCATATTCTCAGAATCTGAAGCCATTGTTTTGATTCTCCAGCAATGCAAGACGTCTTGGCGTGACGTCACGAACTGGGGGCGGGACTCAATTTTTTGCAGATTTTAGACACTTTAAGTCATTTTTATTGGTGTTTTGCATTTGACTAAAAATATCAGCCTGCGTGTTTTGGGTATTTTAGATGCTATAAACGTTTTTCTGATGTCAGTTAGGAAACAAAAATTGATGTTGGTTGTCTTTTAAATCAACACAAAAATATATTTGCTTATGTAGCTTGCGAGAAATACAGTGTTTAGCTCTGGCCAGTATGCTGTTATCACTAGCGGCTAGTGATACTATGATTACCTAATGACTAGCCAATCATAGGTTGCAAAAACTCTGACGTTTCCAGCGCCTGCAAGCAGACCTTGGGTTGCCAACTTGAAATCTGATTGGTTAAAGCAACAGTTTCATCGACATTGATTTTTATGCTCCAAGGCTTGCAGAACTCATTGTGAAGGCGTCCAGGTAGATTTCTGACCCTGGTAACAAACGATGACTGAAATGTGATTGGTTAAATGTTTGAATACGAAAACACTACCTGGAAGCAGCGCAGCAGGGGAAAAGCAATAAAAGGAAGATGAAAGTCAGTTTGGAATTATTTCATAAGAATTCAGGTACATAATATAACTCACATTAGTCTGTGATTCAGATATTTTTAGACCAGCAGAGAAAGCTTTGAAAGCCCTGACGGCCCACCACTGGACATATCTCTACAGCTTGAAAACTGCTGAACTCACTAACGATTTCCTGTGATGCAGGTCAGACACTAAAGTAGGATAAAGGTGGCCTACTAAAAAGTAAATCAAAACTATTTTTGTGTGTATGTGACAATGATAGTTGCATAGGCTAATAATAATAAAATATAATAATAATAATAATAATAATAATAATATCCACGCACACACTATTTTTGGTCTTTTCCCCACAGCAGCCTCGCAGTTGACTTGGGACCAGTGCACGGTCTCAACTTCCATACATATTGGGGTGATGTTACCAAAGCAATAGAAGTCAAGCATAAAAAGAGGACCTCTTGTCCGTGTATAAAATGTTGGATAATCATTCACATGGCCTTGCTCTGAATTCTCTCAGCCCCCATTGCCAAAAGAAGATTTTTGGAGAATTATGGGTGAAGAAAATCATATCCAGAAATTAGAATGAAGCCTTCATCATGAATGGGTGTGTTGCAATCGTCTCATGAGGCAGTTATAGCTCTTAAATATGCTTGTAAGAGTTGCACGTTCTGATTCGCGTAAAGGGAGCTTCAACAGAGTATTGAGTCACACCCCACTGGTTCACGTGCTGAGTGAGATCAAATTCAGGGTTTATGGGAATCGATTCCATGAGAAGGAGGAGGGAAAAAAATCAAAGATGAAGTGAAGAAAATGAAGGCCGATGACTGAATACCAGCGATCAAGCTACAAGTGGCTTCCTGCAAACCAAAATCAAACGGTCCCACAGGCTATGACTTGCACGTTGAAAAGCAAAAGGCGGGCCATATTCATCCGCCAGGGTCCATGGTAATTCAACTTAATATCTCTCAAAAGCACACATCTTTCTTTATATCCCTTGTTTTTTTCCAATTTTCCAAGATTGTCACTTTTCCCCTTCACCCATCTGCTCCTCCCTTGTCGCCACATGAATACGGCCCAGTGACTAAGGAGTTCACATGCCTGCTCGGTGGTTATTTGTCGACCTCCTAAATCTCAACGGGGTAGGTGAGGGGGCATAATGCAGCTGGAGCAAGCATTAGAACCGATCCAGGACAACATTAAGGGAGAGCTGCAGCACGATGAGCCGGTTGTATGGTTGGAATGGGGTGCGGGGGGTGGGTGGGGGATTATCAGGCCAGGCTGGGAGTGGGTGAGACCACAGCGCATGCTCAACTCAGCTCTACGCATTCGCACAGATAGAGAGGAGATGACAGCTCACTGAGTTTTATTCAAGGCAATAACTAAATTGTTCAGGACGACAACTGGATTTAAAATCAACAACCAAACTAGCCTCCACATCACTGAGCTGCCAAAACTCCTGTGGTTGAGAGCAGTAAAAGGGTGGGAGAAAATACCTGCCGTGACACTATTCCAGTCTAGCAGTTTGTATGAGCGCGTGTTACCCAAGGCTGGGCCAGATCAGACCATTTGTACAGAAAAGAGAGAAAGAGAGAAAAAGAGAAGAGACAGTCTAACAACACAACAGCAGCACTACATTTATACTTGTGGAAATTAAACAGATGGCACTACTTTGCACTTACTATGCATTGTTTGCAAAAATAACAGAATAGAAGAACAAGCCAAAGAGGAAGATTATGTCTCCAGGTGAAAACGGACCTTATAATGTCAATAAAAGTAAAGTTATGGATGGCAATCAAAAGATTTCTTGTCTTGTCTGCTGCTGACCAAACAAACAAGATATTCCAACATCCTAAGTTAAAATGGCATCAATTGGCCTTAAAAAGTGGATGTCCAGTTCATAACGTATATCTATATGCACAAAAAATAATGAAAATATGGCCACATGCAGTTGGATAATAAAAGGATGAATCAATAGAGAAAAAAATGTTTTTTTTTGTCATTCTAAGTATAGGAAATATTCTTTTGCACTTATTTTGCAAGACAATTTCGCACTGACCCTGCAACCAAATATTTATCCATAACTGGCCTTCAGCACAACAAGAACGTTTTGTATTGTATAACGTATTGAGGAGAGTCTTAAAATTTGAGTGAAAAAGTCATACTTTGAAAACTGTGACCAATAGACACGTTGAACTTCTTATTTGGTACACCATTATATATATATATATATATATATATATATATATATATATATATATATATATATATATATATATATATATATATATATACGAAAAATGGTCCGGATCAAACTCATCTTCCATCTCCCTCTGACGCTTGGCCACTAATTTTCTTGAAATTAAAAAATAAAACAGACAAAAAAAATGGTACACCCAGGAAGTAAACCAACTGTGATATAATGGGGAAAGCCTGCAAATGCAGTACTTTGGCGTCCAATTAGCTTTGTGAGGAAATGATTTCCTGATTATTGGCACTCATATCGCATCTCATGAGATTGACCAGGTATACCCGATGAAGCACCCGAGTGTTACGAAGATAATATGGCAGTTCACCCAGTGCTGGCTGCAGCCAAAAACACCAAACAGAAGCAGCAGGCAAAACACTGGAGACATGCATCACTTAACAATAGAGTACCTGAACTCTTAAGTATCATTACACACAGAGTAACATGGCAGGAGGTGGCACACACATCGACCTGTCACATCAATAGCCAGTTCAACGATACACAAGGTGACAGTGGCCTTATTTAATAAACCTGTGCTGGGGATGTTGCCTGGAATGTTACAAACTAACAGCATACCTCTCTGATTTGATAGCATTTTCACCAGTACTACCTACAAGGCTATGATGCTGCGACCTTAGAGTAATCATTCAGTGATACCTCGGTTTATGAACCCCTTGGCTTACGAACGTTTCGGTTTACAAACTTGAATTTATGAAAATTTTACCTTGGCATACAAACTATTTTTCGGGATACACATGGATCTGCCATAATGAGTGATGTGGCGTTCGCGAACGAGCCCTTTCTCCTAACAATAAAATGGCAGCCGGCTTGTTTTGGTCCTGTATTCCCCGCCCCCAGTCTTCGGTTAAAGCCATGTGATTGGTCAAGAACGCAGCAGTGAGGGGGGTGGGTTTGACAGACAGACAGAGTGAAGCCGTTCTCCAATAAGAAAATGGTTGCCGACTTTTTTTGTCCTCTATTGCCCGGCCCCATCTTCGGTTAAAGCCACGTGATTGGTCAAGAACGCAGCAGCGAGAGGAGGTGGTTTAAACATTAAAGAGACAGGCAGACGACAGTGAGAGAGTTTCAACTTTGATAAAGGCAAAGGCAGAGTGTAGACTGCAAGGTTAAAATATCCCATCAATCTGGCTCCACAAACAACCCACACAAGCCATCTGTACACTTGATGCAAAAAGCTATCAACCCAGCTAAACAGAACACAATTGATGAGGAACTAGATAAAATTATCGGAGAGAAAGCACCTACAAGGGATCATTCCTCAAGATGGTAAAACAAGGTTACGTTCCTCAAGTGTTAAATGCTGATGAAACCGGCCACTCCATTCCATCAAGCCATCAATGACCATCACAAAGGTAAATAAAACGACTTTATTATACAGTACAGTTTATTTCTTTAATTATAATACTATAGCACATTTATTATACATAAAATAAGGTATATTTTGTGTAGTTTTAAGTCTTAGAAAATAAGAAAGTAGAAAACTATGTTTTATGTTTCCATACCTGGGAACGGATTATTCTCATTTTAATGGTTTCCTATGGGAAATTAATTTTTGGGATACACACTTTTCATCGTACACACTGTCTGGTAACCAATTCAGTTCGTAAGCCAAGGTATCACTGTACATGTAATAATATACATACAGGGGAAGGAAAATAGTCGGGTAAGGACTTGCAGCGACTCAGTAAAAGTCTAACAATGTTTTTGTGTCAAGAGACAATGATGGACAAGCAAAATTGGTTGTGTTGAGGAACTAACCAGGGTTGTGTATGCGGTCCAGCAGTTTGACTGAGCGAGCGCTGACAACTCCGCCCACGTGGAGCAGAAAGGCAGGCGGGAAGGACGTCAACGTGAAAAATGGGAACTCCTGGAGAGAAAATACCAGTTGTGTAAAGAAATAACCACGATCCACTTGTATTTCGAATGGGATAGAATAAAACAACTGTATCATAGTTCAAGAATGGGCTATTTCACAATGGGCAGTATTTCCCTTTTTTCTATGTTCGCATTTTGTTCCAGCTTCAGCTGTTATTAAAGTGCCATGTAAGCCATTATGCATGTATTGCATTGTATTTTGGACAGCCACCCACATTTCACGCTCATATAACTCCAGACCCATATTTCTTTAGGAATTAACTCTTTTCTTCAGATGAAATATCATAATGATCATAAGAATACATCTCATTTATAAGCGCCTTTCAAAACTCTCAAGGACACTTTACAGTCACAGGATATTTTTATTCTGTGGGTGAGCAGCGGCTGCCACACGCGTGCCGCTGTGAATGAAATAAAGTGTGTTATAAAAAATTATGTTTTTTTTTTTTTTTTTTTTTCGTTTGTCTACGCCAGCCATGATCATGTTGATACAGCTCTTTTATGTAATCTTGGCAGTTTGTGCAGGCATAATAAATAATCTCAGGTTTCGGATGGACAAATTCAATTTGCCATCCAAAAGCAACATCTTCATATGAACTCATACTAAATGCATAAACCCGGAGCAGACGGAAACCAAAACCAGACTTGATAAGTCAGTTTAGGTTGGGAAAAGCAACATGCAGCAGGAGCAGTAAACCCCCCCCCCCCCCCCCCCCCCCCCCCCCACCAGAACCCCTTCACCCATGCAAAATCTCTACTTGCTCCAAACCTGTATGGTATTTCAAGTCCAAACATCAAAGTGCATTTTATGAATATATGTCATGTGAAGACCGGATTAGGAGAATAATTCATTTTTTAACTCTCTTCTAATCCGACATGGAACACGAGATATGACTGATAAACCCATCCAGGTTCTGATCTCGTCAATAATGAGATGATAAGGTGAGTGTGGTCATTCTTGTCTTGGGGGCAGAGTCAAGGAGGAGGAAAAGTTTGATGATGACGGGAGTCCAGAACACAGTCACGAACCCTTTCAAACCTAAAGGCCACAAAACCACAACATCGCATCCAGCCCTCCACCCACGTCTTTTCAGAGTGAAGGGCAGAATGGTCGGGTGGCTGTCAGCTTTTCAGAGGGTTATGCGAGGGATATGAATAGATAGAAATGAATTCCGATTCGACATACCCCGCCGTTTAAATACAATGCAGAGGAGGATGCTCCCTGTGAAGCACACGTCATTGAGGAAACAGAAGAGAACAACATTTCTTCTTTTACACACCTCCACCAAAAAAATACATTTAAAATGTCACATCTTGAGTTTGAGTGTCAATCACATCTTGAGTTTCTTCAATTATTACACGTATGTGTGCATGCTAAGCTAAACATTTTTTTATGGTACAGATGCTCCCCTACTTACAAACATTCAAGTTATGAACATTTTTGTAGTCACATATGTAGTACTCTCTCCAGTTGTACATGTACATATCTCTATGGAGCAGGTGTCGGTAGCCTATGGCTCTTCTGATGATTGCATATCGCACGCCGATAAAACTAAATATATATTCTTGCTTTTTCACTGTTCATTTCCTGTTTGGGCAGTAGTTGGCGTAAAGCGCAATTTAGATTGGAGGATACTGACCTATGGCCGTTGATGTCGAAACAGGTAAACATCCCCTTTTAAATAAGCCTGACGAGTAAAAGTACCCAAAATGCATTGAGTGTCGCTTTCTTGGTCAGTTTTAAATGTATGTCACGTCAGACATCGTCATCAACTCGAAAACAAGACTTCCTGAATATTCAGCGCGAGTCTTAAAACGTAAAATATAGCTAGCTATATGCGGTGGAATCTTTGTAAAATACGCTCAGTAGAAGTCATTTGAAGTGATTTTACAAATTATGGACACAACTTGTCCGGAGGCGTCGGTTGTCCTTGAAACATACTTGTATCAGCCTTAAACATACAAAATATAGCATTGAAGCAACTTACAAACAAATTCACCTTACGAACAAATTCACCTGACGAACGACCGCTCGGAACTTATCTTGTTCATAAGTTGGGGAGCGTCTGTATTTATAATTGTGATTGATCAACATACCCTCTGTTCCAGAGCGGTCTGCGTCTGCTGTCTGAGCAGTGTCTTCAGGGGTCCTGCCTCCTTCCCGGCACTGCCCCCGCTGCCCATTCCTGGTCACAGAAAAGAGAAGTCTCACATCACTTGAGAACCAGTTCTGTGATTACGTGAACAAAAGTGCGATGTAAATGTTAGGACAAGTCAAAGCAACCATGTTTAACACACAATTGAGGAAACCAGTTACTTTGGCGATCGCACAAGCCTGGACTAACTAGTCTTCAAGTAAAAAAAAAATGGGGGGGGAGCTGGTATGGGGGCATGCTACATACTGGGATACTGTAATAGTTTATTTCAATAGGTTATTGAATCAAGGGACATACACAATTCACAAGAAATGTGGTAACTGTTGTGAATTTCCAGTTCAGCTATTTGTTAGAAGAGAAATATATGAGGGAAAAAAGTATGGGAAAAAAATGCAACAGTTGGATGTTTTAAGTCACCAGTTTAGAGAACATGATCATTAAGTTTACCGAATATAATGGATTGCTTGCAATAATCATGTGTCAAACATCACGGTGTGAACCCTAGAAATATGTAACAGTGCATTTTTTGTATTATATAAATGCTCAAAAAAGGGATTGCTCGAAAAAAAAGTGCACCTGTGCATTATTGTTTTGTGTATGTGCTAAAGACATTGCCGTGGGTGCAAATATCTCACAGTACACGACCAAGCAAAAATGTCAAACATATGACATATAGTGACATTTCAATTTACTCACTTAATATGAAATCGTGCAGGTTTAGTCAAACCCAAAGCTAAGATTTAGATGTGTCTAAATGGAAAAAGATGGATACTATACACATGTTGATTTTATTTTCTGTCATTTAGTGGAATGGTATTTAACTGTTCTGCTTATAACTATCCATGGCTGGCATAAAAAAAAACATTATTCTTTATAACACACTAACTTTTCACTGCCAGATATGTACAAAAATGTGTGCACTCCAGTGCCAGGGTTTTTGTCATTTTCACTTGAATTCCAGGACCCACATAATATTGAGTTTTAGGGCTTTTTTCATTCATTGAAGGTACGTCTTATAGTCTGGTGCGCCTTATATATGGAAAAAAGTTTGAAAAAACATCAATTGGGGGTGTGCCTTATACTCCGGTGTGCTTTATACACCAGAAAATACGGTATACGTAACAATATGATTCAAGGACAGTACTTTTTGAAGTGTAGCCATTCGATCCTCTGAGTTAATGCGCTCACATCTTTTAAGTCATTCACTGCCAGACATTTGAAAAAATGTGTCCACTCCAGTGCCAGGGTTTTTGTCAGTGTCACTCGAATTCCAGGACCCAGAGAATATTGAGTTTTAGCACTACATCAACATTCAATGCAGCGTTATAAACCTTAAGACTCTTTTCTTTAATCAGAAAAAAAGTTATTTCCTAAATTATTTGGGTCTGGAGTTATATAACCTTGAAATGAGGGTGGCTGTCCAAAATACAATGCAATACATACATATTGGTTTATAAAGCGCTTCAATAATAGCTGAAGCTGAGAAAAAGGGAAATCTTGTGGAAAAGAAAAAAACCATTGCCAGAGGCCATGGCCAGCGCTTTTTCGGCACCCAAGCATGAAAAAAAACCCAAACTAATCCAGGAATGGCTTTTTATGTCATATTTTATATTCCTGAATACATTTGTGAATGGCAGTGAATGAGTTAAAAAGAACGGCATAGTAGTAAAGAATTGTTATTTAATTTTTTGGACAAAATAAATGAGACAGCATAATTTCCCAAGGCACATGGTATGATCTCATGCCACACTAACGCGGAGGCTGGGGGAACGTTAGAGAACATTTGTGGGGTTAATGATGAGTGGAGGGGTGTCACTTGCACTAGTGTTGTTATTCCAATTACGTGACATAAGTGACATACGGCAGCCAAGCTGTACCGGGGAGTGGCAGAAAGTCCTCTGTGAAGGACACACTCTTTTTCAGAAGGGCAGAGTCTGAGTGGGTGGAAGAAGGAAGGGGTAGGGTGGTATTTCCCGGGGTGGACCCAGAGACACCACCGCACGCTGAGCCAGAGAAAGATGTGGAGAGCACAGGGGAGCTGGGGCAGAGGAAGATGCCCGGTCTGCGCCTGACGGATTGAGGCTCTACTGATAAGCACCAAATCAGGAGCAACGAAGAGGAAAGAAGTTCCAGGGGTGAGGAGAGGATTAAAATGTAAGCGGATATTTTATGGTCACTTTTCCACTGATTGCTTCATTTTTTGCTTTGCTCTGTACAGTGAGACCTCAACTTACGAACTTAATTGGTTCCCAGACAGAGTGTGTAAGGCAAAAAGTGTGTATCTCAAAAAAAAATCCCATAGGAAACCATTAAAATGGGAATAATCCGTTCCCGGGGTTCCATAAAATATACTTTTCAACTAAATAGGCCTTAAAACTACATACAACATACCTTATTCTATGTATAATAATTGTGCTATTGTACTGCAATGAAAGAAAAACACTGCATTGTATCATAAAGTCACTTTATTTACATTTGTGATGGTCATTTATGGCTTGATGGAATGTCGTTGGAGGTCGAAGGTCAAAGGGAATTTCATGAAGACTGTAATTAAAGAAATAAACTGTGCTGGAAAATAAAGTTTTATTTACCTTTTTGATGGTCGTTGATGGCTTATGGAAGGAGAGTCACCTTCCATAAGGACTGTTGGTGCTGTTCGGTCGTGTGCTTCCACCGAAGATCACTCCGCCAGCCGTGGTGGGTGTGTATTATGAAAATAGTGCTTATTATAAGGTTTAATTTTCATAAATTTGACGTTTGTAAGACGAAAAGTTTGTAAATTAAGGTGTTTGTAAGTTGAGGTCTCACTGTATAATGTTGCAATTGGCTTGTAATTAGCTAGCTAGCTAAGAATATGTACTAAGTGATCACAACAGGACACGCTCAGAATTAATTATTTCTTAGGCTTTTTTTGACACTCACGGCCTGAAAGATTGTAATTTTTTTCATTTTTACTGTTCTGCTACGTTGATGTTGGTCGGAGACTGGCTGTTGAATATTTCTGCATTTTCTGTTCTTTGGTGAGTGGGAGTACATTTTAGAGCCTGCATTTTTTTAATGAGTTGAATCAGTACTTTAACAAAAGTACCGTATTTTCCGGTGTATAAGGCGGACCCAAAAGCCTTCCTTTTCTTCAAAAGATGAACGTGCGCCTTATACGCAGGTGCGCCTTATATGTGAAGTAATAGTGAGCCACAACAGGCCTTGCAACTAATGTAAGCAGCCACTGACTCAATTTACCCCAGCCTCTACTGGAGTGCCTTGTAATGTGGTGTGCCTTGTATATATTTTTATATATTTATATATTATATTTGGAAAGGTTTTTCATTCATTGAAGGTGCACTTTATACCCCGGTGCGCCTTATATATGGAAAAAGTTTGAAAATACACCATTCATTGGGAATGCGCCTTATGCTCTGGGCACCTTATACACCGGAAAATACGGTATATTTGAGACCTTGTTATTTTTTTGTTTTTTTAAATGACTTGAATCAGTACTTCAACAAACGTATCATATTTTCCTGTGGATAAGGTGCACCCAAAATCCTTAATTTTCTTCAAAATATGATCCTGCGCCTTATACGCAGGTGCACCTTATATGTTAAATAATATTGAGCTACAACAGGCCTCACTACTATTGTCAGCAGCCACCAACGCCATTTTCCCCATGTAGAAGAAGTTGTGCGTAGTCCTAGCCTCTACTGAAGCGCCTTATAATGTGGTGTGCCTTATATTTGGAAAACTTTTATGTATTTATGTATTATACTTGGAAAACTTTTTCTATTCATTGAATATGCGCCTTATACTCCAGTGTGCCTTACATATGGAAAAAGTGTGAAAATACACCATTCATTGGGGGTGCGCCTTATAAACCGGAAAATACGGTACATTTTAGAGCCTGCTTTTTTTTAATGAGTTGAATCCGTACTTCAACAAAAGTACTTTTCCCGCCTTACGGATTCTTCCATACTACTACCTAATTAAAGAGTGTGAGTACTTTTTTGCAGTAGACTTGGAACTACTGTACACTTGTAACCCTGTCATCAATTTACTTATGAGACACTGTGCTTCTATGAAAACATCACAAAAAAATAATAATTAAATAATAAAAAACTAATTCACATAAATCTTGTGTTTTCACCACAAGTAATGGACCACATGACAGTATAAAATGCAAAAAAAAAAATCATAAAAATATCAAATAAACTAAACACGGAAAAACACCAGAGAAGCACCTCAGTGTAATGTTGGCGTGGTGCGAGGGGAGAAAAGCGGGGAGGAGGGGGTTTATACAAATTGATGGGGGTGATGCCTCAAGTGCTTACCCGTCTTGGGCGTCAAACTGAGGTCTGTGTCTGATGATGAGGACTGGCGGCTGGCTTGGGGGGGCGAAAAAGGGGGAGGAGAGATGGGATTGCTGGGGAGGGCTCTGAAAGGGGTGAGCGGGCCAGATGACGAGGGAAGGTCCTCACCAAATACCGGCCTGGTGGGAGAATATGACACAGACACACACGCACAGACATACGCCCAATCAGTCACAGCCTCACCCTGCATGTGTGAGTGTGTACGAGTGGATAATGTTTGTTGTTGCGGGAGGTGTGCCTGAAGTGCTACACATGGTTGGAGAACAAAAAGGAAAAAAATGAAACAAAGCAAAGTGTGAAGAGCAAACGTAGGACAAAGACACAGAAAGTACAAAAAAGACACACAAAATGAATTAAAAATGCAATCAAACACAAACAGGAAGCATTTGTCCCAGTGGAGTGAAGCACAGGTCCACACTTCTCTTGAAACTCTTGGAGGGGCTGTATCAAAACAATTCCTTTTTATTTAATGCTCCTCATACGGCCGCAATCAACTTCCTGGGTCAAGTTGATCCCATATACAAAACCACCATAAACGCAAGCTCCTAATATACATAGCTTATACAGTAATACCTCGGTTTACAAACACCATTGGCTTACGAACATTTCGGTTTACGAACGTTAAATTTATGAAAATTTTACCTTGGCATAAGAACAACACGGAGCTGCCTCAATGAGTGATATGTCGTTCGTGAACGAACCTGTTCTTACAAGAAAATGGTGGCCACTGTTATTGTTTTCTATTCCCCACCCCCAGTCTTCGGTTAAAGCCACGTGATTGCTCAAGAACGCAGCAGTGAGGGGGTTGGGTGGGGGTTTACAGACAGAGAGAGAGTGAAGCCGTTGTCAAAAAGAAAATGGCTGCCGACTTTTTTTGTCCTCCATTCCCCGCCCCCAGTCTTCGGTTAAAGCCACGTGATTGGTCAAGAACGCAGCGAGGGGAGGTGGTTTAAACATTAAAGAGACAGGCAGACGACAGTGAGAGAGTTTCAACTTTGATATCAAAGGCAAAGTGGAGATTGCAAGGTTAAAATATCTCATCAATCAGGCCCCACAAAGAACCCGCACAGGCCATCTGTACACTTGATTCAAAAAGCTATCAACAGACAGAACACAATTGATGAGGAACTAGATAAAAATTAATTGCAGAGAAAGCACCTACAAGGGATCATTCCTCAAGATGGTAAAAGAAGAAGGTTACATTTCTCATCAAGTGTTTAATGCTAAGGAAACCGGCCACTCCATTTCATCAAGCCATCATCGACCATCACAAAGGTAAATAAAACGACTTTATTATATAGTACAGTTTATTCATTTAATTATAATACCATAGCACATTTATTACATATAAAATAATGTCTATTTTGTGTAGTTTTAAGACTTAGAAAATAAGAAAGTAGAAAATTATGTTTTATGGGGACCTGGGAATGGATTATTCTCATTTTAATGGTTTCCTATGGGAAATTATTTTTTGTGATGCACACTTTTCGCCTTACACTCTGGAACCAATTAAATTCGTAAGCCAAGGTATCATTGTATTACATTTCAATCAACGTTTGGGGCGTTGGGTTATTTACTGAATCACATGATTCAATTTAGCTTTCACTAAGAAAAATACAGGTTAAAACACAGGCTTCATACTGGACATAAAAAGGGATCGATTTGACCCGCAACATGACTGGGCAGGCCTAAATTCCGAACGAAATAAGACCATTCTAAAAACCACCATTGCTGCCTATGACAAACAGGCCTGACTATGATGCACTGTAGCACAATAATAAAGGGCCCTCAACTGTTATCCGGTCTTGAATATATTTCCTTGATCAAGCATTTAAACGACCTTTCGTACATATGTAGAAGGTACACACAGAGTGACAATTGGGGCGTTCACGAGCAATGTCTTTTTTGCAAACATTGGCCAGATAGGCAGGTATTGTAAAATGGCTGTCGCTGATCACTTGGCCCCTACAGACTGCAAAGATATTTTCTTACATTGTAACACCGAAACACGCCACCAGGAAGGCTGATCTCGCCTTTGGTCGGGTTGCAATATTTGGGAAAGATGACAAAATTTCCCATGATTCATTGACAGGGAATAGATAGAATAGAAGCTATCATGTTTAAAAGTTTCATCTTGTGGAATGCTGGGTTGCAGAATTTGGGCTTAGTTTGATGTGAACAGACCCAGCCTGTTAAACTGTCATCCTTGACTAAGAGATCTAACCCAGAATGGAAGGGAAGATTTTGCACAAGAAGATATCATTAGCCAGGTTACAAATCTATCAGTTCATGGAAAGGTCACCCATTAAAATGTCTACGTTATGTTAGTTTTTGGATGTTGGTGCTTGTACCAGGGGACGACTTGGAGGGATGTCCATGGGACATCCAGTGGTTGTGGTATTCAAATCAAGAAGGCTGTGTTTTACTAATGTATCACTTGAATTTGCATGGACTATCAATAAAAAGCTTGGCATGGGGCTGCAGAGGTCAGGTGTCAGTCGAAAAAGCGCACACAGAGTGGCTTCATGAAAACTGTGCCTCCTGCCGGCAGAAAAGGACAATCTTCCTGTGTTCAAGCCTTTGTTCAATCTGTCCGAGCAAACATCTCTAACATTCATACAGACCTAAGCAGGAAGTAATTCACGTTCCAGTATGATGTATACCTGTTATTCATTAGATGGCTGAAAGGATCAAAGATGATGAACTGAAAAGCCATCATTCATACGTAAGGGGCAACAGATTTTGAGGTGCACTGTCAATTTTTGAGAAAATGTACGAATTTTAAGTGGCCTAAGAATATGGTAGACAGTGAAAGGCGTGTGCTATCAAATCCTTATACGTGTGTGTGTTTGTGTGTGGTCAACACTGAGTTAGACTGAGCCAAAGACTCTGACATGAATTGAAATCTCAAAGTTGACCTTATTAACTGCAATGTTGACATCAGACAATCTAACAGCTTGTTATTTCACCTTAGCATTTAATAACAACACAAAGACGATGTTTTCATCATCGCGCATTTACAAAAACGCTTTTCTACCCCCACTAAACTGACTTCCTTCCTTCCCTGCCTCTGCATACCAGAGAAGATGAGTGTGGGCACAGAGACAGAGAAGTTCTGGGACAGTCTCTGTGCGCTGCACGCCGAATGCACTGGGCTGTTGTGTGTGGAGCGGCATCCGTGGGCTAAGGGAGACCTGGGATGAGGAGGAGGAGCGCGACACACGGGGAGGAGAAGAGAAACAGAGAGAACGAGAAGAGAGAGAACCAGTCGTGTTGGCCACAGACATACGAATCATCGTGTCAGTCCTTGTGCAACCAGAGGGGAGGAAAGAAATGCACACAACCTACAACAGATCATCTCAACAGACAGAGAGACGGTGGAAAAGGATTGTCTCCAAGCCATGTGCACAAGAGCGATGCAAACACAACATGGCGAATAAGATGTGTAATAAATGCTCAGAAACATTCATACAAACTTCACATGGAAATGCTAAATGCACTTTAACTCATTCACTGCAAGACATGTGCAAAAATGTGTCCACTCCAGTGCCAGGGATTTTGTCAGTCACTGGAATTCCAGGACCCAGAGAATATTGCGTTTTAGGACTACATAAACATTAAATGCAGCGTAAGAAATCTTAGACTCAGAAAAAAACAGTTAATTCCTAAACTATATAGGTCTGGAGTTATATGAGCTTGAAATGAGGGTGACTGTCAAAAAATACAATGCAATATATACATATTGGTTTGTATAGCCCTTCAACAACAGCTATAGCTGTGCCAAAGCGCTAACATTGAAAAAAGGAAATGCTGCCGCCTTGTGGAAGGAAAAAAATATTGCAGGATGTCTGGCCAGTGCTGTATCGGTACCCAATCCAAAAAAACTAATACATTTGTGAATTGCAGTGAATTTGTTAATTCGGACTTCATTTGTCTTTATTTTATTTTAAGTACAATCAGTGTCTGAAACTCATGACAAAAAGTTACCGGAAACCAGTGGAGACAACTCTGAAAAGTTGCCTGGCCGGCCATAAAGTTGCCTGCCCCATTTTTTCACAACTTGAAACACAATAAGACGACTATTTGCAAAAAAAACATTGTTGCAAAGTATAAAGGATTTTATTTATAAAGGATGTACTTACCACAAATGCTCCCTTGCTTAATTTATTTAAAACATCCTTTGCTGATGATTTTGCTCCAATTGTCGTTTGTCCATACACTGTTCGTCATGTTGCACAATGCAACGTTTGCGTTGCGTCGTCTGCTACAAACCATGTGAACTCCTCTTTCCATGATGCTTTTAATAATGATACATTGATTTCTAAGCACCTTTCAAAATTCTCAATGACACTTTTCAGTCACGGGATAATGTACGTTGAAGTTTCGTAGCATCATAAATTTTGTTAGCTTCTTCAGAATCTTTCTTCCGGGGCTGAGGTTCTGTGCATCTACTTTTGAAAAGGATATGCAAATGCACGACCTTATAACGCTTTATTGAATAAAGCAAACGTTTGATTTAAAAAAAAAAAAAATGTATTTTTTTTTTTTTCTTGAAGAAGTTGTCGGGCACCCGGGCGGAGATGTTTTGTAAGTTGTACGCCCGACGTAAAAGTTGCGCGCCCCGGGCGTCCGGGCAGACATTATTTCAGACACTGGTACAAGACATCTAAAATGAAGATTCTTGATTTGAATATTCCTTAATTTATTGGTTGTGTTTGTAAAAAAAAAACATGGGAAGAGGACCTTGAAAAGAGTTAATTCCTAAATTTTATAGGTCTGGAGTTACATGAGCTTGAAATGAGGACAGCTGTCCAAAATACAACGCAATACATACATATTAGTTTAGATAGCGTTTTAAAAACAGCTGAAGATGGAACAAAGCGCTCACATGGAAAAAGGAGAAATGCTGCCCCTTTGTGAAAAGAAAAAAAATATTGGCAGAGGTCAGGCCAGCACTTTATCGGCAACCAAACAAGAAAAAAACAAAACCCGAATCGATTCGGGAATGGCGCTCTACGTCATATTTTCAATTACCGGATACATTTGTGAATGGCAGTGAATGAGTTAAAAGTTTAAATTTTCCCCCCGGGAACTGTTTTTGTGAACAGTCTGAGGCATGTCACAAGCGCATGCAGAGCTGAGAGTAAGAAAGCTATATGCGAGCAGACGGGGGTCAAAATTTTGCGGTGTATGTTTGTTGACTGCATGTGTATGCAATACAGGTGACAAACAGCAAAGCATGCGAAACACACACACACACAGCGGAGAACACCCATTTTGTCTACACACTCTTCCTTCACATGCTCATTATCATGCCCGAATGTGGGACACTTGCATTTAATTTATTCAACATGCTGGATTGCTACTCACTCCTTTCCGTCCTTAGAAGGGGAATTGCAGGCGTTGGAAGCAGGAGCTGTGCTGGGATGCACGTGCGTGGTGACATTGGTGATGGCAGTGGCGGGCACACCTCCGGAGGTGATTTTGTCCAGAGTGCAGGCGGTACCGATGGCCCGTACTACCAGGCCCGACTCTCCTTCCAAGTCAAAACACTGCAGGTAGCCCACCACCGCATTTCCTCCCATTTCAAGCACTTTGAGTCCGATCTTCCGCTGCAGCTCTCCTACAGTAACACGCACGTGTTATTAACAATGGGTTTCAATGAACAAATATTTGAAAACAGATTCCACTGGAACAGTGATTCTCCACGTTTAGAACATTTCTAAATAAGTAAGTATTTAGTAATGAGTAATAAGTATTTTTTTGACCGATTCCAATATTTCAAAATTTACATTTTCACCTATTTACAGCATTTTATATTCTCAATTTCAAAAGCCAAACGGGCATGCTAATTTTTGACCAATTCAACCCATTCCAAATTTAGACACGCACATTCCACCATGACGTCCTTCATCCACTGGTGAAAAGGACGCTTTGATCCTCACCACTTTCATCTAGAACCAACACCATTGTTTTCGTTTCCTAACTGACATCAGAAAAACGTTTTATAGGATCTAAAATCCAAAACACTGATATTTTTAGTCAAATGAAAAACACCAATAAAAATGACTTAAAGTGTCCCAAAACTACTTCAAATTGAACTCAGAAAGTTTCAGTTTGAGAAGGTCTCACCCACTTGTTCGTGACATCACGCCACGACATCTTGCCTTGCTTGAGAATCAAAACAATGGCTTCAGATTGGGAGAACATGCTTTCTTGTTATCTAATATTAAGCAGATTCTTTACTTACAGTGTAGGTGTAGGTTGGAAGGCGGAAGTAGTCGCCGAAACATGTCAGCTATTTGAACACCTACACTGTAAGTAATGAATCTGCTTAATATTAGATATCAAGTAGACAGGATGAACTTAGTACAACGATTCTTTCTTGTTACTCATCCAGTTATGAATATGACTCAAATAGCTCTGAAGAGGTAAGCATAAATGTTTGCAATCGATTAAAGAAGTCCTTCCGGATCATTTTGAGGCGTCTGGAGTCCAATGTAGCGTCCCGGAAAATGCACATGATTGCGCCCAAGCTCCGTTGTAAATGGACTGATTTGTCTGCTGAGAATTTGTGTCAGCTAGTATCAAATAGTAGTCTTGGTGCATCACACAACAATTCACCATCGCGTTATTTATGTGTTTTCCTTCTAATTTCACCATCAACACGGCTCAACACGAAGTTTTCAGACCAAACAGAGTACCCAAAATGCATTGTGTGTCGCTTTCTCGGTCAGTGACCAACCTAACGTGACGTCACGGTAGGTATCGTGTTGTCAAACTTCATGTTGATCCGTAAAGTAAGTAAGCAGGTAAAAACAAAGCTCAGACAAATTTGGGAATGGCGCTCCACGTCATACTTTTCAATTCCCGAATAAATTTGGGATTGGCAGTGAATGAGTTAAAAGTATGAACCTGCACCGGCACTATTATGGAAACACTGTTCCACGAATGGGAATCACATTGGTTCTCCTACCGGACATGAGCGAAATGAGCCTTTGGCGGGCTTCATTGGATGCTCTAGGAGTTCTGATGCGGTCAATCCATTGGTATTCGGGATCTTCGTTCACCACAAGTTCCTCCACAAAGCCGTGGACCATCGCCGCCCGGTAATAGCGTGGTATGGAAGTGGCTGCCATGCACAAATGATACGACCACACATTATTTCTCTCCTTTACACAACTTTTTCTGTCAATGGATGATAATTAGAAAATTGGCGGCGAAGCCGTCTTTACATGCGCACACAACTTCCTAAATACAATGAAACCTCTACAATCTAAAACACAAAGTTGAGAGAGGCATAGCGAGTTAGCGGTGGCCTCTAAGGTGAGAAGTTTCAAGTATTACTCTTCATAATTTATTTAAATAATATCTATGTAAGTTAAACACTTCGAAGTTTGGTCCATGTCCTTTTTTATTATTATATTCTTTATATCAATGTTTCCTGTAAACTTCAAAAGAGGAAGTGATAATACCACAGATTTGGTTTCATTTTTTCTTTAATTTATGACTGATTGACTTATGTTTATAATAATCCATTTCATTTATAAGCGCCTATGGCATGCTTGCTGGTTAGTTTTAGAATGCTAGCGTCGTGAACTCTTAAAATACTACAAGTCAAAGTTCGAACTGAATGCCATAAATATGCTGACTTTCATATTAACTCATTCACTGCCAGATGATGTGCTAAAATAATAATAAGAATAATAACCCACAGAATATGAGTTTGAGGACTATATTGAATTTGCGGACGACATAAAAATTAAATGCAGCGTAAAAAACCTGAGACTCTCTTCTTTCATCAGAAAAAAATGAGTTAATTACAAAATTATATGGGTCTGCAGTTATATGAGTTTGAAATGAGGGTGGCTGTCCAAAATACAACGCAATACTGTACATACATATTGGTTTATATAGCGATTAAACAACAGCTGAAGCTGGAACAAAGCGCTAACATGGAAAAAAGGGAAATAATGCCGCCTTGTAGAAGCAGAAAAAAATGCCAGAGGTCTGGCCAGTGCTTTATCGGCACCCAAGCAAGAAAAAAAAAAACAAATGGCGCTATATGTCATATTTTCAATTCCCGAATAAATTTGTGAATGGCAGTGAATGCGTTAATTCGGACTTCATTTGTCTTAATTTTATTTTATGTGCAAAAAATCTAAAATGAATATTCTTGATTGGAATATTGCTTAATTTGTTTGTTGTGTTTGTAAAAAAACATGAAGAGGACCTTACACATTTTGTTAATTATTAAATCACAATCTTGAGAAAAAATGTTTATGGTATTATTTATAAACCACTCAGCCCTACTGAAAACAATTACAGTAAAGTCTCGAAAAATATCGATATAACCGGGACTATCGATATATCAGGCCCTGTTTGCATGTAATTTTCTCAGTGCGTGCATAGAAATAGTATCGATATAACCGGGACTATCGATATATCCGATATCGATATAACGAGACTTTACTGTATGTTGGTCATTCAGGGGTTTCATTGTATTATTTTCTAAGCAGGAAAATCAAAACACACTGCAGAAGAACTTGACTCCACAGGAGGATTGTCTGAAGCGGTTCAAGTCGTTGAAGAGTTCTACTTTGATCAAGATATTAATCTCTCCACGGATACCTGACAACAAATAACACAGAGATGGCGGGTGTGAGATAAGTGGGAAAGAGACATGTTGATTTACAGGTCTATGCTCTTCGGGTACCGTGAATGGTGTCATAAATGGGAAACCAGCCGGAGATGACGGAAGCGGCCTCACTGCACAGCAGCGGGTCAATGTCGATGTAAACTTTCCCAATGGCATCATTTGCGCTGTATGTGTCGTGGTCCAACACGGTGATTTGCAGCGGCTCATCCTGCAAATCCTCATCATCAACCTACACATCGACAGAAGCATTTGAAAGCTGCATGACGGAATACACAATTCAATATACAACAAAACAGACACTGTTTCAAGGAACCGCTCTTCTTTGGCGTTTTACCTCAAATTTGAACCATTCTGAGTTCCACTGTGGATTGAGAGATTTGGGGCAGACATCTGTTTTGAAGGTTATGTTTCCAAACTTGACCTGCATGATAATGAGATGAAACAATGACTATTTTTTCAGTTGGAGTAAATACAAATTTGGCAAGCTTGAAAAGGGACAAATGTTTTTTTTTTTTTAATTGCTTATAGACACATATTTGGATTTTGTTATGTACTTATTTGTACAGTACTTATTTACAGTACTGTACTTTATTTATTTCTTTATGCTTTTTGAATCACACAAATAAATTCAGCATGTGGTGCTGGAAATGATTGGATAGAGACTTCTTTTGTGATGTCATTATAATAGCTATCTATTCGCAATATGGCTATCTATCTATCAGTGATATAATGCTGGCTAGCTAGCTATTAGCTATATGGCTAGATAGCTATTGGCTACATAGCTAGGTAGCTATTTGAGTCAGGAAACATATTAGCTATCTATTTAGCTCTCTAGCTATGAGCTATGTATTAGCTATCTAGCTAGCTTTCTACCTTTTTGAGTTATTTCGGGTTGAGTGAACGCTGGCGTGTGTGGCTGCCGCTGCTCACCCACAGAAAACCTTATCCTGTGACTGTAAAGTGACCTTGAGAGTTTTGAAAGGTGCTTGTAAATGAAATGTATTATTATTATTCGTAGTCATATTTGTTCTTTCTCCTTTCACACAACTTCTACAAATAGGCTCCTATGGGTAACGAAAACCACGGATCAGGGAAGGGGGTGCTCAGTTGCTCATTTCATAAAACGAAATATGGTGAGCTCAGAAAAGCTAAAAAAAAAGAATATAAATCTTGATACTTGGGGTATTTTGACAAAAGTATATCAGAGACATTATAAAACCAAATGAGAATTGTTTATTGTGAGAAAAATTACGACTTGAAAAGGCAAAGGACTTTTTACTTACCTCCACAAAAGCATCTGTAAGCTCACTGGCTCTGTCCATAACAGGCAAGTGGCGGCCTGCCACAATTTTGGCTTTTAGTTTCCCAGGCATGATTCAAATTTAGATTAATCTGCGAAGATATTACATAAATATTCAACATGGGCATATCTATGGGAAAACAGGGGTTCCTCGTTTTACAAGAGCCCAGAGATATGACATTTCGGGGTTCTACAACAGGGTGCACTCAGAGCTGTATTTATCATTTTTGTTTTTTTTAGTAGTGTTTTATTATTCCCTTGACGTGTTATTTAAGAGAAATATCCAATGAAATGCCAACATTTTGAATTTACAAATGAACTAGTTTGCTGGGTGGTTGGATTAGGTGCTCACGAGTTCACAAGACGGCATGTTCAGATAACGTTTATAGTGTTTTGTATTGCGCTGTTTTAAATGTATGTTCTTTACATGTTTTCACACATCTTTTCTTCCTTAATATTGAATTGTGTTAGCAATAAACGTAGATTAGCGAAACTAGGGCGCATCCTAATTTGTTATTTCCGGATACACATTTACTGTAAAGTTAGGACATATATAATTACTGGAAATAGTATACAGTATTTTCGTTATCACAAGACGAAGTTGTTCATTTTCAAACTGTAATTGGCTTCATTTCGCAAGCATATAATCGTATCATAACAAATTATATTGATAACGCGCCGTGTTCTATTTACTTGCGTAAAATTCTGGTTACGCCGGAGACTGCGTCGTAAACCGAGGACCCTTGTGTATATGACACCTGCAGTAGTCCTTGAATGACATTTGTTTTGGACAACACTACCAAACAAAAAAATACCTCTGGGTAAATCAAATGAGGACACATTACCTATTTCAAAAATGCTTTCGACTCACATTAAATGTACGAGGTTAATTGACTTAAAGAAAGCATTAGCCTGCTAACAGGCTTTAGCCTACCCATGCTAACTAGCTAGTTAATTCCTGTACCGAGAACGACCACATTTGAGTAAAGTGCTCCTACGTAGAGTAAAGAAAAGCACCAAACATAATCTGTAAAAGCCGGATCATCCTTACCCCGGGCCTACGACAGCCACAATTAGCTCGTCAATAAGCCGTGACGGTTTGGTTCTCCAGGACATTGTCGCTGACAGCCCGTCGCTTTCGAGCCCCCCATGTCCGTCTCGCTCCCATAACACGGCGTGTGCAAGTTCTCAGTGCAACAAGCAGGACAACGTTTATGCTGAATTGGAATCGTGAAAGATGCTATGACGTCAAAAGACGATTTTAGTGGTACTGTTTTGACATTACGTCCGACCTAAGCGCATATCGAACAAAGTAACAGAGCTAGGATGCTACCGACAGCTCCCATTGATGAATGAGGTTTGGACAGTGTTGCCTTCGCGATCACTCGAAAAGATACATTTTCAATATAGACGTCACCAATTTACAGAGCCCTTAAAGGACAACGACTCCATTTTTTGTTTCCTAGCTGACATGAGAAAAACGTTTTATAGCATCTAAAATACCCAAAACACGCGGGCTGATATTTTTAGTCAAATACAAAACACCCCCAAAAAATCAGTTAAAGTGTCCCTAAACTACTTCAAAATGACCCCGGAAATGGCGAATTTCAGAAGGTCTCGCCCCCTTGTTCGTGACATCACGCCAGGACGTCTTGCCTTGCTCGAGAAAGTGGTTCTTAATGTGGGTTCGGCCTAACCCTGGGGGTTCGGTGAGTCGGTCTCAGGGGTTCGGTGGATCCTCCGCCACAGTGGTCAACCTCTCAGTCTACACTGCAGTTAGTAGGCACAGTAATTGGAAAAAGGGTTTGGTGAATGAGCATATGAAACTGGTGGGGTTCTGTGCCTCCAACAAGATTAAGAACCACTGCTCTAGAATCAAAACAATGGCTTCAGATTCGGAGAAGATGCTTTCTTGTTATTTATCCAGTTATGAATATGAATCAAATAGTTCTGAAGAGGAAAGCATAAATGTTTGCAATCGATTAAAGAAGTCCTTCCGTATCATTTTGAGCCGTCAGGACTCCAATGTAGCATCCCAGAAAATGTACAAAATGGCGCCCATGCTGCATGCATTTGTCTGCTGGGAATTTGTGTCAACTAGTATCAAATAGTAGTCTTGGTGCAACACACAACGATTCACCATCGCGTTATTTATGTGTTTTCCTTCTAATTTCGCCATCAACACGGATCAACACGAAGTTTTCAGACTAAACAAAGTACCCAAAATGCATTGTGTGTCGCTTTCTCGGTTAGGGGCGTTCCAGACGTGACGTGACGTCACGTCAGGCATCGTCATCAACTCGAAAACAAGACTTCCTGAATTTTCAGCACGTATCTTAAAACGTAAAATATAGCTATATGCCGTGGAATCTTTGTAAAATGGCTCCGGTTGTCCTTTAAGGGTCATAAAAAGTAAAAATGACTACATACATCAATTATTGTGTTAAAATTATATGTTTGTTTGTTTGTTTGTTTTTTAAATATGAATTAGTAACACGGACATCCAAATGCAGTGAGGATCTAATTGGCAGGAAAGTAAAGATAGAATTTCTGTCTATTCTAGCTGGACTCTTAGTGTTACGTCATGCCTTAAAAACGTAATTGCAATAAGTAAATGCGCCGCCACTTCCTGATGTTTAATATTGAAAAACAAGTAAGTGTGATTGCTCTGTGCCACCACCCATGTTGACACGTGCGGTTCATTGTAAACAACTGCCACTTTCATTTCTTTGTTTAACCAAAGGTTTGAAGTTAAAGGACAACCGACGTCACTTTTTTGTTTTTTAACTGACATCAGAAAAACGTTTTATAGCATCTAAAATACCCAAAACACGCAGTGTGATATTTTTATTTAAATAAAAATGACTTAAAATGTCCAAAATCTGCAAAAAAAATTGAGCTGCGAATTGGGCATTTTCAGAAAGTCCCACCCCCAGTTCGTGACGTCACACAAAGACGTCTTGCATTTGCGGAGAATCAAAACAATGGCTTCAGATTCAGAGAATATGCTTTCTTATTACACCTCCAGTTATGAATATGAGTCAAGTAGTTCTAAAGAGGAAAGCATACATGTTTGCAATCGATTAAAGAATTTATTCCATGCCATTTTGAGGCAACATTGGGGAGAAACGGATCACCAGAAAAGAGGCACAAAATGGCGACCTCCTGTGGCCACCTCCGTTTCCACAGGCTGATAAATTCCTTATATGGAGCTTGGACACCCACTTCTGGCGGCTTTTGGGTGCAACACAAGGTTTTCAGACCAAACAATACAGCAAAATACATTAACGTGATGAAGGACTGCTACAATGTGTCTTTTTTTTCGGTGTGGGGCGTGATAGACTGCTTATGCACATGAGTAAACATGTTATTTCATGCTTAGATTAGTAAACATATTGTTATTCCATGTTTAGCTTAGTACATATTATGTTTGTGTAAGCTCTCAGTCGTACAGGAGTGGTCCATCGATGAGAAGGTTTCTTCAGCCGTCATCTGTACAAAAGTCACTTTTGACATTGATTGAAGTATATGGCCCGGTGGACATGGACAGTGATCCCTTGCTTAGCGCGGTTTATGCGGACCAAAAGCACTTGAATCAAGTCGTGGATTTTTTAAAATGAATGCAGTACCGTGTCAATTCCACCATGGAACGTGACTGTGCTACACTGAGTTCAAATAATTCAACAGTACCACAAACAAATGTATTTAGAAAAAACAAATCTGTACGATCAGAAATGCAGACATGTGAAAACACATGGCTCGGCTTATATGGGTAAGGAGCAATTACGACTTTTTCCTCCGTTGGAAATCAAAATTGTATTAAGTGTGATTTATGCTGGCTACTTTTCCTAACAGAAATAAAAGTCAAGTGCTGAGGTCACGTGCAAAAGTCACTTTTGTACAGATGACGGCTGAAGAAACCTTCTCATCGATACATATTATGTTATTGCATGTTTACTTTAGTCTACATGGATTTATGAAGCTTATTAGTTGAATAGAGAATGTAACAAGTATCAACTTTCAGTCTAAATGTTCTCCCAAAATACTTGTCCGTAGCTGATTGGACAACAGATCGCTGCTGTGTGACTTCCAATACTTGTCCGTAGCTGATTGGACAACAGATCGCTGCTGTGTACTTTCAAAACTAGTCTGAGCGGCGGGCTTTGTGCTTTTGCTTTTTGTTCTTGTTGTGTTCGTGTGCTCTTGGCTCCCCGCTCCGACAAGAGATGTGCTCCTTTTGTTTCACTAGAATAAAGTAGCTTTTTGTTCACCATCTATCGTCCTCGCTGATATTTCATCACAGAACGTCGTTGAACACCGAACCAGATGAGAAACAAGAATTAGAACCGAGCAGGGCGTTCCTTTAGTGACGTCACGTATGGACTCGTCACCAACTCAAAAACAAGACTTCCTGAATATTTAGCGTGAGTCTTAAAACGTAAAATATAGCTATATGCGGTGGAATCTTTTTAAAATACGCTCAGTAGAAGTCATTTGAAGCCATTTTACAAATTATGGACACAACTTGTACGGAGGCGTCGGTTGTCCTTTAAAGTTGTGCGGTTGATACATCATATTGACATTGATTGAAGTATATGGCCCGGTGGACATGGACAGTGATCCCTTGCTTAGCGCGGTTTATGCGGACCAAAAGCACTCGCGACGACAAAAATCCGGCAAATCATTGTAAATGAAACCAAACGAACAGAACCGGGATATTCTTTTTGATAACTTTAATTGTGAAATGTGTCAAAACAGTGTGAATGAAACTCTGAGAGAAGACTCACATTGTATAAAAGTCAAGAGGAACATTGCAAATAACATACATCCTTTGGAAATCACAATAACAATAAAGTCAATTAAAAGAAAATGAAATTCTGCAATGAATCAAGTCGTGGATTTTTTAAAATGAATGCAGTACCGTGTCAATTCCACCATGGAACGTGACTGTGCTACACTGAGTTCAAATAATTCAACAGTACCACAAGCAAATGTATTTAGAAAAAACAAATCTGTACGATCAGAAATGCAGACATGTGAAAACACATGGCTCGGCTTATATGGGTAAGGAGCAATTACGACTTTTTCCTCCGTTGGAAATCAAAATTGTATTAAGTGTGATTTATGCTGGCTACTTTTCCTAACAGAAATAAAAGTCAAGTGCTGAGGGCTTTGCCGTTTTTAAAACAGAAAGACCTGGCTAATGGGACATCATACTGTTGTGGTTGTGCTATTTTATTTTAGGAATAAAGCAAATGTTAAGACCGATGAGCCGATATAGAAAGAAAAAAGCTGACTTGTCCAGTTAAGACCAACGGGAACGATTTAAGATTGTGTGTTTTTCCATGGAATGTTGCGTCCAGTATATTGCTGATGGCGACATACATTACACCGCCATTTACAAGCTTGCATTCTGAATCGAAGCTATGTTGGCTCGTACCTTCCTCTGTTGTACATCCAGGGGAAAAAAACTCTGATGTTATCAATACCATCGCCGTGGTGACAGACTTATCTGGTCGCGCTGTCATGATGACATTTAAACAGCTTCTTCCCCCAAGCCATTAACTCTTTCAACAGAAGCCAAAATTGAACTGTATAGTGCCACTTAGCAGTTTTTTTGACGACGATACTAGTGCAGCGTGTTCTACCGGAAACAAATTCCTTGTGTGTTCTACATACTTGGCAATAAAGATGACTCTGATTCTGATCAGTAGTCACAAAAATTCGTAAAGCATCAGGCTGTGGCTGTTAAAGTGCGTCGGGTGGTTTTCGTAGAGGTTTTGATCAGGTACGCTTGGATGACAAGCCATGGTTCCACATGCCGCGCTTGGAGTGGTAGTGGTGGAAGTAGTTGCGCAGGTGGATGCGCTCCACCTCGAGTCCGGCCTTGAGAATCCTGTGGCAATGAGACCAAAAAGGGAGGAGGGGGAGTGTTTTCAAATGTACCACATCTATTTCATTTGCATCCTTCGTCATTTGCAGAAAGAAATAATTTTAATTATTGAACTGTTGACTATTACTGTATTTCGCTGCTTTATACTGGTGCTTTCAAGGACAACCGACACCATTTTTTTTGTTTCCTAAATGACATCAGAAAAACGTTTTATAGCATCTAAAATACCCAAAACACGCAGGCTGATATAACTACTTCAAAATGACCCCGGAAATTGCGAGTTTCAGAAGGTCCCGCCCCCTTGTTCGTGACGTCACGCCAGGACGTCTTGCCTTGCTCTAGAATCAAAACAATGGCTTCAGATTCGGAGAAGATGCTTTCTTGTTACTCATCCAGTTATGAATATGATGCAAATAGTTCTGAAGAGGAAAGCATCAATGTTTGCAATCGATTAAAGAAGTTCTTCCGTATCAATTCGTGCCGTCAGGAATCCAATGTAGCGTCCCAGAAAATGCACAAGATGGCGCCCAAACTCAGTTGGAAATGGTCTGATTTGTCTGCTGGGAATTTGTGTCAACTAGTAGTCTTGGTGCAACACACAACGATTCACCATAGCGTTATTTGTGTGTTTTCCTTCTAATTTCGCCATCAACGCGAAGTTTTCAGACCAAACAAAGTACCCAAAATGCATTGTGTGTCACTTTCTCGGTCAAGGGCGTTGCAGACGTGACCTCACGTCAGGCATCGTCAACAACTCGAAAACAAGACTTCCTGAATATTCAGCAAAATACATTGATGTGATGGAAGGACTGCTACAATGTGTCTTTTTTGGGTCAGGGGGCGGTCCTTATGTGACATCACGTACGGACTCGTCACCAACTCAAAAACAAGACTTCCTGAATATTCAGAGCAAGTCTTAAGCCGTCAAATATAGCTATATGCGGTGGAATCTTTGTAACATACGCTCAGTAGAAGTCATTTGAAGCGATTGGACAAATTATGGACACAACTTGTCCGGAGACGTCGGTTGTCCTTTAGTATTTGGCCACGGTATCGTTTCAGTATCGGTGTTGAGGCACTCTTTGCAGAGAACAGTATGATATCAAAGTTAAAATGTTTGTATCACGGCCAAACTAGCGTAAATATATATTTCAGTCAACTTGAACAAACCGGTCGATGAGCTCCCAGTCTTCCCCTCCCCATTTGTCTTTGAAATCTTTGGTGTTCATTCCTCCCACCGTATCCAGATCAGACTTGTAGATGCCCAGCAAGCCAAAGCCGCTAACCGCCCAAAAACCTGTCAAATAAAGCACAATGTCGTACTGCACTCACAGAACATCTCTGGCTTTTTTTTTTTTTTTTTTTGCCTTGCTCCTTACATACCTCTGCCTTCCAATGGCGTTGCCCCACAGTCCAGCCTCATAAGCACGGGCGCAAAAGCCATGAATCCCTCTACGCAGTGTTTCCGAATGCTCTCCATGATGGTGAGAGGGAAATCGATGTGGAGGTCGCAAAGAAACACGATGCTGTGGTCGTCCTGGAGGAAGAGGAAAAGGCAAGCAAAAATTGTTCAAATCGAGAATATTCATTGGTGTAAGCAGTGTCTGAAACTCATGACAAAAAGTTAGCGGACACCAGGGCAGACAACTCTGAAAAGGTGCCCGTCCGGCCATATAGTTGCCTGCCCCATTTTTCCACAACTTGAAACACAATAAGACGAGTAATCGAAGAAAAAAAAACATTGTTGTGAAGTATAAAGGATTTTTTTTTTTATTAAAGAAGTACCTACCACAAATGCCCCCTTGCTTAATTTATGGTAAATATCCCTTGCTGAAGATTTTGCTGCAGTTGTCGTTTGTCGTCATGGTGCACAATGCAATGTTTGGGTTGCGTTGTCTGCTCAAAGCCACATGGACTCCTCTTTCTAAGCGCCTTTCAAAACTTACAATTACACTTTACAGTCACGGTATAGTCCGAAGCACTAAACAGGCTTCTGATTGGCAATTTGCATACTCGGCACGGCAGCCAATCAGAAGCCTGTTTCGTGCTTCGGACTATACCGTGACTGTAAAGTGTACTTGAGAGTTTTGACAGGCGCTTAGAAAGAGGAGTCCACGTGGCTTGTCGCGGTTTGCTTGTAGCTTTTGCTTTATTGAATTCAAACAAATGTTTGATTTGAAAAAAAAAAATTTTTTTTTCTTGAACAAGTTGTCAGCCACCCGGGCCGAGATGTTTTAAAAGTTGTACGTCCGACGTAAAAGTTGTACGCCCCGGCCTCCGGTCTGACGTTATTTCAAACACTGCTTTAAGAGCTCGGGCATGGACACTCACATCGATCAGGTCGACGCCTGTTTGGAGACCAGCAGCGCGCTCAAAATTGCCACGACGCTTCACGTACTGGTACCTGAAAAACAAAAACCCAGAGACTGTTATCGTGTAAGGATACGCTCACCGTACAGTTTGTTCGTATGATTTCAAGCAGTAGTACTCAGGGATTTCCAGACAAAGTACCATACCTGTCAACCTGCGAGACACTGTGACCTTAATCAGCTCCATTTTTTTCTTACTTTCTCTTACTTTTTTCTTCCTTATTTTTTCTTACTAGCCATATCCTGACTAGCTGACACTTTCAGAATGTCATTTAAGTGCTTGTTCGTGAGCTTTGAACGCAGTTTTGTTTCATTGATATTCATTCCTGAGAAGATTTGTTCACAAGGGTAGGTTGTTCCAATCACGCACAAAACTTTAGCAGCCAGGGCTGTTAATTTGGTAGTAGATACTGCTAAAATTTGTCCAGACCTACGGAGGCAAATTTGCCCTTCAAATCTGCATCACATTGTAAATCAACTATTTCTAGCTGAATTTCGACCGGTAGATCAGAAAGAAGCTTTAACTGTGAAATGTGAGCGAACAACTGAAAATGATGTCTCAAGTTCACCAAATACCTGAAAATGTTTCTCAAACTCCCAAAGTAATCCTGGAATCTTGTCGTTGTATCGCCTCACGTAAGCGTCAGGTTTGGTCACACACATATCTCTCAGACAGGGGAAATGAGCAGAGTTGCCACTTGCCAGTTGCGTGTAGAAACCGCGATTTAAAAAAAAAAATGACTGCCTTGAAAAAAAAACACACTGCCGTTTTCCTCTACGACGTTAATCAAAACAGCACTACTCTGCTCCTTAGTGGACAATCCTTGAATTGCACCTAATTAAAAATATGAATTCCATGTCGTTTGTGCATTTATTTCCACTTTTAAAATCCTGCGAGCCTGATTAAACCTCCTTGGAGGCAGGTTCCGGCCCGCTGGTCGTAGGTTTGACACCACTGCTGTAGAGCATTGTGGCTTTTTTTTGCTGCGGACAACAATTCATTCGATGGGTTCAGTTGATAGCATTCCCCATTATAATTCGTTTTCACCTGCAAATAAGAAATTAGTGTCGTCTGTCATACTTTTTCTGTACTCAGTGTTTAGACTATACTGTAGACTGTGAGTCATAATTATTCATAATGTTTAAACAGGACTGATGAGGATGTGGTAAAAAAATATATTTTTTAATGTTTATACTTTTTTTAACATTGGTCAATTGCAACACTTTTGATGAGCGGGTTTCTAACGGGGATGTATGTATTTCTTACAATGTAAAATATGAATAATATTAGGGAGGGAAAAAAACACGATTTCAAAATAAAATTCCACTTCCACGGAGCTTGTCTGCTCGGAACTTTTATTTCTTCTCGAGACTTTTCGCACGGATTGTTTTCTCGGTGGTTGAGTTCACTTTTTACAAGTAGCGATATTTGTTATAATTAACATTACTGCTCATAATTCATGATGAAAACGGAATTGAAAATATCTCAAAATGATATTTAACTTTTTTTTTTGACCACTCAAATGGTGAAACATTACTTTTGGATTTCCTTATTTAACAATTTTTGCATTTCCCGTCCAAACTTTCTTGTATGCTGTACACATCTTTAAAATACGGAAAAATACAGCCGATTGACAGGTATGAAGTACTCCCTCGAAAAATACCTGATATAACAACAATTAAAATACAAGCAATATCAAGAGTGCTTTTAAATTGTAAATATGGCGATGCAGTCATAGTTTGCAGTGATATCGAGCTGCAAAGCATGAACCCTGAACACTCGGGCAGAACTTTGAATGAAATGAGATCACTTTGCCTGGGCAGGGAAGACTTCTTGAGGGCTGCTCTCACATCCATATCGGCGCTGTCATAGTCGATGATGATGAGGTTGAAGTTGGTGTCACCCGTCGCCTTGAACAAGGCCGCAATGTCGTCGATGAGCTTCTGTACCCAGCGAGCCTGGTTTTTCACTGAGGAAGGCGTACATAGACATTCTGTCAGAGATGTTTGTCCGGACACTGCGAACAAAGTCTCGAACACACGAAGATTGTCTTTTATTGCCGACAGGGGACGCAGTCATTCATGACCGACGCCCAACTTCTGCAGCCCTGTGACAAGATATTTATTGAGAGTACAGTGATACCTTGGCTTACGAACTTAATTGGTTCCCAGAGTGTGTATCCCAAAAATTAATTTCCCATAGGAAACCATTAAAATGAGAATAATCCGTTCCCAGGTCCCCATCAAACATAATTTTCTACTTTCTAATTTTCTAAGCCTTAAAGCTACACAAAACATACCTTATTTTAAAAGTGATGGTATTAATATTAAAGAAATAAAGTGCACTGTATAATAAAGTCATTTTATTTCCCTTTGTGATGGTCGTTGATGGCTTGATGGAATGGAGTGGCCGGTTTCTTCAGAATTGAACACTTTAGGTGCTTTCTCTGCGATAATTGTATCTGGTTCCTCATCAATTGTGTTCTGTTTATTGCTGGGTTGATAGCTTTTTGCATCAAGTGTACAGATGGCTTGTGCGGGTTGTTTGTGGCGCCTGTTTGATGGGATATTTTAACATTGCAGTCTACACTCTGCCTTTGAACTATCAAAAAGTTGAAACTCACTATCATCTGCCTGTCTCTTTAATGTTTAAACCACCCCGCCCCCCTCACTGCTGCGTTCTTGACCAATCACGTGGCTTTAACCGAAGACTGGGGGCGGGGAATAGAGGACAAAAAACAGTCGGCTGCCATTTTGTTGTTAGAATAATAATAATCGTTTGCGAGCGACACACAAAAAGTTCGGATGCCAAGGGCAAAGTTTGTATGCCAAGGTAAAATTTTCATAAATGTAATGTTCGTAAACCGGAAAGTTCGTAAGCCAAGGGGTTCTTAAATCGAGGTATCAATGTATATGCAAATTTAAGTGATACATTCATAAAACACAGTCTTCTTGATTTGAATATCACACCCCTGAACATCCCAAGCACCAACAACTATAAAACAACAGAACATAGACATTTTAATTGGTTGTCCTTTCCATGAACTGATAGTTGTGTAACCTGGCTAACGAGCTCTTCCTGTAAAGGAGTTTAACAAGTCGTAAATTAGTCCAAAGCCAGATCATGAAGACATAAAGATGACAGTTTCACAGGCTGTGACTGTTCAGCTCAGATTGACCCCAGATTTTCTGTGCTTCCATGATGGGCCTTGTGTTCGGCTGCTAACTAACCTTGAAACTTAAATCTGATAACTTCTATTCTGTCTATTCTCAATCACATTCGTATACCTTATTTTGACAAGGGACGATTCAAGGAACTCGATGGGCCATGTTATTCAGAGCAGGAAGAAATACAATTTCCTTCTAATCGACAAAGCTGCAGTTTTGCGCAGCACTCCCACCGATTTGCATTCACGCAACCACCCGAATTTGAGGCCACCTCAAACTAAGCGCACCATACCCGGCACGATGAAATGGATCATGGCCACTGGGTTCCAGCGGAAGCCGATTGGGTCGCACAGCACCAGCTGAGGTTTGGGCGGCTGAGAGTCCAGGTTTTGGCTGGGCGGGCGGCGGCTGTAGATGTAGTGCGACAGGCGCAGCGTTTGACCCTGAGTGTCCTTCAGCTCCAGTTCCAGGAGGTAGCGGCTGCCCTGGGCGCCATCTAAATGCTTCTCCACGTTAACCACACGCACCAATTCGAAGAGGCTGCACTCACACGCAAACAAACAAAAATTAGACAGAAAATGACGACATTCCAGACGCTCCCCAATTTACCAACATTCGTGTTACATACAAATATTTTTGCGGCGATGTCGAAAAATGTTCGATGCTGAAGTGTTGCCAACAAGTTCAGGCCCCGATTCGCCGCGCTCGCTTACGATTGATTGATTGGCTGCGTAGAGTATGTGGGCGGGGAGGAAATCCCTTTTCCCAATTGACGCTCCAGGAGGTCGCGATGCATCACAAAAAGTAATGTCCGCTGGCACGTCATTATATGTCATCATATACTAGTAGGTGTGAATTTATTTGACAACTGTTAAAAGCGTCCTTCTTTATACTTTGTTTAACTTAAACATACATTCCTTACAAAATCCAATGATACCTCGGCTTACGAACGCTTTAGCTAATGAACTTTTCGCCCTACGAACATGAAATTCGCGAGAAAATAATCTTGGCATACGAACTAGTTTTTGGGAAACATGCGGAGCGCCACAATGGCTGAGAAACACAAACGAGGTGTGCGTTTGTGTGACTAAGCGTCCCAGTACCAATATGCTAAGTCGACCATTGCTACGTGTGGCTAAGGGTGTTTCTGTGTTGTCTAAGCAACGGTCTCAGTCAATAGTCAACAGTTGAAAAACTGCTGTTGATTTGGATTAACGAAAAGCAGCTAGCAGGGGACAGTGTGTGAGGGTATTAACACTGAGGAAGCACAGCAACTTCACTCGGATATCATCGAGAGGCAACTACATCAAGAACCATCACCAAGATAAATAAAACGACTACACGATACAGTACAGTTTGTTTCTTTAATGATTATACAATAGCACATTTATTATACATAAAATAAGGTATATTTTGTGTAGTTTTAAGGCTTAGAAAATTAGAAAGTAGAAAATTATGTTTTATGGGGACCTGGGAACGGATTATTCTCATTCTCTCATCCTATGGGAAATTAATGTTTGGACTTTTCGCCTTACACACACTTTGTGGGAACCAATTAAGTTCGTAAGCTGAGGTATCATTGTATAGCACTGAAGCAATTTACGAATAAATTCACCTTACGAATGACCACTCGGGACGTATCTCGTTTGTAAGGTGGGGAGCGTCTGTATAGATTTGACAAGGAGACACTCACTCTCGGCCGTTCTTGTTGAGTTGAGCCATAAAAGCTGCGACAACATGCAGCGCGTCACTGGAGTTCACCAGCAGGTTTCCGGAAAGTTTGCAGCTGAAGTCAACCAAGTCGGAGCGCTTTGCATGCAGGTTCACGGGAAGGACCTCAAAAGTCTGATTCCAGTGTACCACGGATGTTAGGTGGAGGTCCTTGTTTCCTTCTGACCCCCATAAAGAAGAAACCTTTGCATCAATTGTATTGTAACGTAATTTAAACAGATGTGAAAAAGAAACTTGGTTAAAACCATTATTGTAGAGAAAATCATTACAAAACAAAATGGACAGTCAGTAATAGGAGAAAAAGGGAAACAAGGTTACGATATAGAACTTTGTAAAGAAAAACAAATACCATTGTTTGTGGTTTTCTTTGCCAGCTCTTCAAGTGGATCTAGTCTCATAAATTGAGAAAAGCCAGACCTAGAAGAAATTGCACATTTGAAGGACAACCAACACCTCCTGACAAGTTGTGTCCATAATTTGTAAAATCACTTCAAATGATTTCTACTGAGCGTATTTTACAAAGATGCCACGGCATATAGCTATATTTTACGTTTTAAGACTCGCGCTGAATACTCAGGAAGTCTTGTTTTCGAGTTGATGACGATGCCTGACATGACGTCACGTATGGAACGCCCCTGACCGAGAAAACGACACACAATGCATTTTGGGCACTTTGTTTGGTCTGAAAACTTTGTGTTGATCCGTGTTGATGGCAAAATTAGAAGGAAAACACATAAATAACACGATGGTGAATCGACACTTTAACTCATTTTTATTGGTATTTTGCATTTGACAAAAAATATCAGCCTGCGTGTTTTGGGTATTTTAGATGCTATAAAACGTTTTTCTGATGTCAGTTAGGAAACAAAAACAATGGTGTCTGTGTTTTTTTTTTTTTGCTTTCAATTCCAAGTATTGAGATCAGATGCTCAATTTTGTAACGTGGCAGTTTTTCAAGAGTAAAACAATTGCAACGTGTTGGAAAAAAAGTTAACTTGTAGCAACGGGTCGCAGCCTTGATGCAGGTATTGCAACAGACTCAATCTGAGTCTCACGCAAAATCAGGAGCCATGCTTATCTGTTCCGATACTTTTGCTCAGACAATGAAAGCTAAAAAATCAAAGCAAAATCATTTCAATCTCCAAAGAAAAGTACCGGGAGACATTTACTCACATCTTTTTGTGGTCACGGTTCTTGGGGTAGAAGCAGCTGTCCTGTCCCTCCATGTGTGTCAGTCGAGTGTAGTCGTTGGGATAGACGTAGGACACGCGGACCTGAGAAGTGGCCACAACATTGGGTACGGATGCAAGAAGTGAATGAGTGAAGAGCCAAATGGAAAATATTAGAGCCAAATGGAAAACTTTATCTTGACAACAATGGAGTCTGGGTGTGATACGGGAAGGATACATACAAACTTCACTCCTTGATATCGAGCGATGCGGACGCCTTTGTTCGTATAGCTGGGCTTGTATGGGCAATTGGGCAGAATCCCTCGCAGGAAACTGTCCTTGATCAAAGGCACTGGCGACAAAGATGCCGCACAAATGTCACGGAACAAACTTTCCAGTCTGCGAACTAGTCCCGTACCTTGGCGGGGAGCGTCTCGGGGGTCTTCCCGCAGCAGGTCTATTGGGGCGCCGTCATGCTTCCGTAAAGCGTGACGTCGGTGGCTCGCGGCCGTCTGTGGTATGTGTGCAACGTCGTTCATCAGCAGGGCTGATTCATCTGCGGGAAGAAGGCGCAGTGGTGGTCAAAAATAAGCAGAAGCTTCGAGACATTTTTTGGGTGGATCATGAGCGAGTGCACCGGTGTCAAAGTCATGGCGTGGGGGGCAAATCTGGCCCGCCACATTAATTTATTCGGCCCGCAAATCAAAATTGGGAAATTCCATGCTCATCTATCGCTAGCTAACAATCGAGCTAGCTAGTTCTCCTTCTATTCGGAAAGCTGGCTAATCCCTGACATCACAGGTGTCCAAGTCAAGGCCCAGGGGCCAAATCTGGCCTGCCACATCATTTTATTCGGCCCGCGAAGGCAAATAAAACTTGTGGAATTCCATGATGCTAGCTAAAGCCCAAGCCAAAATTTCAAATTGTCATATGTAAACCACAATATGAGTCATTATTCTTGACCTCAGATTTGAAAATTAGTTATTAATTTGTTGTGTGTTCTGTCTGTAATATGTGGAAACAAGATGAAACATTCTAATGTCCTCTCCAAGTGCATAAAGGCCCCCGAGAGGAAACCGGAACTTCTATGTCGCACGCGGTACAAAATGACTTTGACAGCAACCCTGAGCTAGTGTGTGACAGTGAATCCTCAAACATTGGTGACTTACAGAAGACAGAAACATCACTTAAAGGAAGCTTCTTACTGCAAGGTGGTAGCAGGGGAGTGTAAATCTGTTTTTGGACAGCTGAGAAAGGAAAGGTGTCGTGTTTTCAAGAAGAGGTGAGACAAGATTGTCAGCAGGCAGAGGGAGCTTCCAGTAGACTGGACCTTGGCAGCCAAGATGATCCGAGAGACAGGCAGGAGACTACTTGGGATTTTTTCTGGTGGGAAAAGGGCAAACGCGGATTTGGCGGTGACAGCAGAATGCAGAGATGCATCTGGGACATTAAAAAAGGTTTTTAGGTCTGAAAAGCGGTCCAATTTCTAAAATTGATGGGCCCAATTTAACTACATTGGCAAAGTATACAAAACTGATTGCAATAAACCAAAATACATTCGTTGGAGCATGATATTTCTAAATTGCAAAAAAAAAAACATTATTTGATTAAAATCTATTTTTCTCGTATGTAAATAATTTCAATTCAAGTCAAAGAATGTATTCGTACATAAAATAAACAAACTTTTTCCATTTTCTTTATTTTACTACACCATAGCGTGCTATTTTGATACTCTACGGCAAGGGTGTCAAAGTCATTTTTTGCCGCGGGCCACATTGTCGTTATGGTTTCCTCTCGAGGGCCGTTATGAATTTGGGGAAGCCATTAGAATGTTTAAATCCCTTCAAATATTACATATAGAGCACAACAGATTAATGAATAACTCGTTTTCAAATCTGAAGTCAAGAATAATGACTTTTATTGTGGTTGACATCCAAAAATATGAAATTTTGGCTCAGATTTTAGCAATCATCATGGAATTTAACAAGTTTGATTTGCTTTCGCGGGCTGAAAAAAATGATGTGGGCCGGATTTGGCCCGCGGGCCTTGACTTTGACACCTGTGCTCTACGGTATTGCAGAAAAGACAGAGAACAGACGTTGCATGCTATTTCTTACTAGTGTCTACTTCCACAAATTTCTTTGGTTTTAAGATTTCCAACGTACTGCAACAGCTCTGAAATCATTCCCATTAGTGACTAAATTCGAATCATTAACAGCAATTTGCTGAAACAAATTGTCACTACCCGCCATTGTTTCTTAAAAAAACCAAAATGTGTTCGTTTGCTGCTTGTTTTTGAAGTCTTTTAGAGTTTTACTCCTGTTTTCTCGCTTTGAATTACAACCATCTATGTCGAATGCTGCAATGCACCATGGGTAAATGAATATTCGATTATCTCTTTCGGCAGTTTCCGGCGGATCACGACGAAGGTTAAAACGAAGTTTTCAACTGCTATTGAACTGTTTGTTTCATTAGCTGTTTTAACAGAAGTATGTCATATGTGTGTGATCATGTAGCAATATGCGCTAATCGCTAGATGTACGCTGGTGCTGGCGCGGCGGAGTTACAAAGTTGCGCCAATGGCTGTCAAAATGCATAAATGGCGCAAAGGCGCAGCCCAGATGCATCCCTGAGAATGTGAAGGAAAGCAAGAAAGTGGCACACCGAGAAGAATAGGATGGAAGGACGGGAATAATACGTTGAGCAGTGGATGATTGGTGACAATGAGACAGAAGGAAAAGTAGAGGAGAGTTTGCTGTGGAATATTTTGGTCTGGTTGTTTTCTAAAATTCTCGAAGGTAAGGCAATGCCTGTGAAGGGAGGACATGGAAATGTCCTTTTTTTTAAGAATTGTTCAGGATTGTGGGAAGCTGGCGAGCCTCACAATGACAACCACAAAGTCAGCTGGGACAGACTTTGGCTCATCTGTGACCCTCATGAAGACAAGCTCTCTTGAAAATGGAATCGACTTGCTCAAAGGAACGTGATGGTGGGCTCTTGCACGTCACCGTGTATTATGACCTCAATGCGCACGATACTTACCGGCAAAAAGAGAGATATGCTTGGATTCAATGACCTTGAAACTGAAATCCTCATCCAACAGCTTCCACTGTAGCAAAATAAACACAAAGTTTGGTTATCGTCTACACTTGAATGGTCACATTAAAACAAGTTGGGCACTATGTATCATTGGAGGTACGTACAGCCACTTCCACATGGTCATTGCCGATGTCATTCTGCTTGTGGATCACTTCAAAAAAGTACCTTTGGTGAGCACGAAGCCTGTAAAGCAGAAGTACTGGGAGCTCATTTCAGCGGGAACACGTGATTGTGAATCCTTGAACTTCACGATATGATACTGTGTTTCAATTGCTCTGAAGGTTTACACAGAAAGTAGAGAGGAAGTCATCATTTTCTTTCCTGCTGATTTTTTAGGTTTGCTGAAAGAAATGAGAGGTTTCAAACTCCATTTTGATTGATTTTTTTGTTTGTTTGTAGATGTATATACATATTAATTCTTTCACTGCCAGATGATACGTCTGTGTAAACTCTCAGTCGTACAGGAGTGGTCCATCGATGAGAAGGTTTCTTCAGCCGTCATCTGTACAAATTTGAAGGTTTCGGACGTTTCGCCTCCTATCCAAGAGGCTTCGTCAGCGAACTAAAGTCTGACTGGTCGTATCGGCCCTATTTATATATCCCTAATGTCCAGACCTGGCGGCGCCGGACACAGCTATGAAAGGTCCCTACTCTCAGGTTGGGGGGAGCAGAGGACCCCTCCCTGTGGCCCCACTGATTGTGTTTTGCCTAAGCAGGCTATTGTATGAACGATCCAAATTGAACCTCACCCCACCAGACCGGTTTAATGAAGGATTTTGTTGTTTTATAAGAATCGCCTCTTTTACCCCCCTTTCAAACCATCTATGTTCTTTCGATAAGATTTTAACCTCATTGTCGTCAAATGAGTGGTTAGTAGCTTTTAGGTGCAAATGTACTGCCGATTGAGGCCCACTTGTATTATCCCTGCGATGTTGATAAACTTTATCAACATCGCAGGGATAATACAAGTTGAATGTTCAGGGCCTCAGAAATATTTTGGTAAACGGGTAGCTCACAAAAAAGAACTCACTGAGTTGCCGTGGAGATCTGACTGGCATACTTGTCAAACTCACCCGGGGCGGTCCACTCAGACCCACTCTGAAAAGACAGGATATAATCACGACACATGCTCAGAAGCCCTCATGACATCATCCAACGTTTGTACCTTTCCAACCCATGCCAGTAATCTCAGATTGGAGGGAGACTCATCCGTGCTGAGCCAGAATTCCGAGTTATCGTCAGAGCTCAGGGCGAACACAAACTCTCCTGAGGAACGCCAACACATCAAGACGCTGCCATGAAGTACGCTTGACGACGGCAAAAAAAATCAATGTTGTTGTACCGTTGGTGTAAGGATGTAAATAACCGAAGATCCGGAGCCCGTAGTTGGTCCACTGCGGAGAGACGGTTAGCTTGCGCACCGTGGTCCTTGTCTGGAAGTAGGAGGTAGCAGAGGAAAGGCGCAAAGGATGATCTCTTGTCATGGGAAATTAGGTTCTAGCACAGGGGGCGGGAACCTATGGCTCGCAAGCCATCTATGGCTCTTTTGATGATCGCATCTGGCTCGTCGATAGAATAAAAATAGTGTGCATATTCTCGCTTTTTTTGCGATTCACTTCCTGTTTGGGCAGCGGTTGGTGGAAAGTGCAATTTTGATTGGATGATACTGACCCAGTTGGCAGAAAGCGTAATTTTGATTGGATAATACTAGCCGTTCATTTGAAACGGGTAAACGCACGTTTTAAATAAACCCGGCGAGTAAAAAAATGACTAGTATCGTACACTACTTCAGGTTGAAATGGACAAAAAAAATCACCTTTGTGGAGAGAAAAGGTTCTGATTGTAATTTGCAATGAAACAATACCATCGATGAAACAGTCAAATGTCAGTGGCACGTTGACAAGCCCCATGCTAACGTTAGCATTAATATACTCCTGCGAGAGACAGCAGAAAGCAAGCGTGGAAGCTAATGGGCCGTGTGCAGGCTAGCTAGCAGGAACTTTGCGCATGGACCCGGCAAGTTGACTTTAATTCCGATCGTTTGGCTGCATTTTTACCAATCACGAGCAACGGAAAACCATTCATGTTAATGGTGAGTACTATCACAAACCTTCTCATCGATGGACCACTCCTGTACGACTGAGAGCTTACACAGACGTACTATCACAAAGTAATTTTAAATAATACATTTTGTTGAAAAGTGGCCGCGCGTGCGTGCGTGTTTGCGTGCGTGTTTGCGTGCGTGTTTGCGTAAGTTAGGTGGTGAACGAGTAAGCGTGGAGGAGTTGCAGGCTCGCACTCACGTGAGGGTACAGTGGGTAGTGCTGGTTGTGTCGTAGCCTGTCTATGGAGCTGCCGCACCAGTCCTCAAACACATGCAAATTGGCCTGGCCTTTGAACTGAGACAAGAGAGAGTGTCAGTCACTGCTGAAGCACAAGTCTGACCTACTTTGGCAAAACAGAAGCGCAAAGGGAAACTTGCGCCCACAGGTTAACAGTGCCGCACTTTTTTTTGTGCAACCTCTGTGCTCTCAAGGACCCACACGCCCTCTATGTTAGACGATCTTCACGATCTGTGGCACACTGCAGAACCATTGTGAAGCTTTATTGTGGTTTGAACCGGAGGGTGATTTTAATTATAGTCATCTAAATTTCACCTGGAAAAAAATAGATATTGTAGATAATATCACTCACCTTATAAATAAAGGCCAGAGTCATTTTGTCAGAATTGTTTTTTTTTTCATATCCAAACAATAAATATATATTAATAGCAATAATTGTACAATATTTGATGATCTGCAGGTGAAGGTAATTTCAACAATGTTGGCCAACGTCATAAGATGCATAAAATAAAAAAGAACAAAGTAAAAGGAAAGAAGAGAACAAAGAAAAAAGAAAGAAAACCATTTAATAAAATATATGCTATATAAAGATATGTACATGTACAACTGGAGAGAATACAACATATGTTCGTATGTACCGTTGTTCGTAACTCGAATGTTCGTAACTCGAATGTTCGTAAGTAGGGGGAGGGTCTGTATGAGAACAATGACGCTAACTTGGCATCTTAACTCATTCACTGCCATTCGCAAATTCATTCAGGAATTGAAAATATGACGTAGAGCGCCATTCCCAAATTTGTGTTTTGCTTTTTCTTGCTGGGGTGCCAATAAAGCGCTGGCCAGTTCTCTGGCAATGTTTTTTTCTTCCACAAGGGTGCACCATTTCTTTTTTTCCCCCATATTAGCACTGTGCTAGCTTCAGCTGTTGTTAAGTCGCTATATAAACCAATGTGTATGTATTGCATTGTATTTTGGACAGCCACCCTCATTTCAAGCACATATAACTCCATACCCATATTATTTAGCAATTAACTTTTTTTTTTCCTGATGAAAGAAAAGAGTCTGAGGTTTCTGACGCTGCATTGAATGTTTATGTAGTCCTAAACCTCAATATTCTGTGGCTCCTGGAATTTGAGTGACAATGATAAAAACCCTGGCACTGGAGTGGACACATTTTAGCACATGTCTCGCAGTGAATGAGTTAAAGGGAAAAAAAATAAATGTTAAAGAGAAATTGTCATGAGAACAACAGACAGTGTTAAAGAGGAAATCCATAAACCCCCACACACACAAATGTCACCGAAAGACACATGAACACCTTTGGATTCCAGGACTGCGGCACAAATCCAGCATCCTCCAGCATCAGTGGATGGCCCACTCCGACCTAAAACACACACTTGACTCATGTCACTGGCTTGATACTCGTGTACGCAGGCATATACACTTTTGATGACCGCCACATTTTCCAGGCTTACCGTATTTTCCAGTGAGCCGCCCCTGTCGTAATCTGCAATGGAACAAGTAGGAAGTTCAAAAAGACTGTCAAAAATAGACTGCACTTTGCTTTCAATTAATCGCTTGACATAAGATTGCTCAGTCCGAGATGGATGGATGGATGGATGGATGGATGGATGGATGGATGGATGGATGGATGGATGGATGGATGGGTAGGTAGGTACGCAGGTTGGCAGATAGATAGGTAGGTAGGTAGATAGATTGGATGGATGGATAGATGGAAGGATGGACGAATAATACAGTAAAGTCTCGTTATATCGATATTCAAGGGAGTCCGAAAAAATATCGATATAACCGGGACTATCGATATATCCGATCCTGCGCCGAACTGCATTAAACAAAAGCCGCCAAAAGAGGGCAGCCAAGCGCCATATAAGAAACGGAGCTGGCCATTAGCTCCCTTTTTTGTTCCCCCAATGTTGCCTCAAAATGGCACATATAATTCTTTAATGATTGTAAACATGTATGCTTTAATCTTCAGAACTACAGTGTATTTGAAACATATTTATAACTGGATGTGTAACAAGAAAGCATATTATCCGAATCTGAAGCCATTGTTTGGATTCACAAGCAATGCAAGACGTCTTGGCGTGAAGTCATTTTTATTTGCATTTGAATAAAAAGTGACATCGGCACAGTATGGAATGTTAATAATTTTCAAAATCATCGCGCTTCAGCAGACAAAACAAGAAACATTGTTGCAAAAAACGATTGCATTCATATACAGTACAGTGGGCATGTACATAACACAACAAGGAAACTGCAACGCTTACATCTTACTGTATTATGTATACAATTTAAAAAAGTCATCAATCTTCTTCTGCTTCCCATTTTTACCTTTTAACACAAACACTTCAATCTCGTCTGCTACACACGAGCTAGCGTCTGAAAATGAAAATGGCTCTGTTACACGGGTGCTGGGCACGTAACCAAGTCACCTGACCAAGTCGACCAATGGCGCGACTGATGGCGTGACACGTAACCAAGACACGTGACCAAGTTGACCAATGGCGCGACCGATGGCGTGTCACGTGACAAAGTCACACGGCCAAGTCGACCAATAGCGCGACCGATGGTGGCTCATGTGACCAAGTCGACCAATGGCGCGACCGATGGCAGCTCACGTAACAAGACACGTGACCAAGTTGACCAATGGCGCGACGGATATATCGATGTAAACAACAAAAAACGCCGGCGGGGGATGAAAAGGAGCACCGTAATAACCGGATTATCGTAACAACCGGGTATCGTACTAAACGGTACTAATTATACATAAAAAGACTAGAAATGTGCAAGGGAAATGAAAATAATATCGTAATAAGCGGTACTATCGATATAACCGATATCGATATAACGATACTTTACTGTAATAATAATAATAATAATAATAATAATATATTTCATTTATAAGCGCCTTTCAAAGTTCTCAAGGACACTGTGCAGTCACAGGATATTTTTTCTGTGGGTGAGCAGCGGCAGCCACACGCGCCAGCGCTCACTCAACCCGGAGGTTCCTCTGTTTATCTTGTACATAATAAGACAAATGAATAAAAAATGTTGGCAAGATTTACACCTCCATCACAAAACTCTGACTATTCTCAGAAAGGGACTTTCAAGGTTGATGTAAATTATATTAACACGACAAAAACAAAAAATCACAGAGAATCTCCAGATGGAGTGCGGGCATTTAAAAAAAAACACAGTTGGACAACAGCTACGTGTTTTCCAATCCAATCCAATTAAGCATTCAAGTCCAATGAATTCCACAATGTGACACAGCTGCATCCCTGTCACCCTTCTGTTCAGACTCAAACATTGCAAATCAAGGTGAAGACAACGACAGGAAGTGCGGTTAGCTGACATGAGACGGCATTTCCCTCCGATGTGAAGAGTAAAACTGCGACGTGAACTACTGACCTTCCCCTCGTCTCTCACTTGTGCCATGACTCTTTTCAAAGGAACGGGTTTTTTTATTTCTCTCTCTGTGTTATGTTGCACTCATTAAAACAAATTTCGTGTGGAAAAAAAATTCAAAGGCTCTGTGAGTTTATTGAATGTTACTAAAAAAATAAAAAATAAAAATAAAAATAAAAATAAAAATAAAAATAAAAATCATCATCATAATAATAATAATAATAATACACTTTATTTTCAAGCGTCTTTCAAAGCTCTCAAGGACACTTAACAGTCACAGACAAGCATAGAAAAAAAACAGATACAATAATAAATAAAATACAATTATAAATAGATACAAGAGATAAAGCTACACGGAAAATGCGATTTTAAATAGGTGGTCCCCCCCCCAAATGAAAGTAGGTTTTGTTGCATGTAATTTTGATTTTATTCATTCATTCATTCATTCATTGAAAGATTCATTCATTTATTTATTTTTTCCGGACCGCTTTATCCTCACTAGGGACATTTGGGGTGCTACAGCCTATCCCAGATATCTTTGGGCCGTAGGTGGGGGACACCCTGAACTGGTTGCCAGCCATTTGATGACAATACCCTGATCAATTCTCAAGGAGGAGGCTGTGCAGAGCGCTTGCGCCTTTTAAGCAGCATGAATATGCCAGCACTGTTTTTGATTGGGAGGAATGTCGATGAAATATTACTGTCATCGCTGGACAGCTCTGGGGCCAATGTGTTTTTTTGCACCTGTAATGGGGGATCTTCACAGCTCCGCTTTGTTGAACGGAACCCGCGATAAGAAGAAAGGAGCGTCAGCGCAGAGCGCCAATGCGTATGTGGAACTGTTGCGGCTTGGAATTGAAGCGGATTTATATGGGACAGGAGATGTGAGAAGATCTCTTTTCGTCAATGGATGCTACAGCTTCGTGTTTGCTTTCAACATTTACTAGCTTGACGTAGACTTGAACATTCCGCCATGACGTCCCTGATCCACTGCTGAAAAGGATGCTTTGATCCTCTCCTTTTTCATCTAGAACTGCTTCATATCACAAAGAGGTTACAGCAAGTCCTGAAGAATGAATGACTCTCTGTGTCTGTGTTGTCATATTATTTACACGCAGCGGCTCCCCTCTCCCTCACGGCAAATTGGCATTTTCGTGTTTATTATGTTAGTTAAAGTCATTATAAGTGCATTGCACGCTGGGTCCGACAGGACAGTAATTTCATCTGTGCTGTATGTCACGCATATTAGCATATTTGGATTTGGCTTTATTAGTCTCACAGTGGAGAAATGTACATTTCACAGCAGCAAAGTGATGAAAGGACTGAAAGTAGAAAAAAGAAATACATGAGCTGCTGGAAAGGCAGCCACTCTCGCGGCGCCGTCTTGAAGTCAAAAGAACAAAAAAAAAAAAAACTAAATAACAAATAATATGACAGCGTAGAGACAATATGACAAAACAAAGACACAGAGTGTCATTCATTCTTCAGGACTTGCTGTACCCGCTTTGTGATGACATGATGCAGTTCTAGATGAAAGAGGAGATGTTCAAAGCGTCTTTCCACCAGTGGATCAGGGACATCATGGTGGAACGTGCACATTTGACAATAAAGCTGACTTTGAGAATTCTGCGTGAAATATAAGCTTTCAAAATATTTCGAGAATGCACAAGTTTGAAAAAATACATGACATGGTTTTTGTGTGATTAACTCATTCACTGCCATTATACGTGCTCTACTTTTAATCTGAAGAATTTTAAAACGTCACCATCCTAAGAGCTAGCTCTTACATTTCCATGTTTTTTTTTTAGAATGTCAAACTATAGCTCAAAATGTCTGAGCATGACTCATATCTCGACTAAAAAAATGCTAATTTTTGTTTCCAATCATGGATATGAACTCATTCACTGCCAGACGTGAAATAATTTGTCCACTCCAGTGCCAGGGTTTTTGTCATTTTCACTCAAATTCCAGGACCCACAGAATATTGACTTTTAGGACATTCGATACCTTAATGATTTCTTATGCTCTTTATGACCTAAATGATCGTCATGATCAGTTACTCTTAAAATGCATTTTATTGGATTATGCATAACAGTCAGATTTATGACAAAGTTCATGAGAATTTGCTTAGGATGCTAAATGCCATATTGTATTTTATTTTAGCATTTTTACACATTCCATCCCATGTTTGAGCTCAGCATGATGCAGTAATGTAATGATTATGAGTACAATGTAGGAACTATGATATAACACTGTGAAAAAATGGAACTCACTTCCTCCCAACATTCGTAAACTAGATTCTCTTCCCACCTTCAAATCCCATTTTAAAACCCACCTATTTATAATTGTATTTTATTTATTGTATTGTATTTATAATTGTATATTATTTATTATTGTATCTATGCTTGTCTGTGACTTTAAAGTGTCATTGAAAGCTTTGAAAGGCGCTTGAAAGAAAATGTATTATTATTATTATTATTATTATTATTATTATTATTATTATTATTATTATTATTAAAAAGCATCATTGCAAATCTTCAAATACATTAAGGGCTGCCAGACCTTTTAATTGGTTGCTGCTAGCCATCTCTCTCATATCTTCAAGAGCGAGTATGTGATAAAAAAGCAGAGTTTGCTTTACACTCTTGTCTCTTAGTACATCTGACCGCACCGCAAAATATGACCATTTAATGAGATAATCCCTGATATAAATCCCAGGATGACATGCTTTACTGACGTTTCAACAGTTTCAACAGGTGCAAATTGTGATTTTGCTGTCCACTGTGAGTTGTTTTCCACATCTGTCCATATTATATGAAGGAAAACTTGTGAATTGCTGGCCCATATTTCTCTGAAAAAAGGGAATTGACCGAGTGGTCTTATATACTTTTGATGGAATTTTAAATATAGAATATTTTTAAAGTAATTTGGGGATATTTCAAAGAACTATAAATCACTAAACTACACTTGAGAAATTGTGACTTTTAATGAACTGAAGGGACGAACGAACATTACACGTTTTCGTCATATTTTATATTCATCAGGCGATAAAACAAAGTCAAAGAAACAAAAAGATCGAAGTAAGTAAGTACAAAGTTTGTTAAAAACGTTCTCCGAAGTCGCCAAACTTCAAAGTCAAAGATATGAAAAAAAAGATCAAGGTAAGTACACAGTCGTAAATATGCGTGTTTCGGTCATTAATTTCATGAGAAGTAAAAGTGAAAGTCAACAATTTTGTGAAAACGTTTTCCGAAGTCCCGAGACTTACAGGTGTCTTGTGCCCACATGGCATTCATCAGAAGTCCCGCCGCGATCACCAGAATGCCCCCGAACAGCACACGTTTGCGATGCTGCCGCAGTTTGGTCGTAGGGAAAAAGTTGATCATCTTGGCACTTCACCGAAACCCCAAACGGGGTTCTTCATCAGCTGTTGGTTAAATCTCTTCAGGAGCCGATTCCGCAACTCCTTCAGTTAAAGTCCCACGTGATTTGTCAAAATTCGTGGTAGAAGACACGCGCACACGCACGCACACACGCGAATGCACACAAACACACGCACACACACCTGCAGGAATATAAATAGTGACATGCATTTTCAAAATGATATCCTGTGTTATATATTTTTGGTAGTAAATTAATTTAAGCAAGAACAAAAAAGGACAAACTGAGGAGCCATTTGGGAGACGAAAGAGCCAGATCTCTTAAAGGACAACCGACATCATTTTTTGTTTCCTAACCTTAAAGGACAACCGACGTCTCCACCAGTGACGTGCGGTGAGGTTCATAGCTGGTGAGGCACTGACGTCATCGATAACGTCACCGCTCGTCTCTACTTAGTATTTGAACGGTAAATGTGAAAATTCAGCGATTTTGAAAAAAATCCTAACACGGTGAAGTTAAATGGACAAGAACTTTAAAGTACAAATCACTAAATACAGTAAAGTCTCGTTATATAGACATTCAAGGGAGTCCAAAAAATATTGATATAACCGGGACTATCGATATATCCGACCCTGTTTGCATGTAATTTTCTCCGTGCGTGCATAGAAATAGTATCGATATAACCGGGACTATCGATATATCCGATATCGATATAACGAGACTTTACTGTACATCTAACGGTTTAATTTATTTTTTCATTTGATATTTCCATGACAGCTTTCCATGATGACAGGTGAGGCACTGCCTCACCTGCCTCCACTGACTGCACGTCACTGGTTTCCACACAAGTTGTGTCCATAATTTGTAAAATGGCTTCAAATGACTTCTACTGAACGTATTTTACAAAGATTCCACCGCATATAGCTATATTTTACATTTTAAGACTGGCGCTGAATATTCCGGAAGTCTTGTTTTTGAGTTGGTGACGAGTCCGTACGTGACGTCATTGAAAGAACGCCTGTGACCGAAAAAGGACACATTGTAGCAGTCCTTCCATCACGTCAATGTATTTTGCTGTACTTGTTTGGTCTGAAAACCTCGTGTTGCACCAAAAACCCACCAGAAGAGGGCGTCCAAGCTCCAGGGAAGGAATTTATCAGCCTGTGGTAACGGGCTGATTAATTCCTCACAGGAGGTCACATTTTCTGCCTCTTTTTTTGATGATACATTTCCCCCCAATGTTGCCTCAAAATGGCACGTTTTATAGCATCTAAAATACCCAAAACACACAGTATATTTTTATTCAAATGCAAAACACCAATAAAAATGACTTAGTGTCCAAAATCAGCAAAAAAATGCGCTGCGAATTGGGTATTTTCAGAAAGTCCCGCCCCCAGTTCGTGACGTCACGCCAAGGCATCTTGCATTGCTGGAGAATCTAAACAATGGCTTCAGATTTGGAGAATATGCTTTCTTGTTACACATCCAGTTATGAATATGATTCAAATAGTTCTGAAGAGGAAAGCATACATGTTTGCAATCGATTAAATAATTTATTCCACGCCATTTTGAGGCAACATTGGTGGAAAATCTCTCACCCAAAAAAAGGCACAAAATGGCGACCTCTTGTGGCCACCTCCAAAGGCTGATAAATTCCTTATATGGAGCTTGGATGCCCTCTTCTGGCGGCTTTTGGGTGCAACACAGTTCTCAGACCAAACATGTACAGCAAAATACATTGACGTGATGGAAGGACTGCTACAATGTGTCTTTTTTTCGGTCAGGGGCGTTCCTTTAGTGACATCACGTACGGACTCGTCACCAACTCAAAAACAAGACTTCCTGAATACTCAGAGCGCGTCTTAAAATGTAATATATAGCTATATGCGGTGGAATCTTATTAAAATACGCACAGTCGAAGTCATTTGAAGCCATTTTACAAATTATGGACACAACTTGTCCGGAGATGTCGGTTGTCCTTTAAAATGAACTACAGTAAAGTCTCGTTATATCGATAGTACTGCTTATTACGATACTATTTCTATGAACGCAAGGAGAAAATTTACATGCCGCAGGATCGGATATATCGATAGTCCGGTTATATCGATATTTTTTCCGACTCCCGAGAATATCGATATGAGACTTTACTGTACGTTGTTAGATGGTTCGATTCTACCTCTGAAATGATTTGAAGATATTTTTTTGTGTATTCTGAAAAAAAAATTACTTGGGGGGGGGGGGGGCTTCTTTTGAGGAAGGTAATGGTTATCAATGCAACTGCAGATAAAGGATGAAAATGCAGTTAAGAACATCACACACATCCATGCAAAGGAGCTTTTAACTGTTTATTGAATCATTCCGCGAGGCCACACCAAAACAGCCCACACCCCTTCTGACAGTCCAAGTCGACAAAAAGTGGTTTTTCCACGGCAACGTCCTTTCAATCGGCTGAAAACAGCAAAACTTCATCCACACAGCAGAAAATTAAGACGCTCAAACAAAGTCCGGTATAGCTGTTTTGATGCTCGTTTACATGTCCAGGTATATTCCAGTTGATTACTTTTGTCGTATTCACAACCATTCAGAAATCACAAGCACAATACGTTTGGGGAGGGGAAATTATTGAAAGTACACTATTAGTCCCAAAAGCACTGCTGAGTTTACGCAAACCTAAAACAGAGCTTCTGGAGAATTCCACCAGAGAATATGATCCAATGACTTACCCCCAAAATCATTCTCGCATTCTTGCTACATGCATGCAGTGTTCCCTCACTTTCCGTGGGAGGGATTCTTGTTAGGTAAACCAGATTTGAACATTTGCGAGTTTCTCAACGGTCTGAGTGAAGCATTGACACCATATTTCCCAACTCGCATATGATGAGGGAACAGTGTTCGGGGAGCAATGACCCAAATAAGAGGAGAAAACACCATGCTTCCCCTTCTGCGAACAGGTACTGAGTAGTGCATGAGAAGCCGTAATTTCCAAATTGGTGTTTGGATAACAAATCCCCCCCCTCAAAAAAAAGTATATTTCTTGACTGGTCCGACTTGGAAGGATCAAAAATATTAAGAAAACCAGCAAAATAGTGAGGTGAAACTGCAATGGATGAAATTATGGTCACAAATGTAAATTTGGAATCACTGAACTGCGAAGTAGTGAGGGAACACTGAATTAACGTTTGGAGCATTCTAGCACACTGTAATAGAGAGTTCAGACATCGCCAATCCTGGAATTGATCACAAGGCCCATAAAAACGGAGGCTTGAGAGAAACAAATACAGTGATACCTTGGCTTACGAACTTAACTGGTTTCTAGACAGAGTGTGTAAGGCAAAAAGTGTGTATCCCAAAAATTAATTTCCCATCGGAAACCATTAAAATGAGAATAATCCATTCCCAGGTCCCCATAAAACAATTTTCTACTTTCTAATTTTCTAAGCCTTAAAACTACACAAAATATACCTTATTTTATGTATAAGAAAAGTGCTATGGTATCATAATTAAGGAAATAAACTGTACTTTATAATAAAGTGGTTTTATTTACCTTTGTGACGGTCATTGATGGCTTGATGGAATGGAGTGGCCTCAGCATTAAACACTTGATGAGGAACGTAACCTTGTTCTTTCACCATCTTGAGGAATGATCCCTTGTAGGTGCTTTCTCTGTGATAATTTTATCTGGTTCCTCATCAATTGTGTCCTGTTCAGCTGGGTTGATAGCCTTTTCCATCAAGTGTACAGATGGCTTCTGCGGGTTGTTTGTGGAGCCTGATGGGATATTTTAACCTTGCTACACTCTGCCTTTGAACTATCAAAGTTGAAACTCACTGTCGTCTGCCTGTCTCTTTAATGTTGAAACCACCCCCCCTCACTGCTGCGTTCTTGACCAATCACGTGGCTTTAACCGAAGACTGGGGGCGGGGGAAAAATTCAGCAGCCATTTTCTTTTTGAAGAACGGCTTCACTCTCTATCTGTAAACCCCACACCCCCTCACTGCTGCATTCTTGACCAATCACGTGGCTTTAACCGAAGACTGGGGGCGGGGAATTGAGGACAAAAACAGTCGGCTGCCATTTTGTTCTTAGAAGAACGGGCTCGTTCGCGAATGGCACATCACTTATTGAGGCAGCTCCGTGTGTATCCCAAAAAAGTTTGTATGCCAAGGTAAAATTCAGAAATTTAACGTTCGCAAAGTAAACTGAAAAGTTCGTAAGCCAAGGGGTTCGTAAACCGAGGTATCACTGTATATTGCAAGGTGAATAGCCCTTTACAGCTAACGCAAAGTCAGATGTGAAACACACCTGTAAAGCTGCGGGTTGAGAGTTGAGAAGGGGGCACATGAGCACAAAAATATTCAAACCACATCACGCCAGCTTCAGATCGCCGCCACAATTAACGACAATGGCAAAAGAGGCCCGGATGAAGAAAGCTAGCAGTCAGGGCTCTTGTTGACACTTGCTTCTTGCACCCACGCATACCGTCACACACAAAACACAAAACGGATGAAGTAACAAAATTCAGAAGAACATGAGAACCGTCAGAATGTACGGCGTGTTAGACTTTCGCGTCGCCCTCTGCTTCCTTGTGTGCACTCTCGATCTCCATATCTTCACTGTTTCCGTTCTCCTTGCTTTTCACATTCTCGGACACTTTCTGCAAAACACCAAAACGCCGCCAGGTTGGTTGAGCTGTTCAAGATTGTTGACACCGTTAGTGCCGTTCTATCATTTTAACTCATTTACTGCCAGACGTGCAAAAATGTGTCCACTCCAATGCCAGGGTTTTTGTCATTGTCACTTAAATTCCAAGACCCACAGAATATTGAGTTTTAGGAATACATAAACATTCAAAGTCAAAGTCAGCTTTATTGTCAAATATGCTAATATGCATGACATACAGCACAGATGAAATTAATGTTCCCTTGGACCCAGCGTGCAAGGCACTTAAAATGTAGGTTAAAAAGACAGACAATTGACAACAGACAATACATGTAATTTCTGAATGCAAAGTGAGGTATTGTCGTATGTAAAGTGAGGTAGGGACGTATGTAAAGTGAGGTAGTTTCCTCTGTAAAGTGACATAGTGTAGTAACGCAAAAACAAACAAAAAAATGTTGAAGTTTTGGTCTTGCAGAAAAAAAACTGAGTTCAGGATGATAGTACAGCGTGTAGCCGCTACACGTTGTACTATCATCCTGAACTCTTTTTTTTTTACACTACACTGTAGCGTGTACTCAGAGTTTGGTGAGTGTGGCAGTAGGAAGGGGCGGGGGTAGGGCTGGGAGGGAGTTGAGTCTCCTGAATGCCTGATGTTATTGTATGTAATGTTTCCAATAAACCAATGAAATAATTATATGGCCTAAATTAATACACAAGAAATATTTTTAAATGGCTAATTTGATCCAAAAATCTTTATCAGCACCCAAACAAGAGAAAACAAAACCCGTACTATTTCGGGAATGGCGCTCTACGTCATATTTTCAATTCCCGAATAAATTTGTGAATGGCAGTGAATGCGTTAAGGTGGCAAGATCCATTTCATTACCTTGGAATCCCTCTCTGCAAACTTCTGGAACATGTTAGCATATGTGCGCTTGTCCTTCTCGTGCTGCTCCTTCATGTGCTTCTGACAAAGAACCATCTGGGTGATGACAAGAATGGAAGAGACGTCAAATAAACAACATCCACAGATTGGAATACCCCTTTGGTGAGACGAGCAAAGTACTTGGACCGTGACGTTTTATTTATGTATTTTTGTTGCTGTTGAATATTTCTGAGCAGCCATTTGGCCATTCTTGCGCTAAGCTGATGAGGGTGGTAAGGGGGTGTATCATTTTAGAAATGTCCTGTGTTGCTCCTATGTTCCTCCTCTTTTCATTGTGAGAGGGGTGTTACTCGATCAGGTGTGCCCATTAAAGGACAACCAACGCCTCCAGACAAGTTGTGTCCATAATTTGTAAAGTCACTTCAAATGACCTCTACCGAGCGTATTTTACAAAGATGCCACCGCATGTAGCTATATTTTACGTTTTAAGACTCACGCTGAATATTCAGGAAGTCTTGTTTTCAAGTTGATGACGATGAAAGTGACACACAATGCATTTTGCGGTACTTTGTTTGGTCTGAAAACATCGCGTTGATCCGTGTTGATGGCGAAATTAGAAGGAAAAACACATAAATAACACTATGGTGAATCGTTGTGTGTTGCACCAAGACTACTAGTTGACACAAATTCCCAGCAGACAAATCAGCCCATTTCCAACGGAGCTTGGGCGCCATCTTGTGCATTTCCTGGGACGCTACATTGGAGTCCTAATGGATCGAATTGATATGGAAGGACTCCTTTAATCGATTGCAAACATGTATGCTTCCCTCTGCAGAACTATTTGAATCATATTCATAACTGGATGAGTAACAAGAAAGAGTCTTCTCCGAATCTGAAGCCATTCTTCTGATTCTCGAGCAAGGCAAGACGTCTTGGCGTGATGTCACGAACAAGGAGGCGGGACCTTCTGAAACTTTCTGAGGTTACTTTGAAGTAGTTTTGGGACACTTGAAGTCATTTTTATTGGTGTTTTTCATTTGACTAAAAATATCAGCCTGCGTGTTTTGGGTATTTTAGATGCTATAAAACGTTTTACTGATGTCAGTTAGGAAGCAAAAAAATGGTGTCGGTTGTCTTTTAAGTAGATTGAGAGTAGCTCTCATGGCTTGAACTCAATCAGTATCATAAATTATTAGAGATTAAATAGCATTAGCAACAAGAATACAACCACAGGGACCAAATTCAGATCCTCCAGCAGTGATGTCACCTGAAGTTTGGATGCTGAGAAATAAATAAATAAATCAACCCCAAGTCAAGCAATCATCGCCCATTACGTAAGCACGTTGAACTTCTTGAGTGCCATCATACCTGAGTCTTAGCAGCTTTGTTAACGGGATAAAGTTGGACAACACGCTGAAAGTCATCCCTGGCTTTGTCAAACTCTTTCATGCCGAACAGTGCCTCTCCCCTTCGGAATAGTGCCTTCTCACTGGATTCGTCCAACTCCAGCGCCTGTCACCACATAAACCAAACAGTCTTTATTAAATTGTCGTCAAGTGTAAACTTTGCCATCATTTTGTGAGTGGAAAAATGTTTTAAATCCAAATGTAAAATCTCCCCTAAAAAAATTAAGTGACATGATGATTTCTTCTGATTTTGCTTTACCAAGGTTGACATGCCATCATCACATTCTGTTCAGGGCAAGAGGTTAATGGTGTATCTTATGCCACCTAGTGGAAGACCATGTTAGTGTTCTACCTGCCGAAGTATACTAACTAAACTGATTGACATAAACTAAAATGGAGCATGATATTTCTAAACTGCAAATGAAAAACCATTATTTGACTAAAATCTATTTTTCTAATAAATCAACAATTCTAATTCAAGTCACATAATTTATTAATACATAAAATAAACAAACATTTTCAATTTTCTTTATTGACTGCACAATCAATACTGTGCGATTTTCATATTCGACTGTATTATAGAAAAGACTAAGAGACCAGACGTTGCACAATATTTCTTACTCGTGTCTAATTTATTTGCTTTGAAGATTTCCAATGTGCGCTGTAACAGCTCTGAAATCATTCCCATTAGCAGTGTCTGAAACCCATGACCCGTGAAAGTTAGCGGACACCAGGGCAGACAACTCTGAAAAGTTGCCTGCCCGGCCATAAAGTTGCCAACCCCATTTTTCACAACTTGAAACACAATAAGACGACTAATCGCAAAAAAAAAAAAAAAAACATTGTTGCAAAGTATAAATGTTTTTTTTTTTTTTAATTAAGGATGTACCTACCACAAATGCTCCCTAGCTTAATTTATGCCAAATATCCCTTGCTGAATATTTTGCTCCAGTTGTCGTTTGTCCATACACTGTCATGGTGCACAATGCAATGTTTGCGTTGCGTTGTCTGCTACAAGCCACGTGAACTCCTCCTAAGTGCCTTTCAAAACACTCAAGGACACTTTACAGTCACGGAATAATGTACGTTTACGTTTTGTAGCGTCATAAATTTTGTTAGCTTCTTTTAAATCTTTCTTCTGGGGCTGAGGTTCTGTGCATTTACTTTGGAAAATGATATGCAAATCAACGACCTTATAACGTTCTGGAAAGTCCGAAGCAGGCTTCTGATTGGCTGCCGTGCCGAGTATGCAAATTTGTATACGTTTCATTTTTGGTTTTGATGAATGAAAGCTGTACGAACCGTTGTACGAACAGTTATGTGAAAGGATCTGGGTTAAAATTTCACAGAATACCGATCAGTGACGGAAAACCGGTTCGTTTGGCAATTTGCATACTCGGCACGGCAGCCAATCAGAAGCCTGCTTCGTGCTTCGGACTTTCCCGAGCATTCTAAGGTCGTGCATTTGCGTATCATTTTCCAAAGTAGATGCACAGAACCTCAACCCCAGAAGAAAGATTCAAAAGAAGCTAACAAAATTTATGACGCTACAAAACGTAAGCGTACATTATCCCGTGACTGTAAAGTGTTCTTGAGGTTTTGAAAGGCGCTTAGCAACTGGAGTTCATGTGGCTTGTAGCAGTTTGCTTGTAGTGTTGCTTTAATGAATAAAGTTTTCTTTGAAAAAAATCTTTTTATTTTTTCTTGAAGAAGTTGTCGGCCACCTGGGCGGAGACGTTTTTCTAAGTTGTACGCCCGACATAAAAGTTGCCCGCCCCGGGCGTTCGGGCACACACGTTATTTCAGACACTGCCATTAGCCACTAAACGTAAATACAGTAAAGTCTCGTTATATCGATATTCAAGGGAGTCCGAAAAAATATCGATATAACCGGGACTATCGATATATCCGACTCTGTTTGCATGTAATTTTCTCCGTGCGTGCATAGAAATAGTATCGATATAACCGGGACTATCGATATATCCGATATCGATATAACGAGACTTTACTGTAATTAACAGCAGTTTGCTGCAACAAATTGTCACTACTCTCCGCATACTTATTCGATTGTTTCTTAAAAAATGAGGATGTTTGTTTGCTGCCTATTTTTAATGTCTTTTAGAATTTTACTTCTGTTCTCATGCTCCATATTGAAACCATCCGCCATGTTTGATGTAAATACTGCAAAGCACCATGGGTAAATTAATATTCAATTAGCCCTTTTGGTAGTTTCTGGAGGAACAAAAAAAATCCCCCACCTCTGATAAACAAATGAATAAATCAACCAAGAATGTTTTTATTAAAATGAATACTAAGGGAGAAACCATTGTGCAGTAGACATTTTTTGCTTGTGCATGGTGACCCAAAAAGATGCGTACCCATGCAAATTTCAATTGTGGCTTTGATTAAAAAGCTATTTATTTCAAATGTCAACCACACATTATTCAGTTTATGGAAGACCATTCACCAGAGTTTCATCTATTTCTGTCAATTTTTAGTCAATTTATGGCTTTCCCAAGATGGGTTCCAAATGTCCACCATTTCGTTGCAAGCAAACCTGTACTCATCTGACAAAGTTATCAATCACTTTTACACACTCTTCTTTCGAGATGGCTCTTATTTTTGCTCTGATGACATATTTCAGTTCTTCAAATGTTTGTGGATTTCCCTGGTATACATTGTCTTTGAGGAAACCCCACAGATAAAAATCTGGGGGGTTAAGATCTGAACTGAAATGATTTTTTTTTTGGCGGATGGTTTCAATATGGAGCATGAGAACACAAGTAAAATTCTAAAAGACATTAAAAATTGGCAGCAAACAAACATCCTCATTTTTTTAAGAAACAATCGAATAAGTATGCGGAGAGTAGTGACAATTTGTTGCGGCAAACTGCTGTTAATTACAGTAAAGTCTCGTTATATAACTCTTTGAACTCTTTCAACAGTAGCCAAAATGGAACTGTATCGTGCCACTTAGCAGTTTTTTTTGACAACGATACTAGTGCAGCGTGTTCTACCGGGAACAAATTCCTTGTGTGTTCTACATACTTGGCAATAAAGATGATTCTGATTCTGATTCTAAATTTGCTTCTTTAGCTATTTTAACAGAAGTACAGTAAAGTCTCGTTATATCGATATCGGTTATATCGATAGTACCGCTTATTACGATACTATTTCTATGAACGCAAGGAGAAAATTACATGCGCGCAGGATCGGATATATCGATAGTCCGGTTATATCGATATTTTTTTCGGACTCCCGAGAATATCGATATAACGAGACTTTACTGTATGTCATAAGTGACGCAGATCATGTAGCAATATGCGCTATTCGTAATAGACATGCACCGGTGCTGGCGCAGTGGAGTTACAAAGTTGCGCCAGTGCCTGTCAAAGTGCGTAAATGGCGCGGCCCAGATGCATCCCTGTACCTGTCATTGGCATCCTTTGTGAACCCTGATAACAATTTTGGAATTAAATGAAGATACATTGGATTGTTCCTTGTGTGTGTCATGTCTTGCCTTGTTGCAGTTTTCCAGTGCTTGGTTCGGCTCTTTCAGCTTCAGATAGCACATGGCCAGGTTGAGATGCGCAGCCAGTCGAAGCGCTTTGGCTTTTTCCTCCTCCTCCTCGGACAATCCCGATGCCTTTTCAAGCCACGACACGATCCTCTTGTACTGCATGGATGCTTGCTTGAACATTCCCTTCTGAAAGTCAACACAAGCAGTGACCGTCAGATAACATCCGCTATTGAGGCCGGGCAATAATTCAATATCAAAATGTATCGCGTTAGACGTGATTGGTATCAATAATACAGTATGTATCTGCTATCTAGCTGGCTAGCTAGCTAGCTATTGGCTATCTATTAACTAGCTTTCTATTTATTTGAGTTGCTTCCGGGTTGAGTGAACGCTGGCGCATGTTTTGTTTCATCCCATTTAGCTTTTATTGTCTTGTCTCTTGACTATTTTTAGTTTTTTTCCTCTCTTAAATTCTTTTTATTTATCTTGCCATCCAGCTATAAATGAAATGCATTATTATTAGCTATCTAGCCAGCTGCCTCGCTAGCTATTTGCTATCTTTTGCTAGCTCTTTTAGCTATCTAGCTAGCTTTCTATTGGCTATGTCGCTTTGATCCTCTCCTCTTTCATCCAGAACTGCTTCATGTCACAAAGAGGGTACAGAAAGTGCTGAAGAATTAATGACTGTGTCTTTGTGTTGTCATATTTGCTATTTAGATTTTTTTGTTTTCTGTTTACTTTATGTTACTTCCGGGTTGAGTGAACGCTGGCGCGTGTGGCTGCCGCTGCTCACCCGCAGAAAACATATCCTATGCCTGTAAAGCGTCCTTGAGAGTTTTGAAAGGCGCATATAAATGAAATGTATTATTATGTTCTTGAGAGTTTTGAAAGGCGCTTATAAATACAATGTATTATTATTATTATCTATAGCTAAGCCACTACTTGTTGTGACTGTAAAGTGCTGAAGTTTTGTATAAATACAATTTACTATTATTATTATTATTATCGATTAGCTGCCACTGCTCACCCACAGAAAAGCTTGTTGTGACTGTAAAGTGACCTTGAGAGTTTTGAAAGGCGCGTATAAATTAAATGAATTATTATTATTATTATTATTATTATAAAAATGCCTTTGATTATAATGTTCGACGAAAAACCCAACAGGAGTTTCTTTCTTGCGTCAAAGGTTCAACCACCTGTCCATACCTTAAAATATTGCGTCCCCTTCTCTTTGACGACGACGCTCTGTTCCAACGTCTCCGACGAATTCATCTCCCATGACTCTTTGGCCTTTTCCAAGGCTGTGAGCTTAATCTTATATTGTAAAAGCGCCCCGCCGGGAATGTCATATTTAGCATTTCCCTCACTCCCAAAGCCGTATCTTCAAGAAAATAAAACAAAACAATACATTTGATTTTCCATCTAATGTTGCTTTTATGTCTACAATTGCGGGTCCTTACGAAACAGCAATCGTACTTCGCTTTGATGTGGAACAGAGCTTCCTCTCCCTCCTCCATGGCCATGATGGCTTTCTCCGCTCCAGCCGGCAAGCCAAGACACTCTCCTTCTCCAATCACGAATTTCAGTTCCCTCTCGTCAAACACGCGCCCCTCGTAGCTGCCCTCCACCGTCACTGAAGAGGAGTGTATCCAAAATCCCATGCTTAGAATATTATTAGATCAATATTGGGCAATTTACAAGGCTGTAATATCAGCGTTTTATTAGAAGTGTCTGTGTAGGCTAGGTTAAGGAACAACCAACGCCTCCAGACAAGTTGTGTCTATAATTTGTAAAATCACTTCTACTGAGCGTATTTTACAAAGATTCCACCGCATATAGCTATATTTTACGGCTTAAGACGTGTTCTGAATATTCAGGAAGTCTTTTTTTCGAGTTGATGACGATCCACTGCGTGACGTTATATTTGGAGAGAAAGCGACACACAATGCATTTTGGGTACTTCGTTTGGTCTGAAAACTCCGCGTTGAGGGTGAAATTAGAAGGAAAACACATAAATAACGCGATGGCGAATTATTGTTGTGTGTTGCACCAAGACTACTATTAGATACTAGTTGACACAAATTCCAAGCAGACAAATCAGCCCATTTCCAACAGAACTTGGGCGCCATCTTGTGCATTTTCTGGGACGCTACAGTTGAGTCCTGACGGCTCGAATTGATATGGAAGGAGTTCTTTAACCGATTGCAAACATTTATGCTTTCCTCTTCAGAACTATTTGAATCATGTTCATAACTGGATGAGTAACAAGAAAGCATCTCCAAATCTGAAGCCATTGTTTTGATTCTTGAGCAAGGCAAGACATCTTGGCGTGACGTCACAAACACGGGGGCGGGACCTTCTGAAACTGGCCATTTCCGGTTTCATTTCGAAGTCGTTTTTGGACACTTTAACTCATTTTTATTGGTGTTTTTCATTTGACTAAAAATATAAGCCTGTGTGTTTTGGGTATTTTAGATGTTATAAAACGTTTTTCTGATGTCAGTTAGGAAACAAAAAAATGGTGTCAGTTGTCCTTTTAGTAAAGTTAGTTTGCTGACGAAGCTCTTCAGATGGAGTGAAACATCCAACACCTTCAAAGAAGTACAGATGACGGCTGAGGAAACCTTTTCATCGATTTATCAGAAGTGGACATCATAATAAATATGTTTCTTATCAAGGTAGAATGAGGAAAGGGTTACCTTCAACAGAGGATCCTTCATTGGGTTTGGCATATGGCTGCCCTTTAGTGATAATGCGACGGATAATCCCTCCATCCTCATCTTCGGTTAAATCCTCCCCGCGGAATTCAAAAAGTTCCACCTAGAGGTGAAGA